>NC_140296.1:90815061-91160061 GCF_964211825.1 Aythya ferina | reverse complement strand
AACTAACACCTCAAGGAAAACTTAAGTCTTGACATTAATAGCATGAACAGAATGTAGTACAGAAAGAACTCCGCTTCCTAGGACGCAGTATAATCAGTGACTGCAAAGACGCTGCATACGTAGCTAATTCCAGTGTAACACACTACTATGTAAAGTATTTCATTATGAATTTCCAAACCTAGAATTAAACAGCTGGGTGTTTCAATGACTCCCTAGTTATGAACCACTATCAAAACCAGTGAAGGAATTCAAAACTTTTGTATTTACTTGTAATTGAGGTATTATTTTGGGAAGGGTAGCATTCCCACTTCAGAGGCTCCCAACTTCTGTGAAGTTTTCTCCTAGTCTGGTTTTCACTTCTTTTGAAAGTCTTGCTACACCTTTCAGAGGCCAAACCTTTTTTTTAATTAAAAAACTGCATTATGCATGGCACACTCTTATACATAATTTCTTAACTCCTCCATGCCACTTAATCACTGATAAATAATTTTTTAATCAGGAGTTCATTTGGTACCTGTGGAGAACGTAACAGGCTCAGAAATTCTGATCTCTGAATACACACAGAGCAAGGATGCGATGCGTACAGTAAGTGGTACTACAAGCTCTCCTTGGATCAGTTACCGAAACTTTCCAAACGTGCATTTTAGAAGCACCATCTGTACAGAGGTCATCTCCTACTGCAGTTTATCACGTGCCTATTTTACGCACACTAGCACCACAGGCAGCTAATATTAAGCAGATACATCTCTAGTCAGTGCAGAACTTTTAGACAACAGAGGAAAGAGAACAATGAATTCTAATGCAAGCAACAGGTAACCAAGCTTATAAGCCACGTAAATAACATTATTGACATAAAGTTTTTAAAAATCATGTTATAGTGCTCTTCTACTTCTGAGTAACACTGTACATGAGATACTCCTGTATTATCTCAGTTTTTGCTGCAATGTATATGAAGTTAAGTAGGCATGCATGTACATGTCTCTAATTCTCTAATTCTTCAATGTTAGACATAAATAACATGCAGTAATAACTAAGCAAGAAATTTACAAAGTTTTGAGGAAGAAAACCATATTCTATCAAACTGTATTACCAATCTGGTAAAACTGAATTATATCATTATGATATCTTCCTCCACAAGACTTGTTAGGCCCACAAGGTAAGTCTTGGAATATAGTCTTAGAAGACAGACATTTAGGCTGAAAGCAGAAGATAAACTCCATCTGAAAGTTCCAGCACACACATACACAAAGTTCCCTTACACACTTTAATCACCATGGATTTTTACTGACGGCATTTTTTTCTGAAAGTAACTGTGTGGCATTGATTGCTACATGTTAATTTTGAAAGATTATACGGAAGCAAAATATGGGTAATGATTATATCATAATGACAATGTAATGACAAAAATGACTACAACATTCAGCTTTCTGTGAAATACGCACATTCCTACCACACTAAAAACACAGTCCAAATGTTTTACACTAAAGAAGCAACAGTAAGATGTACAAATATTTCTTGGTAAAGAAATTTTTCTGGAAGGGTAAGAAGTTGAGCAGTACACAACTGCACTCTTTGGTTTATGATCATTTTCTTTATCTTGAGAGTAGTTGATTTAATGCATATATTTCACATGACAAAATGCAACAGGTAGGTTTAACCCACTGTATGTTTGACAAATGAGAGACTTCAAATGACAACTTGCTTATTAAGCCTTCCTAGCATGCTGTACTAGCAAACTGGGTTTGCATACCTGAGTGGAGTTAGATAGTTGGTTTTTCCACGGCTCCTCTGCGCTGCTGGTCAGGTTTGTGCGGTTATGAGGTAGAGAGAGTGCGTTTCGCTGCAGGTAAGGCACGTTTCCATTACTTCCACTTTCTGTTATGTGATTATTGCCTATCAAAATAGTGTCTGTACTACCCAGCGTTCTTGCTGTGCTGCAGGGAATGGGGCCTGCTGGAAAGGGTCCATTAGCCATAGGCTGCCCGGGGCAGGCCGGACGGATTCCACGCTGAGCGACATTAGGCACTCTGGTTAGAGCAACCTGCGGCTGCTGACCAGAGACAGAGTTTGTAGGCAGTGATGAATCAGCTGTTGGCCCGTTAGGAATTCCAGTAGATCGTACCTGTGCAACTCCTGTTTGTCTCATCTAATGGAAGATGAACAAAGCACAAGAACATTAGTCACAGAATTTAAGAAGTAAGGATCATACAAGGCTTGTGTATTTTATTGCATATGGCTTCAGCTTTATATTGATTTTGACATCCTCCCACTTGCTTTTGAGAAGTAAGATGACTCATGCTCACAAATGCGCTGAATGAATTTTAACGTAAAGCTATCGGCACACTTTTCTTCTAGGCTCTTCAGTTTGAGCGTTAGCATTTTACTGCTAAAGTTGGACACTAAGAGAGAAAGAAGTGAACAATGAGAGCAGGAGAGATATGCTGTAATATGGCTTACTACAAGTAAGTATTTTTCAACTCAGACTGCTTTTAGATGTATCCACTCACTTTAGTTTGAAAGTGTGGCTTGAAAAGTTTTACATTCTCTGGTAGCCCTATAATAAAACACAACTAAAACCATTAAGTTTCAACCAGTAAGCCACAATTAAACTTTATACAAAAAAAAAAAAAAAAGAAAAAAAGAAAAGATGACTTAATGTAATGTAGTAAAGGGCATGAGAGCTCTGTACAACAAAAATTCTTAAGAATCCAAGAAGCACAACAGACACCATCATCAATAAAAGTTTTATACAACAGGAAAATATTTTTGTTCTCACCTGCTGGTGTTGCTGCATCAAGACAAACTGACTCTCCAGCTGTTCCAGCATAAGTTTCTGTGCTGGATTTAAATTATTTCTGTTTGCACGCAGCTGTTCCAAGTGCTGAAAAAAAAAACAAAACCAACAGTACAGTTCAGAATCATTACAGTTGTGTGTAAGTTTTAATAACTTTCTTGCATACATTACTAAACATTTTCTATAAAGACAAGATTCACAAAGCTGAAAACATGATCAAGATTTCTAATGCAGACTAAGACATATCTCCTTATACTATTCTGTAATGAAACCTTATTAGCAGTCACTAAAACTACAGAGACTTTCAAAATTATTTGAGTATATAATATTATCACTTCATAAAATGAAGTGAACTGGTATTGTAAAAGAAAACTACTTTAAAGCATGATTATATGAAATTCTTATTATCATTATGTTTTAACTATCTTTGTACCGTCCTGTTCTTTTATTAGTGTCGTTCAGTACAAAGTCAATTCGACCTATAGTCATGCATTAACACTTCTCCAGAATATATGAAGAACTCAGAAAACTATTTAACAATTACAGAAAGCAGTATCTTAAGATACAATCCTGAACTCATTTTCAACTGAAATTTAAGTATTTATTACTAAAAGCACTGATTTTTGTGTTCGTTTGAAACACACAGCTTTATTCTACCAATAAGACTGCTTTAAAGAGGTATGACATGCTGAAGCTGTGGAACACAAATGGGCTATCTGAGAAGGAAAAGGATGTGTGTGGAATGGAGGTCAAAAGTTGCACTATGCAAAATGTGACATACAGATATTTCTATTGTTTTTAAGTACTGAATTATTTTATATCATTTAAGTCCCTTAAAAAAAAAAAGGAAAAAAAAGGGGAAAAAAAGGAAAAAAAAATCAAAATGACCAAGTCAGGTTTGCTTTAGTTGGTTTCAGGTCTGCATATGTAATTTTTCTACATCCTTCTCATTTCCTTTGCTTTGATTATGTTGTATTAGTAATACATACATGGTAGTGATGTATTAAATGAAATATGGCTCATTCTACTTTGATTAAACATCTTTGCAAAATGTGTTTCCAAAAAATCCAAGGTTGTATGAAAAAATGGTTAAAAACAGGTTTATGCTGAACTCCCTGGATTAACAGTAGCTTCCAAACTCCCTGGATTAATAACCCCTCTGTGAGGCACTGCAATGAGTAAGGCCGATCCAATTATATAAGCGACTGTGAGATGAAAACAGGGTCTCCATGGGAGTATATGTACTGTGCATATAAACAGAAGCCAAAAACTGTGTTCTGCAGTTGTTATTTTGCCTTTTAGAAGACATCTAACAGGGCAGCAGGCATCAGGAAAACTGGCCTGGTCCCAGTGCTACTAAAGGCATGTCTGCACTCCCCTCCCATGCTATGGGTGCAGAGGTTTTGTGGACAGTGGTGCTCTTACTGCCCATCAGCTCTGTGAAATCAACACCCATGCCTCCTCCACTGGCACGTTGCAGCCCCAGAGGCTACTCTGCAGCCACAGAGTCCTTTCCCCATCTGCTTTTGTTAGCTGGGCCATTTGGGACGTGCTACGTGCCATACCCAGCCTCTGAGGTGCCACTTTCAAAAGGCTGATTTAGAACATACAATAAACTTTTTATTCACTTTCCCCTTGCATCATATCCTCCTGGCTTTCCTATTTGTGTGTGCTGGAACCTCGTCAAACTATTGCTAGCAAATCCATTATCCCATGCTTAGGGAAACTTACTTATGCGTCTGCTTAATGGTGATGAAGTTGGATCTAGAAAAGGCAAAACTGTAACAATGCCTGAGAAGGTGAAAAAGTAGTAGAACATAAAATAAGCAGACAGAAATAATGAGAACGCATGAAGAGAGAGATGCAAAAGATTAGGGAAGACCAAAGCAGTGAGGGGTGAAAGATGGAGGGAAGGGAAGGAGAAATTATGCAGCATTGTACAGCCAGCATTGTTCAGATAAAGAAACAGCTGAAGATCTATATTGGGTGCTAAGGGGAATACTGCTCAGTCAATCAGAATGCCTTCTGTCTCTGCACTGTGTTCCCTTTTATTTTTCCCTGTATCCAAAGCAGTATCTGTGATACATGGGCGAGGGTTTCCAGCTACGCCTGATTTTCAAGATCTGGAATTCCTGCTGAAGCTCACTGCAAACCCTCATGAACTGAAGAGACAACACAGCATCATGACAAAAAAGACCTTAAGCAACGTTTCAGAAATAAAAACTAGCATTTCATAGAAATATGTTAGATTTGATTTGAATAATCCCATTTTATAGAATGTGCAAGTTTGTTTATGCAGTTTGATACGCGAAGCTACCTGACAGGAAAAAGAAGATGCTACGATGCTTTTACACCTCCTTCAATATCTCCCACACTACACTGAGAAGCAAAATTCACTTGGCTCACAAGTGTCACAATTTGCATATCTATCTTTAAAACATCATAAGAAAAAAGCATTACTGTATGTTCTGACTTACATTATAGAATTCAAACAATGTAAACCTTCAGTTTCTACTGATGATTATTTCCTTATATAGCTAATCTTTCAGATTCCATAGGGAATCCATAAATACTAACACAATGTGTATTCTTTCTCATTGAATATCAGAAATGTGAAACCCGAAGTATTTTTCTCAAAAGAAAGAAAGAAAAAAAAATCAAAGCTTCTGAACCTTTAACATATTTACCTGTAATTTCTGTGGTGTCAAGCACCAAGAATGAATTTGTTGTTGTACAGGAGGATGTGACACTGTATGGCCACTGCTCCAAACATCTGAAGTATTCTGAGAGAAAACATTACGTTAAAATGCTTGACTTTCAAATGGTTAACATCATTTTTTCATATCTAGATTTTATCTTATGAAAGAACTAGTCATTGTTTCTAGAATAGCAATATACACAGAGAATATACTAAAGAACACCAAACCTCATTCTACCATTCCCATACAGTACCATAGCAATTAAAAGGAAAAAATGATTCCTAAATACCATGAGAAACAATCAAATCAAATTATGCAATTAACTTAAAGGTACACTAGCGTTAAAACTGAATACTTTTATCTACTATAACACTATTACATGATGATGAAACACTTGAATTCTAAATATAAGCAAAGGCAATAGACAGGATGACATGGTTGTCTCCCTCTCTATCATCAGACTACCACTGTACTTTTTCACTTATACAACTATGTAGTATAGTGCCAGCAATCTGCACTGCCCTTTCACACTTCCTATCTGAACTGTAACCTCCTTATTAAACATATCACTGAAAAATGTTCTTTTTTTTTTTTTTTTTTTAAAAAAAAACATTCCCCACCTTGATGCCAAAGGATTGAAATTTACAGCACAAATTCTGTGCTTGCTGCATCACTTTAGTGCATATTTCCATAGAATTTTGGTAGGGGGCTCTTTAGTTCATCAGGATATATACCTTTGTTGGACTAGATGTTCTTTTCCTCTTGGCAGGACTGGTCAGGTCATCTACTTGGCTAGAAGGAATCATGTGTAGTGGCAAGGATTGCTGTGAAATTGGTGTTTGAGTGAGGCCTAGTACAGGTTCAGTATTTGGATGATGAGGTTTACAAGCCTAAGAATCACAGAAGGAAGACAAAAATATGGTTCTATATATTCTTAGTCGTTTCCTTTAAACTACATATTTTAACAGCCCACATATTTTAAAAGGGCTGAGCAGATATTCTGAAGCCGATCTCAAAAACTGAAAAATCAGTTTCCATATGGTCATCAATGGAGGAATGTGTACCTTTCAAGGGATTATTAAACCACTGCAGCATTTCTATTTAAGATGAAATCTTTTAAAATCATGAAAATCCACAAAGGTTCTAAATTGGTACCCCCATCTTTCTCCCATATTAGAGGGAGCTACTTCTCGATCTAGTATACCTTTGCAAATAAATCAAAGGCTTTTCATTAATAAAAGCCAGTCCTGCACTCCATAAAATAAGCTTGACCACTACAGATTGTAAAGAACCCTTAAAGCTGGGCACCTGCAGAACATAACCCAACTTCTCACCTGCTGTGCTGTGTTCATGGCACCCTGCCTGGAGGTAAGCTCTGCGGGGATTGGTAGGCTCCATGCCTCCTCAATACTAGGAAGTAATTTAGTTTTATTCTGTAGACTACCTTGTGGAAGGTTACACAACTGAGCCTAGGAAAAATTATGTAAAAAGCAAATTTAACACAAGCCTACTTTATTAAGAGCAAGTCCATGAAATCTTCCTATATGCTGTAGCTAATTATGTCTTAAAGAGAGGATAGATTTAAAATTTGGGGTTTTAGAAAGGTGCTAAGTATAAAGAGGGTAACCAGAATATAAACCTTTGTGAGAATCAGAACAAAGATGAGCTCTGGATTCAGAGGTCTCATAATTCTTTTTTTCTGAAATTGCAAACAAGAGTGAAAGATAGTGTGTGTGTGTTCTCTCTCTACGTTATGAGAACTTAAAAATGTAGACAATACAAAGAAAAAGTGAAGTGATGTAAAACAGTATGTATTAATTAAATGTGCAAAATAGAGTTTATAAGGAATTAAATTTCACTTAAAAATGAAGAAATAAAATATTACAGGCTATGATATGCTTACAATACATATGAAAACAGGTTATACACACCACAAACAACTGCAAGTTAGATTTGTGTGCTACCCCTCCCCTCCCCTCTGATATGTATTTGGAAGAGTATTTCCCACTTCTTAAAACTTTAGCTTTACCTGTAAATACTTTATCCGTGCTGCAAGTGCAGAGGTATTACTACAATTTTTGCTCCTAGTTGCATTTAAGTAGCATTTAATGGCATCCTGAGGCTGGTTGCAGGACTCATAGAGTGTGCCTAGGTCCATCCAGGCTGCAGCATGGCCATGGTCCAATTGTACAGCACAGATATAGGCCTGTAAAGCATCCATAGGCTGATTTTGCTGTTGATACAGCACACTGAATAGAAAGATTAGTGAAGTTGAGAATTAATAACAAAGTCAAAATACAATGAAATATACATATCCACCCCACAGCCCTTAATAAACTTTGCTGGTATATAAAGCACAGCAATAAGCATAAACAACATATTTACAAAATCTTAACATGCAAAGCTCATACACAAAGCATATTCATTATTTTTAAAAATTGAGAAAGCAAATATAAATGTAATATTTAAACTTCAGATCAGACAAATCTGATGACAAAGGTAGAAATAAAAAAGCTTTATGGTCCACTCGAGAGCACAAAGGAGTTAAAAAGCTGGTTTTCTTCATTTATATATATGCATTAGCATTGAATTTCACTGTATTACCCTGTTTCATTCTTACCCTATAGAACACCATGTATCTGCACTTGCTTCTGATTTATCAATAGATTGCCTATAAGATATAAAGGCATCCTGAACTTTCCCAATACTTGAATAGCACCTGGGAGAAGAAAAAAAGAACTTTGGTAATATTTAAAGAAGTTAATCAGTGAGGATGGCTTACCAAGACTGGTCTGATAAATGTTAAATCATGCAAATACATACTCATCTAGATGAATCCAAACATTTGCTGTTTCTCAATGCTGGGCACAAGCAGACTCAAATTTCTTTGTCAACATATATTACAAACTGTTTATCTGAGAAGTACACCAAGAGCTGTTTAAACCCTAGCTTGCTGCATTCATAAGGAAAGCAGAAGTCATATTACAGTTTGAAGAGCTACATCTGTTTTGTTTACAATATCTCAGTGGTCAATAGGGAAAATATTTATCTACAGATAGCATTTTAAAGAAACAATTACACTACCTATTTCATGAAACTTATCGTAATAAAATATCTTCTACAAGGAGTGTTTCATGATCATTAAGAGATAATGACTAATTCAATCAAGATGGTCCTTGACTGCCTTGGAAATTTCTTATATGCATTTCTCATATTTCAGTAAGATTTCAAGTAATGAACAACATACCAGTTTTACCACATAGGGAGTCCAAGACATTCTCTAAAAAACCTTTGCTTGTCTGGATTCTTTTTTTGTGTTTTCTTACTTGAATATTAGCTATATACTACAACTTCACAGGTATTCTGGCATTTTAGCAGAAATACCAGGTCTTGAAAGAGAACTACCATTATACCACAGGGAATAATACCTACCTTTTAAAAATGAAAACCTTCAAATAAATAAAATATTAAAAATGCGTATGCATTTACTAGGTTTGTTTACAATAGCTCTTATTCCTTATAATGCTTGTGGTAAGTTTCCTTCTTGGAAAAAGAACTCACAGCTTTCAAAGCAGATAAATAACAAGAAAACATTTATTCTAGTAAAAAATAATATCGAAGCAAACCAGTACAGGTGAAGATCCATCAAACATGCTACACTTCGGTGTATTCTGTATATTATCAAGGCTCACTAGAAAATACTCTAATACCTAGTGGTACTTGGTCTAAAAAGACACATTAAATCTCAACACAATGTTTCAGAAGATCATTTTTATCGCGGTCTAACCCAAGTTCCAAGAGGCATGTTGAAATCTGTCTGATTAACAGATACACAAAGACTCCAATTAGGATAACATTAAGCACCCAACAAACCTTAAAAAAAGGTGGTGTGATTATTTTTTTTTTTTGGGGGGGGGGAGATGGGGGGAAGGAGTGGATTAGATTGGGGTGGAGGTTTATTTTTTGCAAGTTATCTAGGAAGCTAGCCTTAAATCAACATGCTACCCAGTTTGGTGGAAGGCCAGAAGAGGAAGAAATAACACAAGGGAATACACAGGGAGAGAGAAAAAGAGGAAGAGCAAATGCACAGACAGACCAGCTCTGTAACCTTATTACTCTCCTTATGTCCTGCCAGCGTATGGATTGGAAGAATGAGGCACAAACATTTCAGTGTAGTCCTCCCTGTAGAGTGTAAGGGACACTTCCACTAGGTTTTCTCTTCCCCCTTTTCCTCCATTCCTCACCCTCATTTGTATGGTCCTAGGGTTCACTCCAACCACATTAAAGCCGAGGCACAGCAAGACCACAGCAGCTGCCCACGATACTCCACAGAGCCCTGGCTCTGCCCTGCTTCTGTATAAGAAATCAGCTAGCTCTAGCCATGTGGAATGGGACTTCAGAGGAAAAAAGAAATAACAGGATTTTAAGCCAGCAGATGACGAGATGAGCCAGACAATCCCTGGCTAGTTTACCCTTTTCTCCCCACTCCTACTCCAACCTTCTGCCCTTCACACTCACTCCCTGTGCTCCTCCCTTAGCCTGCAGACTGCTGGGTTAAAAGCCCTGTCCTAAAGGACCAGCTGCAGGAATGTAACTAGGGTGACAGAAACAACAGTGTGTTCTAGTTGTGTTTGACAAGCACCTCCAAGAAAGTGAGCTGGAAAATACTGAGGCTTCTATGTAACGTATTTCTCAACAGAACTGACCCATGCACATGTGGACTTAAACTGTCCTCAATGCTTTCAAGCTTATAGAAAGCAAGTTGGATTGTTATTCTCCAAAACCCAAATATTCCAAGAGTTGCTGCTAGCATGTTCATAAAGCACCTCATTTTCTTTAAAAGGAAACCAAGAAGAGTCATCTAGTCGATACGATTTACATCTCGAAGTGAGTTAATTTTAAGTGAAAAATGCTGTGCACAAGTAGAGATGAACACAATACATAAGTAGAAATTAAAATGGATCCACCTGAGCTATCCTGGTCTAATATTTAGTTGTAATCTATTCTGTTTGCAGATGAATAGATACCTGAGAAAAGTATCTATATTTTAGTTTTGAAATTATTGAGACTAGAAGGGGGATTTTGACAAAAAATCAACAGGAATAATCAGAAAAGTAAAAACAAGCAGGGGAGACTGACATTAGTGTTAACTGAATAAACTACAAAAAAAGCAGGACCATTTAGGTAATATAATTAATTTCAACTTCTAATCTATACTCATCCCAAGTATGTCAGCAGCTTGTCTTTCTATATACTTTCCAGAAAATTAGGCTTTAGTAGATACATACATCTTTTCCCTTCATTTTTCATCCAAAGCTGCTAAGGACAACATAAAAGATATCTCCTAATAATCAGTATCCTCAAAGAAGCTACAAATACAGTTAAGAGTGGCTATAAAGTCATCTCTCACCTTCCAAGGAAATACCAGGATTGACCAGAATTTGGATCCGCTTCTAGAGATTTCTGGAGATATTGTATAGCATAACTTTCCTTGGTTGCCTTGTCTCCAAGCTGATCCACGGTGTGATGCATCCAGCCTACAGAAAGAATTCATAAATGGCAGAAGTGAAATTCTCCAAGACTATTTAATGCTTTGGCACAGCAGGATATTGACAGCTTTAGTTCCTCTTTAAAAATAGGAATATGATACAATGCTATTGCTTATATACACTATTATGAATGAAACTTTTAAAATTTACTTGTTATGTTCTATACTAAAATTACAGGATGAAAGGACCTAGAGTGAAAATTACTTTCAGGTGGTTTTAAAACGTTTTTGTTTAAAGCATTTTCTACAAGGTTAGAAGCTTAACTATTAACCACTCAATCTTCCTCTATAAAAAGTTAACTTGAAAATGTTAACTCCTCTCTTCTCTGAACAGAGGCACCTTTCCTGTCGTGAAAAATGCGTTAGAGGGAGAATGGTGGTATATCTATTATCTGTATATTATTTTCAGCTTAACCTTTCCTTCTAAATGCTGATATTCATCCTATAAGTATATTTGCACTATTCCCCAACTGAACATTGGTAAGAAATGCTGTATCTCCACTTAAATTTTTCATACGTTATCATCTCATTGCTGTAACATCCTTTCCTTTTACCTTGGCAAACAGAATCACCTCTCATCTGCAAACCAAATCCTGCTAAAAAGATAATTTTATTTTCTCACCTGACCACACAATATCCTTCCATATCCTTCCCTTTTTTACTTACATTAGATAAATTATTTATCTCCACTTTAATAGCCTTCCACAATCCGTGCCCCCAAAACATCTTTTACATGCTATTAAGGTACATCGCTGCTCTAGCAATGATGTAAGACTTGGTTACCATTTCAAATAAAGCATCTTTATCATCTACTTAAGCTTCTTCCTATCTGCCACCGTGCTTCAATGGAATCCCCTTTAAGCAGTCACAAAGTTATCCCACTGCTGTTAGTATCATGAGTACAAGGAAATCCTTTATAACAGGCTGCTGACTTGCTCAAGTCTCAACCAACCACACTGGTCAATAATGTCTTGCCGTTTGCTTAACCTCCATATATTTGTCTTAGTAACCCATTGCTTTTTGCTTAACGTTTGTAAACTCTAAGATATGACAACAGACTGTCCCTATGTTTCTGTAGTACCCTGCTTAAAAATGACACTTTGTGAAATACTTTATCAGTTCAGGCAAACCTTGGCTATTTTAGGAAAGTTTTAGCTACAAACATTTGTATACACATGCACTGAATGTCCATTTAAAACCCATATCCCACTAAGCTTTAGCACCCTAAGCTTATCCTTCATGATACAGTCTAACTACATAAACATAATATCATTTAAAGGATCAGAGTCTGCCTGCCTCATCTGAAATGCAAGATGAAGTAAGCAAGGCTGAGAACTGAACTAATGAGTATTTGCAGCTTTACTTCACTCTCTGACATTCGACTACACCTTAAATACCTTATTCTACTTCTTTTATATGTTTTATATATGTATTTTTCTTTCAATTCCATGGGCTTATAGCTCATCAACAGTCACAGCGACACTTTTGCAAATGGAAGGCAAACTTCCAAGCTTTAAAAAATAGGCAATCTAGGAGAAAATTTTATCTACTGAACAACATTTGCTCGAGGTGTTTTAAGAAGTTTCCAAGTCTCCACTTGGAAACCGTGTTCAGGAGGTTAAGTTTGAATATTTCATGGACTGCGAGAAATACCAGGTTAGAAGTCAAGCGGTTACAGTGCTGACAAAAGAGCGCTTTATCTTGTCTGAAGATGGATCAAGTCAAAACATTGCCCGTCAGGGAAAAAAAAAAATTAAAAAAAAGCAGACATTTTTGCAGAGACACATAATATATGCAACATTCTTTCATGGACTTCATAAACAAACCACAATTTTTATGCAAATCCCAGGTCAGTGAAGTTCTTAAGCATATAGCAAATCTTTATGCTTTAAGAAAAATGGTTTATGTGAGGGTGGTTATCTGAATGCACCTGTGCAATTGTATAGGAAGGATAAAATGTATTGTGTGAAGTGGTAGGCAAAGCCCGAGTGAGATGAAGGTAATAAATAGCTCAGGAAGCCTAAACGTGGGTAAAACAGAGATTAAATATTTTCCCAAATCTTCCCAAGTGTTGTCTGGTGATGCCTATTTTATGCTTAATCTGAACCTGGCCGGACTGCGAGATAACATGCTGTATCGTCAGATCTTTGCTGAGGTTCACTGATAAGAAACAAGAATCTACTTCCAGGAGACAGAAACGAGAACTAGCAAAGCCTATCTAGTTTCACTGCTGAACCAAGTGTTGCTTCCTGATTTTATCTGCCTACCTGAGGGGAGGTGAAAAAAGCAGAAGGCAAGAGAGGGAGAACAAAGTTTTCTACTAGAACGGCACAGGTAAAAAAAACTGGATCTCTCTTTTCCTCATGCATAAAATGGAAGAACATATAGAAAGACGACAATCTAAAAACCCTGATAAACTGATCCAACTTCTCCTTTGCAAGACCTAATTCAAATTGTCAACTAGAATAGTAAATACTCTTCTATTTCTGGGACCTTTTCAACATTACAATCAAAAATGCTGATTTTGTCCACGTTCCAGGCTCGTTTTCAGGAGTTTACAATGTAATTTGTAGCAAATCACCATGTTTCCTCTGCAAGAGCATGTTCCAGCCTGGCTCATGCTTCAGTTGGTTTTACGCCTATCAATCATTCTCGTGCTGAACTTACAGCAATTGCTTTTTTCCCTGAAAAACATCATCTCAGACTCCAAAGAGATGAGCCTCTTCCCTATTTTACTATCTCACAATGGCTCATTCAATTATACAGACACCTCCTAGGATTGCCCCCAGACAAAAGTCCTTGGGAGGGTGCTTTGGGAAAAAGCAGATGCTTACATTGTTCTTACACTCCTCCTCATGCAACTGTTAATTACAATTGGAGAAAGAATACTGGGACAGATTTGATCTTCAGTCTCATCTGGTACGGCTGTCCTTATTTAATGTAATTTTAGGCAAAGTGGTGAAACGAATTATTGTCTGGAAAGCAAATGAATTGTGGTAAAAAAGAAGAAACAAACTGTTCTTATCCAACTGCACAGATCTTCCTGTTACATCTATCGGAACTAATTAGCACGCATCAGCTCAAACACATACATAATTCCTTGAGAATCACAAGCTTCTCTTCCACAATGACCTGCTTTGGAGACCAGCAACAGGAGCAAAGTTTTTAATAATTCTCCCAAACAACATCTGAGCTTCCCTAGATTTCAATTCTTGCTCAATAAACATTAACTAGCTAAGGAAAATAAACAAAAGGTATTCTCATGCCAAAATAATTTTTCTGTTTGAGTAAAAAAAAAAAAAAAGTTCAATATAGAAATACAAATACATTTGGATTGTTTTTTGCCAGTAGCATTCTGGCAGATGGCAGGTATTTTCTATTATTTTTTCTAAGCAGCACTGTACCACCCAGACCATGCTTCCTTAGGAGGTGTTTTATTATCAGTTGCTAGAACCCAGATCTGTGATAAACACCACACTGATAAACAGGACTATTAGCAGCAAAGAGAAAAAGAAACAGTATTGTTCCTTGAATGTTCTGGTTAAAACCACTCTGTCCCTTCTTCCATATAGAAGATACCCCCACTATCACAACCAGGTGCCCTATGCTGATTGAACAGGGGAAGTGAATCCAGTTGTTAGACAGCACTGCTCTGATTGATAGCACGGAGACCTGCGGTATGATTTCATGAATACAACCATGCCTTTGCTTCTGGTCTAGCAACGTGGCAAACAGGGTTGCAAAAGCATTGGTCAAGCTATTTTGGGCAGTCTATCTCTTGTTGATTTTATGCGTAGCTGTTCTGGATGAAACTGTTGACAATTTATACTACGTGGGATAGTACCAAGTTAAGGAAAAAAATTTTTCAAAAATAAAAAAATTAAAGGGGATACTGAAATGTAAGGAACACTGTCACGTGACAAGAAGATCAGCATCAAGATTCCAGCTGTTTCATTTGTTATTTCACATAGAAAAATCAAAAGCTACACGAATTAGCCCACTCCAAATACATACACAACCAGCATTACAAGAAAAAAAAAATATTATTGTGGCCATAACTTAGTACCGGGTACTGATTTGAATTAAAAAACCACTGTGTGAAGGAAAAAAAATAAAAAGAAAAAAGAGATGGGCATAAGCAGGCTAAATTAATATTTGGAATAATAAATTAGATGAGGAACATGGAGAAAGTGAATGAAGAATTTGCACTGGATTGAATAATTTTAACAAAATATTCTGGAAATACTTTTAGAAGGCATATAGAGCAAATGTAATTTATTCTACCCATCCATTACAAGTTTTTGTCTACAAATGATTTATCAGCTTTCTATAAATATGGGAGATGACAAATTTTAAAAGGTAGTGTTTTTTTCACTTTTTTGGTAGCTTCTGTTATGGAATCTGATGATAAAATTTTAGTTAGAAGAGCATGTTTTTTGTTAAACACTAATAATTATGAAGAAAGAAAAGGGAAATTTTTCATTTGCAGTGTTCTCCTATTCTGCAGCAGAAAAGAGTATTTTGGTTTACTGCCCTTAACCTGTCTGTTCAAGGGATGTTCCCCAAGGCAGAATTCAGAATTCAAAGAATACAGAATTCTAACTACTGTACTCTTGGCTCTGAAAGGTCACCCCCTCATTGCCCAAAACGTGTAGCACAGATACTGCAGCAAGTCTAAGAGCTTTTTAATTTTCTAAGTTTAATTAAAATATTTTCCTTCTCTCTTATTTTGTTAATTATCTACTGTTATGCTTTCTATTTTGGGTGAAAAACTCACGTATGATACTCAGTGTTTAAGACTCACTTTGGAAATGGAGCCTTAAAACACCATTGCTGAATGCAAAGATAGAAAAAAGAAACACAGGAAAATAAAAGTTGATTTTACATACCTAACTGCTGTAAGACAGTTGCTTTTACTTGTGCAGGAAGGTTTTCGATCTGCAAAAGTTGTTCATAAGCTTCCTTTGCAGAGTGATACTTTCTCTGCAAAAGGAAAAAAGTAAATTGATTAATCATAAAGCTTACAATAGATCACCAATAGCAACGATTTCACAGCACTGACAGCACACAAACACATTGACAAAAAAAATCTAAAACTTTTTTTCTTGCATACAGTGCATATGAAAGCTTTCCTGAGTGATGTATATATATGTTAAGAGAATAACTTCCATAAAGTATAGTATTTAATATAAATTAAATATTTAAAATATTCAAGGGAAATTTGTAAATTATTAAATTTGGTCAGCTCCTCACACATGCATTATGCTTCTTATACTAAAATGAAAATACTGCTTTTTAAGGGGAATGCTTGATTGTGAGTCTACATCTGAAAAAAGAACCTACACAAATTACTCCCAGGAAATTCGTAACAGAAATGAAGATCATCAGTAACTGGTGGCTTGTATAATTTTGCATCTCCCTTCTCTGTGCTATATTTGAACTGCCTTTCCCATCCATTTGTTGTATGGTAAGAGTCCCACCATATGTAGAATTAAAATATATCCACAGATTATGCCTAGAGAATGACAGCATGCACTCTTATTATTTGCCATATAGTTTGGACGTGCTTAAAGCATGGAAACGTTCAATTCTCAACTCCCTATATAAACAGGACTTGAAACAGAAAACACATTTCCTAGGTTAGAATCATGGTCTTTATTAACTTCTGGAACAGTATAAAGTGCTTTGTGCACATTAAAGGTTAAGAATTCTTGATTTTTATTTTCTATCTTTTGGTAAGTGTCCACATCTGCTTATCTTCATGTTACCTTAACAATAACTTGTTTAAAGTGAACTTATTCTAAATGAACTTATTCTAAATTCTTCTGTTCCTCCTCTCCCACAAAAGTCTAGAAGGTATAAAGTTGAAGTCTGTTAGAACCAGTAATTTATTTTTTAAGTTTCTAAAAATTCTACACTATGTATATATGTGTATTTTTTTAAAAAAAATAAAAATATACTTTCAGATAGTTTAACATTGGACCTCATTCTGGCAAACAAATGAAGAGCATATGAAAATAAACAGGGCCAACTAAATACAAATCATTGCGACTTAGTTACTTTTTTTTTTTTATATGCAAAGAGAACACAGTACTGACTATTGGTGTTTTAAAAGGGACAACTGATAAGAAAACAGACAACCTTGTTGATTTTAAAACCTTAATCTAGTCAGGAAGAAAAATTAAAGCAGCAATTACATACTTTCAAATGGAACAAGGGGAAGTTGGTAGAAAAGGTTTTTAATTGGTGTTCATGAAATGCAGACAACTGGTAAGAAAACAAATAATATAAATAAATAAAATATCCATGGCTAGCAAAATAAAAACAATCAGGAAAAAATTTTAAATTTAGCATTGGGAACAAAATTTGTAGTTAATGACTATGAAGGATAGGCAAATGAACAGACGTTCACCGTACAGCATGACAGCAGGGTCAGCAATCTGGATGTAAAACAGAGTATCTAGTAAAACTAGGATCTCCACTTGGAAAAAGATGTTTGCATACTTGCAAGGATGTAGAAAGATCTAATAGCATGTTTTCCAAGTCTAGAATAATTTTTACTTTTGTTATTTGTTGTATTATTTACCTTTTAGAAATCTGTTTACATATATACCTTCAAACGTTACTGAAAACTGTCATAATTTGCTTTTATTCAGATATTTTAATTCCAAAGATCAGAGTATACATCTTTGATATTTGGCTGCATCACCAACAGTCTTAGAAATGGGGGTTGGGAGATAAGCATCATCATCATCATTTTTCTTTAGGAACTGTAGGAGCTAGTACCCTGAATGGCTGGAGGGACTCACTGCCAGAGATCAAGTTGTAGAAACCAGCATTAAACACCAAGGAAAACCATGGCTAGTTCTTATCAGCACCAGGCTGTTCTCTTGTTCAGAATGAATCCACTTTCTGATCGAGCATTAGAGAGGAGCTCATTTTCAAATATATGACAGGGTTCACAGAATTGTAGCACTATGTCCTTTAGAAGATATCAAACATCCAGCCTCACTCCAAAAACACCTCTTCGCTGTGCCAAAGGTAATATTCAGAACCAAGTCAAGACCCCCTCATGGTACAAAGTTTCTCAAATTCCAGAAAAGAAGACGCCCCTCAAGGGGAACTCCGAGGCAAACCAAGTCTAACAGCAGTATGCACTGAAACTTTTTGGCTCTGACTTGCATTACAAGTTCCCGTTGCGTACAAATGCCAGACAGAAAGCTTAGCTTAAGCATTTGTAACATTGGTCACACTATTATAAGGCACCTGGCATGGCGACCTGAGATTTTCTACTTTCTGCTTTATTCTGCCAGATCAAAAGAACTAGCGTGTGGGGGATGCTTTGTTATATAAACTTGTCAGATGTGCTCCAATGCTCAAAATGAAATCTGGCTGGTGGCCAAATAAAAAGTCTTTCTAATGCTTTACAGAGCCACAACAGTCCAGGAAGTTTCTTAATGGTTGTTTGGGATGGGGGCTTTGGGTTATTTAGCTTTCCGAATTCATATATTCTACTGCACCGAAAGAGCTCAGAAGAAAATACCTCGTTCAAATCTACAACTTTCATTTATAAATAAATACCTACTTAAAGGCATTTTTCACCGTGCCATCGAAAGACAGCACTTACTTTATCAAGCTACTTTTCAATAGACTGAAAATGTAGAATTTGTCTGTCATCCGTTTTATTTACAACAGTTTTTGTTTTCATGTCACACCTCTTCCTCAGTCATATTATACCTATAAACATGATAAGAGAGTATACAATCTACAGTCATATGACTAGTCAGTCAGGTTACAAATATACAATAGCTGTTTCAGTAGCTGCTTGGTTTTAATTTATTTATATCCTGGAAGCTCAGTGAGTGCTTGGTAATTTCCCAAAAGATCCATCTAAAAAACTCTGCGGTGGGATTCGACACAGAATTAATAACACAGCTTTATGTGCTATTGTCCTCGGATCTCACATGCTCCTGTCACATGTGTCTAGTTAAATTCGAAAATTTCATGTCAAATATACTTAAAAGGCACCTGGGTATCTGCTTAGACTTTACCATGTGTGAATGCAAGAACAATATAAATACATATGAAATGAGAAACTATGTATTTTTTTTAACATTTATATGCAATGTATCTATTTAAAAAAATAAAATAAAAAATACCCATTACCATGTTAGCCAAAGTTACGTTTTGTTTTTGTACCCCACTTAGGAGACTAGTGAATGTATGTTTAATAAAATAGATACTTCACTTTAGCATGAGTCCTCATGCATGGTATTTTCAACTTAACAGAAGTAAATAAAGTTTATTCTGCGACTGAAGACTTGAGCCTAACTTCAATTCACAAAAGCACCTATAATCAGCTGGAGTCCACAAACTGATTATATCACGTAGTTAGAAACTTCATAACTCATTATAAAAAAGAGCTTCAAGCTTACCTGAATTTCATATAAGTGGGCGATGTGAAACTGAACTGTAAGAGGGAGAAATCAAAATTATTAGTCATAATGAATGACATTAGAATTACATTTTTTTTCAATTGAGAGAGAAACATGTTTCAAATTTGCCAATGCAAAACCAAGGCTAACTACATTTTGAAAATATAACAGTATGTAAACATTGATATTTCACATTTAATAAAACAGAACTGACAGAAAACAAATGTGTATTCGAGCAAAGCACCAAGACTGCAAACATAGTGCAGAAAGGCAGTCTATGGATTTTATTTGTATTGTGAAACGCTGAGTCCATTAACCTTTCAGTAAAGTTAGCAATAAAATCTCTTTAAGCAGAGATGCACAATGACATAATATAGGTAATGTTTGCTGTACATAACCAAGTTAGAAACAAATAAGAAAATATCTGTGTTTGAGCTAAGGTCAACTCATTTCAATTGCACAGAATTCTTTCTCAGAGCTACAGAACAGTGTAACACAGAGGTTACAGGTAATTTGGGGTTCCAGGTTTTCTCTCTGGGTCACAAGGGAGGGAAGAAGATCCCTCTGTACATTGTGTTGTCCTTCACCATAAAAGAAGACACCCTACTGCATTTGAGAAACCAGATCATAATGAAATGTATCATCTAAAATTGTAATCAATTTTTAATCAACTTTTTGTGTTCTTTGCTAAAGGGCACATAACACCCCCATTTACGTTCACCGTATCATCAAACTTCATTCTGCACTGATGAAAGAGAAACCTCTGCTTTTGTTTTAGGGAGTTCATTGCCTAAAAAATAATCTTCTTTCTTTCCCCCCGCCCATAGCAAAACCCTTTCAGTGCAAATCTACAAAAGAAAGCCGTACCATGCAGGGGAAAAAAAAATAAAGGTGTCACATTAGCGACAGCCTAAATAAAAAGATATGCTGGGTATTAAACACTTCGGCTAGGAAGACAGTCGCTGTACTGCTGTTAGTCACACAGCCCTCTATAGAAATAGAAGGGACGGGATTAGGGCAATCCAAAGCATTTATGTGACAGTACCTGATACCTTTCCACTAAGTGGTACTGAAGAACCTGACAAATTCTCTCTCGTTCCTCTTCTCTGTCTTCCTCTGTGCTTGCCAGGCACTGTGCCCAACACCATGGGACAAAGCAGCCCTTATGTGGGGCCGTACCTCTACATAAATCTGGGGGCAGAGGAGGAACGTGGGGGAAGGCTGAGGAAAGCCTTACAAATATTCAGAGGTACAGTGAAAACTGACTAGGTCGGTGAGAAACAGTAAGAAAGAGCATGAAATAAAATAAGGAATGATATGGCTGGTAGAAAACAATAAGAACCTACTGACCTAGTAAGAATTCCACAAATAATTTTACAAAATTATCTGTGCCTGCTCCTGATAAGTGACATACTTTGCAGAGGACTTTGTAGTGCAGCTGGCGCTTGATACTGAAGCGGCCAGCAGTTTCACCCGTGTGAACAAAACCCCTTTCATTACCCTTGCTGACAGAATACTCAGAATTTGAATTAAGAAATAAAAAAATGCTTTTAATTATTTTATCTAATGCTTCTAAGCTTACTCTTAGGAGGCAATTCAAACTCAACACCAAGTGCAGCATGAAGGTACCTTAAAAACTGTCTGGCTTTTAATTATTACAGACTCCAAAGCACGCAAGAACATACATTTATTCCTGCATACAATTCCACTAATTATGGATAAATATCTCCAGTATGCTCTGTAACAGCCTACAGAACATACAACAGTATGATAGATTATACCACATTAAAAGATTATCATGTTCCAGCACCAACTGATACATAGTGGCATCTAATAAACCAAATAAATTATGATTTTCTGATTTTTGTTCAACAGCATAAAACTGATGTTGAACATGAGATTTATAAATTCTACTGACATTAAAGTGATTGCTGAAAAAAGACACTACCAAGATGCCATGAAGTTTGAAATGATGACTATTAAATATGAGCCATGGCACACACACTACATTTATAAATAAATAAATGAACTAACAGTCAAACAGCAAGTTGCCTCCAGAACTCAAGGCATCAGACCAGTTAATATGGTAAAAGTCTCAATTTTTACTTATTCCATTTACTAAAACAATCACAGTTCCACTGGAGTATCCGTCTCCATTCACAACAGCAAGTATTGTAGTCTTCCTCTCTATTTTCTGAGTCTTTTGATTTTGTGTGTTTTTTTTCCCCACTAAAAACTGATACAATTGTGAACATATATAAGACTTTTTTTTTTTTAATCTGGAACAGAATTAATGTAAATACTTAAAAGTTACTTACTTTCAGCGTTAGACAAAGTGCAGGGATTGCAGTCAATCAAAGCTAACTGAAAATGCTGAAAAAAACAAGGATGATTTGATTTTCAAACAACGTAATTCTAGTACTTTGGCAAATTACTAAGAATAAATCAAACTGATACTTGAAAATAAATACCATATTTTACCAAGTGGTTTAAAGAAAACAATTTCCGATTTCTGTTCAACTGTGTTTACTAGACGTAAGTAAAATTTTTGTTGTAAACATGTAGCAATGCAAGCTTGCAAAAGACATCTTCACAAAATAATTAGAACAGACAGCATCTGAACAATGACTGCATCAAATGAATGGTCAAAATTGGAAAATCAAGTTTTCCTCGGAATGCACAATTGAGAATGAAGTTACACGACTAGCTCATAGTCTCATGAAGATCAACATCCAAGCTACAAATTTGTTTATCTAGAAAAACAGAGTATTTTTATGCAAATGAGTGATCTTGTTTCTCTTTTTCTTTTTTTTTAAACATTTTCTTTTGTCAAACCACACTTAAAATGAGTACCTCTACATTAAAACATGAATTCAATAGCAGTTAGTAAGTTCTTATGCCCTCTCCCCACCAGGTTGACTTCAGTTAAATACTAAAGCTTGTTTATTTTTAACCATTTTTCCTCAAGAACCACGAAAAATTTTGGGAACACCTTTGTGTTCTCACATTCTGAGATAAGCATTTCACTCATCTGGAAAGAAGAGAACGCAAAAAAAAGAGAAAAAGGTTATCTGCAAGAAAGCCTGGATGTGACCAATAATTTCATAAGTGTCATGCCAGCTTGGAGATCACTATTTACAGTTTGAAAAGTGTGCTAAAATGAATAGACTAGGCATACAAACTCAAGTGCCCATTCCCTTTTCCACAAACTTCACAGAAAATTCCTACATGCAGCAGAGAATTCGGATGAGTACATCCACCCACCAGAGAGTAAGGCCTAGGAATACAGGAACCTAAGAGACAGCATGTAAAATACTACAGTTGACACAGTTATCTACAAAGTACAATATCGGATGGCTTGAATGCACAAAACGTTACTGATACTTCAGAATATTTTAGCCACTTAGCACAAAATTGACAGCCACTGTTCAGGATGCCATATGAGGAGGCATCAGGAGCTTATTAGTGTAAGTAGGAAGGAAAAAAAAATAAATAATTCATTGACAATAGATGTATGTGCAACTTGCTTTCCATACTGTCGTACTCCAAGCATCTAGGTAACTTTCCTCCTGCTCCTAATAATACATTGTGTATAATGTCTACATAATGTACATCTCAAAGATTTACAAGAGTTTAACAGAACACCAAACATAAACATTTTAACAGAAAAAAAATTAGAAAATTAATGTATTATTCATAGCACAGTATAAGAAAAGAACATCCTCATTAGCAGAGGCATACAGTAGCACAGCTTACCTCCTCACTGACTTACATCAACACCATTTGTAATACATAGCAGCTTTTAGAAAATGAAACAAACTCAAGTTGATTAACCCAAATTTACAATTTTTAATGAAAACTTCAGCAACATAATTCCCAAAACAGGGTACAGAAAACAATGAACTCATGTATACATTACTTGTAAAATAGCTTTTTAACCTTAGCATAAACATTAAGTAATAGCTTATTAATACTAAATACCAGCTTATTTCTCTGATTTGCCTGATCCTTTTTCTAGTGTTCAGCAGTCACAGAGAACTTAAAATCTCCCCTCACATTGCAATGCTACTTGTGTGCCTCTGAGACATCCTTTAGTCTGTTACCATAGTGATTCTACTAAGCAGGCAAGTTAAAAAAAAAAAAAGACTAAATAAAAATAAGATGTTCTACATTATATCGCATTTTTCCTAACCAAAAAAGAAAGAAAAAAAAAGGAGGGGAAAGCAAAAAGGAACAGACCTGTATACTTTGGCCTGTACATTGAGTATACTGATTGAAATGATTCAAAATCCATTTTGCACAGACATGTAAGCTTACACTGTCATTAACAATTAATATGAAAAGATAAAGCAGAAAGGAACAGATTTGTTCTCACCTAGCAATGCTATTATAAAAATCCGCAGATGTAAAGAGAAGCAATTGACAATTGTTCTGCAGCAGCTTTGCAGAAAGGTTATTGCAGTGAGGCTCACCGAGAGAAAGCAGGCAACCATACAAGAAAATCTAACCATTTTAATATTTAAATATGCCAGAAATATCAGTGCTGTACAGTAAAAAGCAGGAGTACACTTACCAATGCCTTCTAAAGATTTAAATTCCTACTCATACCAGACCTACTGTCTTTCCCATTTCAAAATCCACATTATGAAAATTTTCTTGATGTAGCAGATTTCTGCTAGAACTGTTTACAAAGCCACAAAGAATAAGGAAATGGATAATCTGAAGCAGGTAACTACAGAAAAACAAACCACTTGCCCTAAACAATTCTTGCAAAGCAACACACAGACAGCCCAGAACCTTTCAAACCAAGAACCTTTGAAATGCACAGACACAAGCAAACCTGCACCTCTTGCTAGATAAATAATCCATAGCTCCGCGGTAAGTATTCAAAAACAGACAAAAAAGCATGCACTCCGACACATAAGAACTTATCAGCCAGAAGCAGGTCCACTAATTACAATTACCAGCACCAAAAATTAAAAGAACAGTGATAATTTCCAACTTCCATCTCTGCAACAAACAGAAGCAGCTAGCAAACATCTGCACCTCTCTCAAATATTGCAGTACTGAAGCTGGCTACTGCTGTGTGAAATAGTTATTATGCAGGAGAGGCCGCTGCAGTTCAGAGACGACATACAATACCTCAAGGCAGACAGCAGTCTATAGAAATTCAAATCCTGAGTAAGAGGATTTACCTAGAAGGCAGTGTTCTGAATGTTAAAAAGTAACAGTCTCTCTTCAAGGGCTGCAGCCGAAGTCACAATATACCTTGATTTGTAGCCATCTGTAATTGCACAATTATCTACAGCCTGCTCTGTCTCCTCTCCAGTCCTTGACTTGCCTCTGATTGTGGAAACAATTGCGAAGGTAACCTTTTCAAGGATCAGAAGTACAGCGGACTGCATATAAACATAGCTGATGAAAGTATTAGCTCTAGTAGGAAAATAGAAGTAAACTGACATGAATTTAAGCAGATTAATATGTTTTCAGTACTAGAATTAAACACCAGTCCTCTTAGCACCCTAGCTCTTCACAGTTTTACAGGCAAGTGCCCCTACTCTTTTTGGCTTTTCATTAGTAAATGACCAATGCAGGAAGACCCATTTTCCTCTTTTTACAAGATTTTTAATAATACTTCTGTCTACATCGAAGTCCCAGACTTCAGAACGGTGATTCTCAACCCTGCTGCTCTGTAGGAGGGCATTAAGAAGCGCTCAGTAATTCTCCGTTCTGCATTTATTCAGCAAGCATGGCAAGCCATCGTTCGAAACCTGACAGTTCTCCCAGACTTACCATGAGGGCAAGCTCCATCATGACTCAGTATAACTCTGTCAAGAGATGGCTTTTTCTGCCTATGTGACTTAGGTGTGCTGCTTTTGCTCCTCAGAGCAGCCTTTGTTCAGATAAGTAGGGCACAGAAAGCCTTGCATAAGCCATGGCAGAGCGCCAGGCCTCCATTTGCCAGGCCTGGCCGGGGCCTGGGGAGAAGAGGGTCAGGAGAGGACGAGCTGCGGGCGCAGCTCCTCTGCGTGCTCCCTGCTCTGCTCTCTGGGTCCTGTGAGTTCAGAAGGAGCTCATCTCGAAGGGGAAGGCTTGAACACAACAGGCACACAGTCACTTTTGTCCATCTTTGCTGCATTTTTCACAGAGCTAGAGCTTGAAAGCCTGGAAACATACACGACCACTCACAAACAGAAGGCCCACAGACCAAGCAAGTGTACTGGCACCTACACTCATTATCTTCAATGCTTAACTTTAAAACCAGCTATTTCTCTTCATGTGGTTTGTTCTTTTTCCCCCCCACAGATGATGGAAGATGCCATGTAGCATGTAAATTCAATTTTAGCATTTACTTCTCTTTGTAATCATGACATTTCTAAAGCGCGCCTACAGACCTCTGTTACAGAAAAACTGCAAAATGCCTTAAAAGCCCAAGCAAAACTAAGTACGAGAGAACAAAACAAAGCCCTCTGTAGGCCACATGTTGTGATCTACCATCACAATCAGTTGTGCTAATAACTCCACTGCAGCTGCATTACAATGACCTGCTGTGTTAAAAACTTCTGTATTTTTACTTCTGGTATATTTTTCTCCGTCATACACATACACAAACTCCAAAGGCATAGAGAGTAACATAATTCCCAACTGCTGTTTCTAACCACTTACTTTAAGAACAAAATAAAATCTTTTGCCTAATTTCACCCTGCTTTTGACAAAATATTTTAGGTATACTGCTTGAATACCTGGATATCCACCTTATGATAGCCAAAGTCCTTTATTTGTTTTGCTTTTTACCTGTAAACGTTCCTGATCAGTTTCTGCTCCAGTTACAGAGATAAAAGTAGACCTCAGAAACTTAAACTTGTCTTATCTATATGGATTTTGAGTATTTCATTTTTCTTTAATAATTGAATACATACAGCTTCAAATTAACATGCGTGAGCTAAAAAAAATTGTTAATCTAGGCATATGTGAAAAATAAGACTGTAAAATAGCACTTGAAGGCTTTGAAACAAGTTTTCACTTTCATAAATAAACTTTCATTTATTATTGAGAAAAAGACATAACAATATGTCTGTAACAGCTACTTGTTGACATGAAATACCTCCCAATAACTAAAGATCCTTTTAAAGATATATATAGACATGAAGATTAATAAAGTGATGGTATAAATAGGTACTGAGTATAAATAGGTTCTTTGAGCTGTTCATCTGTCTCAATTTTTTTTAATATTTCATGCATATTCAATGTAATTCATGCATACTTCCCAATAAATTCTAATTCTTTAGCAGCCTTTTCCTTGCCTAATATATGCAGTATGTCTCTAACTTGCTAACAAATAAGAATCTTTAGGAAGTAATTATATATACAAAAAATCTATTTGAATTGATCGTTTACGGGCATGACCAAAGAATCAGCCTGCAGCAGAATACCAGAATAGCTGTTTTATCCATAAATAGGGAGGCAAAATTTCTCCAGAGTGATAGACAGGATCTGCATTTCTACTAAAAGGCAGATATTTGAGAACATGAAAAATTTAATTCTCATTATTTTGTGGGTTTTGTCACCGGGCACAGGATGCACCTGCAATATGCTTTAAAATATATATACACATACAAATATATAAAAATGTAAAAATCTCCACAATATACTTTCATTTGTAAATAACCTGCTCATGTTCAGCGTCCCTCCTGACCACCCATTCGAAAACAAAACTCAGAAAACCAGAGCCACAGAAGCCCTCCCTAGAACTTACCATTCCCTCAATGTTACCATTCTAATAAATAAAAAAAATAAAAATAATTAAAAAAAATACTTTTTTTTTTCCTGAAGTAGTGTCGGCAAACAAAGGAAATGAACTGAATTTTACAGTCCAAAGTCTTTGGGGATTGTCATTGTAACTCCCCACCAAAAGCACACTATGATACTTCAACACAGCAGAACAGAACGAGCACCAGATGGATGACTGGTTTCTCATAGCTGCAGTTTCCAATGTAACCCAACTATTCAACTAAATAAGATGACAACTTTTTTCCCTCAGCTCTCTTTTATGCGGTCAGTAGTCCCACAGAACATACCTAGCTACACCTGTGTGCTCTACCCACCTCTGTGTTCAGCTTGCCAGCTAGTCAAGAAGCATCAGGCTTCCTGACGCAAAGCGTGGATGGGACAGCTTTATTTTCTGCATCCTGACACACCAGTCCCATACCCAGCCACATAAGGTGCCTCTTCTGCTGATGATGCCAACCAGCTCACCTCATCCTTAGCTTGCAGAGCTCAGACAAATGGTTCCACAGGCATGTTCCAGAAACTTCTCTTTGAAACCTTTTCATTCAGGCATATTGGCTCGAAATTGGTTAAGATTCAAAAAGTACTCAGGGGAAGAACTGAGACACACGTAAGACAAGATGAGTACATACCGTTATGAAAAAGAAGGCTAAAATTAAAAGAATATACTGAATGAAGAGGAAGACTAGGAGAAAAGCAGGTAACATGCCAGAAATAACACGGCGTGTGCTCAGAAGCTCAAATGCTTTTTCCAACTACACTAAGCGTACTAATAAAGAGGTATACTATATTCCTGACCATCTTGCTTTATTCTCTTTTCAGCTTACCATGGTACCACTGCAGCTAAGACAGTCGAAAACAGTACTCCTGGTGGGCTGGGACATGCAGAAAAGCGTGAAAAGGTTAGGAATGTGAGATAAACCTTAACTGTATGCTTCTGCTACAGTCATCAATATTAAAATCTCTCCTGCCTCCCTACGCCCACAAGACAACAGCAGTCGAATTTGGAATTGATTATATTTTTCTGTTGAATGAGGCAAATTCAGCATTCACATATCACTTCTGTCCTACTGCTCTGTGAGGTTATACAAAGACGACTTTCCGTTCAGCCAGAAGGGCAGCTTTTTTTCCCTTAATGTAATCCTAAAGACCAAGTCATTTCCAACAGCCCCAGTGTTCTTGCCAAAGTTTATGGCAATGGGGTAACACAGCAGTCAAGGGTTCTCAGAGTAATTTGCAAGTCTTAACTGCAGCAATATTAAAAACATGCAAAAGCAGTAATTGATTTTTGAAAAAAAAAACACTGAGAGTTGATTTTATGCTTGTTAAACAGCACTCTAGTAATTATCTTGATCATCAACATCTTAAAATAGTAAAAATTAATTTTGTGCTTAAATTGCTTACATAAAATATAGATGATTTATGTTAATGGCCTAAAATTGTGAAAAACATGGAATATATGACCTTCAGACTCCCATCCTTCCCCCTTTGCCTGGAGACTCTTACTGACAATGACTCATCTGTTGGCAGTGGTTTATTCTTAGCAATTACAGACTTAGCATGAATGTTTAAATACCATCAAAAATATTATGATATTTCAAAGTACATTAACGCAACGTTGGTACAATTTGTGAAATTCAGAACCGTCACAGAAGAATACCAGATGAAAACTTCTCTACTTTCTGCCTCTGTATCGTACAGGAAGCTCAAACCTGACCATGGATTCTGTTAGACCTCTACAGCCCCAGGAAATGGCCTATGTTCAAGGCGAGTCCCTAGCAGCCTAGATCCTAAAAACCAGAGCCACCCTTCTGAAATCCTGAATCCTTTCAGCAACAGCTACCCAAAAAAAAAGCCAACTGTGTTGTTTCATTACTTTGGGTTACTCATCTTTTGTGTTGTGAAAAGACGAGACACTCAGTCTCAGAGAAAGAGGCAGACATTCTGTGAAAACATCCTTTCACACTCTTTCATCAACTCTTTCTGATTTTATTCTCCTCATGCTTGTGCATAACCACTGCCACTTCATTTTGTTCTCTTCACTAAGGAAGTATTTTCTGACTTGCTACTCACAGAGCTCTGGCTTAAATCTTAACTCAGGGATCAGCCTGACTGGCTTTTCAAGGAGCTACTGTCCTGTTTACTCCACCTATTCTCCTCCTCCATTTATATATTCTGATGTACACATTGATCTGTTTCAGTCTACAACAAAAAGAATCCATCTCAGGACACTAGATTAAATCCACAGCTCAACTAAACTGAAAACAGCAGAAACTGTTCAAGACCAACTAGATTGCCCCACTGGGTCCTTTCTTTCTTGCTCCTCACTGTTTGTTATCGATTCCCTGCTAAAGATAACAATTTTCACAGTCAAGGAAACAAAACAGAAACTCAAGCTTAGGTGCTTCAGTTGGTAATTCCAGAGTACAGTTTTGTGTTTGTGCATCAGAAAATATGCATGCAGCTCTCCCCACCCCCTGCCATTCCCACCTCCTCCCATCTACCAGAGCCCCAGTAACTGTGCAACCCCAAATCGAGGTGGTTCAGACTCTGATCCACCTCAGACTGCACATGGAAAGACACTGGGCTCAGAGCAGCAGAAGGTGCAGAGCAATGCAATCAGTCAGGGAGGTGGAAAATGAGACATCCTTTTAGCAACAGCCTGCAGCCTTATTGACTTAAGGAAACTATCCTCAGTGCAAATCCACCCTCGTGTTTATTTCTTAATCCCCTTGAAGACCTTCGCTCTGCTTCAGGGTAAGCTGTTTTTGTTGTGTCTGTTTGTTTTCCTAAGTGATTTAATCACACTGCACATAAAAACAATGGGATCATGGTCATTTTGCATTGCAAAAAGTTAATTCCTTTCCTATTTTTAAAACAGTTCTTTGGTGTTTTTCTCCCCATCCTGGTTGGTGTAATGAAAACTAAAGGTTTGCTATACTTAAAATCCTAATCATTGACAAACTTTTATTTTGCAAAGTGGTTAAAATCACAGTAGAACATTTAGAATGAATTCTCATCATATCTATTTGAATACTCGATTCAGTGATAAAATTACATACTTTATGGTACAGCAGGAAGTGGTTGTCTAAGTGATCATTTTCTTCTGTTAAAAATCAAAATGTAGAATCTCCTTCCACTACTTCATTAAAAGTTAACTACCTCCTTGCTGATTTACTCTTCTATTTTGTCCCTATAATATGTCTTTAAAAACAAAAACAAAATACACTTTTCAGCATTTTTTCCTTTTATTCCCTATTTATCAAAATAGTCAATGCAAAATTCATGCCAAAGTATAGGGATATATGACCATCCAAACTCGTACATAATCCCACTCCCCATACAATGGCCAACTTACACCCCTCCCCCCCTTGACTTCTTTTGCCATTCACTGCAGTGAATCTTTCATATTCCTGTGCAACATCAACCTCTCTATTTACAATTCCCAACTTCATCTGTCTCTGTTGGTGAAAGCTTGGACTCTGGATGAAAGAGGAAAAGCCTGATGAGAGAAGTGCTTCCCGTTATTACAAAGAGCAAAAGGAAAATGTGAGAGTAACACTCCACTCTTTCAAATCGTTGACAATGTGTTTCTGATAGCCTCACAAATACAAGCTGCAGGAAAACAATCTGCCAGGAAAAGGAAGCCATTCTACAAGACTCTTGGAAACAAACAAAAAAAAATGTTTTTTTATAGGTTTTAGAGGAGATTAATATGCGGAAATATATTTATATATTACAGCTAGTTACAAATGACAAATTCTCAACAATGCAGGTGTAATTCCCAGTATAACGTGAAACTCCTTTAAAATAAAATGTCCTTTTTCCAAGACATGTATACCTAAATTTAGGTTCTGTGACGGAAAAAAGCACGGGGATAAAAGTGGGAAACGGAAGTAGGGGGAAAAAAAAGAGCAAAAATGTTGAATGGAAGGAGATAAAAGTTACAGATTACAATCAGTGACCAAAAAAAAGAATACAAGCAGTAAAATGAAATTTAAAAAAAAAAAAAAAGAGTAGAGAAGAAACAATGTACTGTATTAACACAAAGCATTTCTAACTGATTAGTCAGAAACTGCTGCCTTACAAGCTGACTCTCAAATCACGAAATAAAAGAAAAAAATCAACCAACATGCCTTTCCATGCTCCCCATCACATCGCATGGCCATGGGCACACCATACTTAGCCATATGGCACAGCAGCCCCAATTTTTGCACACCTTTTCCCTCTCAGAGTCCTCCTTGCAAGGGACTCATTTACCCTCTTCCATTCACACTGTTAGAAGGGTACAAACAATATAAAAAATTGATATGAGAACAATATTTTGCATAAAAGCTTTCTATTTTCAATGATTTTTATGAAATAGTGCAGCATCTAACAGCTATATATTTGTGCATTCCTTTCAGTTTTTAGATGCAACACAACTTATAACAAATATTAAATTCAATCTGAAAGGACTTAAACCTACCTTTAAACTGGACTCATAGTCTGTGTTCACTTTGAACATAAGTCCAAGTCGCAAATGAATTTCCTTGGCTCGACAAAAGCTGGGATCAACATAAAGCGCCTCCTGAAATGCTTTAATTGCCCTAAAAGACAAACAGATAACAAGTATTATTTTTTACTGAAATATTACTGTTATAATAGTTATTTGTATGACTAATAGAAAGTAAATCAGAAAGTACTGTTACTGAAGAACATATCAATATAATGGATTAAATGTTTTTGCTGCATCATTTTTGGTTCTTCAAAGACTGGGTCATTTCGTACTCCAGATATCCTAATTGATTTGAAAGTATAATCTTCTCTGTTCATTTGGAGAAACTAACTTGCTGCCTGAAACACAGCAACACGCCTGCTATTTCAGAAAGGACGATTCAGGAATAAGCAACAAAATTAACGCAACTGGAGAACAAGGGTGTACACAGCGGTCAGTCCTGTCACAACCAGCTGCTAGGCTGCTTTTGATTAGAGCTAGCACAGAGTCCTGAGAGGGTGGGCAGAACAGGAGGCCTAGAAGATCTCACACACCTCCTCTCACTGCCCTGACTTGCTCTACTTTCAACTTTGTTACTCCCTGTATTAGCACCGAGGCTGTCCAGGGACTCAGCTAATACCTGTTACTCCCTCACTTCCCAGTCACTCAAATGCCCATGGCAGGACACCCAGTCTTGCCTCCATGGCCCCAGGGTGGCACAGGGCAGGCAGGTGACAGGCAAGGCCATAGGGACACCTGTACCCACTGGGGGACAGCACAGGGATGCTGGGCAGGACACCCCACAGTGCCCCCAAATCACACCACGTTTGGGCGAATGAAGTTCACTCCTACTCCAGGCGTCCATGTCATTCATACAGACAGAAGTTGCAAAGGGAAATGCAAGAAATATTTTGCACAGGCTTCATTCACAAAACACACAAAATGATTGCTCTTGAATTCATCATCAGATCTAAAAATCTTACGGGCTCTTCTCTTTCCTGATGTCAAAACATACTGATGGCATTGTATCTTCCTCTGGAAGATCCACCTTCCTTCCTCCACAACAAAAATGTTGGTGCCTAAAGCATTATCTCACTGTTTAAATACAGCTTAAGAACAGTTTAAATTAAAAAAAATAATAATAATTAGGAAAAACCTACATTTTCACTGTGGAACTGAAGCTTACAGTCCTTCAGAAAGGTTTTCCTCTCCTTGTACCCTACTTCCCTGCTCACGCAAGCAAGTAAAGCACAAAAGGGACTCAACTTGCACTAGCTAAGCATCCTCTCACATGTTGTTTAAACTTTCCAAGAATATCATGGGTGGTGGTGAAATACACCGAAACTGGAACTAACAAGGTGCTGTGTCCCGAAACAGCATGCCCACTATTGTCTATAAGGAAACCCTTCAAACAGTGTAGCGATCACCAAATTTTGGCTTACAAATGCTTGTAGATTCTACTACCATTTTAAGTGATGCTTTTGTTACACACAGAAGTACAGATTTTATCATTGTATACCTGCATTTCTTATCTTAACTCCAATACAGTACGCAGAATGTTGGGCACTGGCGTTTTAAAACCCATTATTTGTGTCCTGTTCAAAGAATCGTGCCTACCCCATCTTTCAGAGGAGTGGTGCACTCGAAACAAAGTGAAGTTGCAACCAGCAGACAGTAAGATGACTGTATCACATTTAGCACTTGAACCTGCTAGTCACGGACAGCCCCTGAGGTTTGCAACGTGTAATTACCTCTGCACAGGCAACAGCGTTCACCTTCATCTAAGATGCTCATGGCATCAGGTTCAACATCAGTAGTAATTATAAGTATTTGCAATAACCTTACAACCCGACAAAATTTGTAATCAAGCCGAGCCCAACACATAGAAGGAGGAAGAAAATGAACAGAATAAGACATTGCTCCCTTAACCATGATCAGTGCAAGAAGCAATGGCACCTTTCTGAACCTACTTTGATGGACATTTGGATAAACTTATCCAAATACAACAAAAATCTCTACAACCTTTAAGATGTCATTTGAGTTACCATGTTAACCATCAGATAGCGGCGTTCTAGCTGTGCATTTCAGCTGTACTTGATCACTCCTAAACTGATGGTTTGGGGAGGAAAATGCAGAGATGCTTTGCAATGGAATGGATGCACCGACTCATAGCAGTTGGTCAAAGACTCTATTTAGAAATGTTCTTTCAGTTTATAGTACTTGATGGATTTACTTTTAAGCATGAATCATACTTAAAACGCTAGTGAACTCCTGTGCCAGTGTCTTGCTTGCATCTTGAAAAAAACCTCTGTATCCCTGAATGCCGTAATAAAAACTAGAAGAGAATTCCAGTAAGTAACACATTTATAATTAAGCACAATTATTTCAGTAAATTCAGGCAAAAATGTTAAAAGAATATGGCAAATATCACCAAAGTAGCTTTTCTAACTAAAAATCAGGTATTAAGTTATATTTTCTTTTTCTTTCAAAATATTATTTATTTGCATTATTTAATTCTGGTGTTCATTGCATATCAATCAAGTAATTTGTAGCTTTTCCAAGATGATTACCACCAGTAACAAATACAAATTGCTTCCATTATTTCTACAAAAAAAATGGAATCCTCAAAATTTCAAAAATAAAGTGATCTGAAAGGCAACATTTTACACAATTTCTACCAGTGGTGCGTGCTCATGTCTAATTTGACAACAATGGCCTTAACTAGTAAAATTTTCATAGAATAAAACACTCAGAAGTGAGAAGACATTTTCCTATTAACATTATTACAGTAACTATTTGTATACGAACTCTGACTTAATTATATTAACTCTTAAAGACAAGCAATTCTACACTACTGATGAATTAATATTGATCTAACTTTGCCTACTAGAAACATTTAAGCAAAGAGAAGTGAACCCATGATCGTAGATGTCAAGAACAAGGACCACAGGGGTACCTCTGGTTCTGTTTTGGGGCTTTCTCTGCCTCTGTACTATGCTCAGAGCTCTGGACTCAGCCCGTTTCATATATCAATAGTAAAATATCTGCAATGTCACTGCCATACATCCCAGTTCTAAGTGCTCAGTGACATCCGAAGGCAATGGGTACATGTTGGTGCAACAGGGAAGGAAGAGGACATGAGAGTATGTGGAAAGTAGGAGCAAGCGTAGTAGTAGAAGATGAGATGATGGCACACAGCCTTGCTCAAATAGGTTGTTAGCCTCCACCGCTAATTAACTGGCCTTCATGCACAGACACAGCTTTTCATTTTAATCCTTTAGCAGACTAAACATACATTAGCCCAAAGGATAAATCACAGAAATGAACAGCTGGGAGCTCTCACACTGTAGAAATAAATGACAGTAGTCTAAATTCAGCAAGAGACGACTTCAGGTTTGTTCTCTAAAGGATATTGATCAACTGCCTGGCAAGAAAAAAACTTTGGTTAAGTCTACTAGAATTTATTTAAATTAAATTAGAGTCTTCAACAAGAATGGGAAGGTATCCATTAACAGGCAGGAAAAGCTGGCTAGCTAACACTAGACAAAATGGGACAGCAGGACTGGAAAACAGACTGCAGAGGATGAAGTGCACCTCTGGGCTTACGTTTGTACAGCACTGCTACAATAATTGAGAAAACATAAAAGTGACACGAATCTATCATCTCCAAATCTAGACTTTCAAAATCAATACTACAGCTATCTTTCCACCCACTCATCTATACAACAATGCCTACCATTATGGTAGGCTGAATAATAAAAAGCAGGCTGAATAATAATTAATAGAATATTCTATTAAACATTTAGTGAACTCTCGTAAGATGTATTGGAAGGTTTTACTTGTACAGACTGTGAATATAAACCCATTCGAACTGGACAAAAGTATATTATAAAACAGCATCAATTTAACTATTCAAAAGTTAGCACTCATGAGTTTCTAACAAAATACATTAAAATCATAAAAAGCCTACAGAAGAAAAGAACATAACATTCTAACATGTCGGGAAAACTACTTGGTGCAGCTGGAGTAAAACTTTCTTTTTATTGTTCTTTATTCTCTTCCAATTTTCTGACCACCTGCTCCAAGCATAACTAATGAAAATGCCACGAGGATATGATGGACAAATTCCTACTTGAAACTCATCGGCACAGTTTGAACAGGAACAAAATTTATGTATACAGAAATAGTCATTACTGCATTTTCATGGAATACTTTAACAGTCTTTAGATACAGTAACTCCTCTGCCCATTGTGCCGTAACTGCTGAATGCTGAAACACTTCGAGCAGCAGGCTCCAAACGTTTCTCCATAGCAGCAGCTGAGACTACCCTTTTATTTTCCTGTTACCAACAGATATTATGCTTTTTTCATCAGTCCAAGAAACAGGTTCGATAGACAATGACAAAAAGAGACCAGAAGACAAATCAATTACTACTTTGCTCATGGTTAACTACCACTAGTATTCGTAGTCTACATGTGCATTCCCATTTTATGTATATAAAAATAGATACGTAGACCCAGCCACCTGGAAACTAGGAGCTGTTTGACAATGCAGTATCTACACAGTGCTTGTTTAAACTCTGCTCTCCTTATTAATTTAACTACAGACTGAAAACGCCTGACCATCTAAGAGGACTCTGATAGAAGAGGAAAATAAATCTACATGTGTATGTTGAAGATAACAGGTTATTGGCAGGCAAGCTGCTTTTCTGCTCTCAAATGACGTCCGTCATGGACTTCCCTGTAGCAGGTGTTTCCAAAGCAGGAACTCCACAGGCTGCAAATTACCAGGGTAATGTCACTGTTAATTAGGTGAACCTCAGTGCTTCTCAGGCAAACTGCAGCCACTGGACTATTTCATCAAATGCCATGCCTTTCATGATGGCACCAAGTATTGCTATACCTGGAGGCAGTCTCTACAGAGACTGCATTTGGGGGCCTAGAAGGGCCTAGAAGGCACCTTAGCAGCACAGGACAGGACTCTCCCTGTGTCACAGATGGGCAGTGACCAACATAAAACAACACTTTCTTGGTTAGATGATCGTGAATGCAAGACTGAAGGCTGGCCCATGAAAGTACTGAAAAAAAAATATTTACATTCCACTGTAGACCTGACTACTTGAAAAACACTTTAATCAGCTGCTTTTCAAGATGACTGCGAGAACAGCAAACCTTCACTTTCTTTAAAACAAGATACAACAGAATGACAGGCAGGAAACCTGGAGCGAAGCAAGAAAGAGAACAGACTCCTTCAGCACAAGTAAATAATTAAATATGTCTGGCACTAAGGCCCCTCTCCCAGGTGATGGTAACTTTTCCATGTATTCCACAAAGTGGGTACCTGTCAAAGAATTCTCCTGTCCCACTGAAATCTTTGAAAAATTTCTATAAGAAAAATGATTCTCAAGTGTCGAGGCCAGCAGAGTTGGGACACAGTACCACAGATACCAACGGAGAGCCACATGCTACCGCCTGCTTGGCCTTGGGAGGATTGTGCAATTCAGCAGCAGCAGCAGAGGGATGTGGAGAGCCTACTCAGTGCTTGTAATGTTCAAGATGGAGGTGCTGTCTTCTCCCTGTAAGGGTTTTGAATCCTTGCTGCCTCTTGCCCACTGAATGTCTTCACTTGAATTAGATAATAATAATGAAAGGTGTAGGGGACTGCAGCTGACTTCTTCATGTCAACATTCAATTCTGAATCCGAGCTGCAGAGGCAATTTTTTTTTTTGCGCTGAGCTCCTACCCCATTTCCAATGAGTCAAACTTCAGCTAATGGGAGAAATGCCAACATACAGGACACCTTGCCTTACAAAAGTGTGAGGATACTTTTTAAGAGCCAGAAGCAGAGATGGTGGTTCAGCTGATGATCTAGTTATGATATGATATTGCACAGATGACCTCATTGCTTTTGCTTTGATAAGGATGGCTGCAGAGAGGCCACAGCTCCTGTCAGAGATGACAGATTTCCCTAAGGCAGTCTGCACCTTTTTTGCCATGATGGAGGAGAAGGAAAGGGTCTGGACCATCTCTCACATTCAACTTTGGTATTCTTCAGGGCTGGGTCCTGCAAAGGTGCCTATGCTGAAGCACAAAGTTTTACGTAGTACTAAACTTCTAAGCTGCTAAAGAATCCTTTTGCTGAGGAGCCAAAGGATATGTTAAATAATGCAAGAAGGGTGACTGTAATCTCAGTGTCCTGTAGGTGTTTTAAGGAACACCCTCTCTCTCTCACACGCTGTCCAGCGATTTGCAGGTAACAGTCATTGAAGACACTGTGGGCTGGCCTCAGAGCACCACCATTAGTGCACGGGGATCCCAGCAGAGCAGGAGAACCAGTTGCAGGACACAGCTGCAGAGCTTGGACTCCATCTGCTTCTCTTGGAGGGACTCAAATCAGCACCTCATACACCAGGCAGGTTCAGAATCCTTAGTGAAGTACAAGAGCAAATTTGGCATTCGAGCCTCTACAAGGACTGTAACTACTGCACCACGTTTAAGGATAGTCTTTGATGAACAACTACAAATTTTTCATTGTTCCATCTAGAAGACAACTAAGGAGGACATGAAATTACTCAAGTTATGACAGTATCTCAGCTATCTCTATTCTGGTGTTTTGCTCTACTTGAGAAACAGGGAAAACCAGCCATCTACTTTTCTCACAACTTGATGACAAATGGTGTAGAAGGAGTATCAAAATCTAAGATCTATACAACTTTCTTTGGAGCGAATCCCTTATGTCATATCTTACTAAAAAATTGCATAAAATATCTTTGATCACGCTATCACAATATTTACATATACTTACACGTATATAAGTACTTTCGGTTCTTACATAAATTGTCAAACAAAACAACCAATATAAAATGATGTGTCAGATAAGATTTAGCACTTAACACTGTAACGCTTCTTTCGCATGTACAGAAGCGTGCAATATTGAATACAAAGAATTGCATGTGTCTTGGAGTCAGTCCAACACTTCTTTTTATGAATACTGAAAAAATCAAAAAATAATGTGAAAGTATGAACAACAATTTTAAAACTGACCTTATTCTCACTTGCTCGTATATTGTCCCTATTTGTATGACAGATGATTCATTAACCCTTCCTTCTGGGAAGACTATGAACATGCCTCTCCTTAAAATCTATGACTATCTAAGGTTGTATGAATGAAATAAAATATTAATGAATGAAGCACAGTAAGTTAAACAACCTTAAACAATCTTGAAGTCTCTTTTACCTGTATGAAATACACAGATTTATGTACTTTACGAATGTAAATAGATGGAACAACTTTAGCAGAAAACAAGACTGTTTGTCTAGTGTTTCACTCTGAAAGAACGAAGATTCTCCTTGCAATCTGCAGTGGAGACTTGTGGAAGACCAAGTGTACAAAGAATATCTCTACTGCAAGTGACTTGCAATCAGCTCCAAGCTAATTATGATTTTGTCACACCTAAATACTCACACCGACACAACCCACTCCTGTCCCCAAAACATAGTAAGGGAAGAAACACTCAAGTGGAATAAAAAAAAATACATACAGAAGTGTAAGATTTTATCTGCATTAGACTTTTTTCCCTTGTAAGTTCTGCCCAATATTCTCATATACACAACTTCTTTAGTACCACACTACATATACCTTTCTGGTATGAATGAAGAGACAGATTTGATCATTTTAAACTACATTAACAAACAGCTCTATATGCAGTTAAGACATCATAACTTAAGACATCAATATATACTCATGTTCTCAACAAGGTTACTCGAAAGAATGTAAGAAAAATCTGAATTAATTCAAGGCAGCAAACTATCAATACTTAGGCTTCACAATGACCTGACTTTGTTGCTCCCTCCACTGAACAATGCCAAAAAACCTGATCCACTAATGGCAACAGTCTACGTTGAGAAGGTGGCCTCTCAATAAGTTACTACTCTAAATGTAACTTTTTGTGTAATTTGACTCATTTTACATCATTTTCACAATGCAAACTGTTAACACGTTAAAATGATGAAGCAAAGCTTGCATCAGAACAAGAACATTCTGAAACTTAGCAAAATTGAAGAAAGAAGATCACAATCTTAAAAGATTCTTGTTTTTCTGAAAACTTTTTTGCTCTTCTCTCATATTAGAATGGAATGTAATTGCACGTCATGTACAATACATGGCATGCATTGCACCACTATTAACAAAGAAAGCATTTGAGTTTTAAGACGGAAAAAAAAAAAAAATCAAGGTTCTGAGATCATGATTTAACCAACTTATGTTCATTTCAAAAATAAAAGCTGACTTCCTGCCTGAGGAAAGCATGAATCTTTTGTCTTACAGATACGCAGAAACTTTTGATATATTTATTTGGGGGGGGGGGCGGGGGAATAGGAGGTGGGCAGAAATCTCATTTTGTTGTTCCAAGCTATCAGTCAGTAGTCACTGACTACTTCCTTAGCTTCAGGCATGCTTAGTCTAGCAAGATGATAAATTTTTGTGTGATCAACTAAATAGTAAAATTACATTAATTTTATTTTGAGCTTCTGTACTAAGTGTTACTAGAGAAATATATACCACAAAGAAATGAGCACGGAAGAGAAGAAGAAAAAAAAAAAGGTAAACTAATCAATTTTATGAAAAAAGCTCTGATCTAAACACTGCATTTATTTGACTTTATTCCGATGATAACAATGAGTTTAAGAATAAACCATACCTTTCTTATTACTGACCAGGAAAGTTTGGGGATCTGTCAAGAGAACCCCATTTATCAAGTCTATACCATTTCTCATTCTTCTCTCAACACCAGTGAGGCAAAACCAAACCAAAATCACCCACAAAACCATCAAACCAAGCCTTTACCCGCCCCCAACACAAAAGCAAGCCCTTCCCACCCCCAAAACCCTGCCAGAATTTACAGCTCTTTATAACTGAGTTTTTATGACAGTTTTAAACATTCAGGACAAAGTGTACTGCTGCTCATGTCCAAAACCTGTCACTGTATACACTTATGGAAAAATTACTGAATAACAAGCTAAATGAAAACAAACCTACTTTGCCACTTCTTTTCCCAGAGAAACAGAAAATTTCTTCACAACATATGCTGCAGACCTTAGACACTGAGAATTCACAAAAACCTGTTGAGTCATACCGCTCCATTCCCCTCGCTGAATTGCATTATAAGAAGCTAAAACTCCCTCTCTCTAATTGCTTTCCTATTCAAGCAACTGCTGCAGCTGCCACAAGTAAGTCAGATAGGAGATACAGGGCAATATATCTTCAAGTATCATATTTATGCCACAAAACTTAAACTATTGTACAATAACATTAAAGTTGAAATATTCAGCTACCAATGAACACTGCAAAATACACTGATACTGTTGTTTTATTCCCACTTACCATTGAAAGGCATTGTAATGGAAGTAGACCAAACCAAGGCCATATAAAAAGGCAGCATTCTGTAAAAGAAAATAAGCAATGTTTAAAACCAGATAAACCAACCATAATCTATACCATTGAGTTGCAACTATTTTGTTCATCGTTTGACATTCAATTTCCATTGTAAGATAGGGATATTTTAATTTCACCTTGAACAGGAGGAATGAAAAAGAAGGAATAAGAAGACAGCTAGAGATTTTTTTTTTTTTTTTAAATGCAATTCTTTGTAAAATTTAGTACTAAATTCTGAATTTAAATGCAGAAACATATTTTTTGAGGAATAGTAACTACCATAATATTCAAGTACTTTCACATCAGAGACACTGATGTGCTTTGTTCCATTTGTACAATAGCAGGAAAGCAAACAACAGTCTTTGGCAATTTAATACAATAAAAATGTTTTATAACCTAAGACCATGTCATAGTTATAATAATTTATATTCACATAAAAGTAAACAAAGCTACGCACACTGATTTCAGCGTCTATAGTAGAACATTAATTATATGAATCTCAAAATATGCTTAAGGAAACTGTAATTTTTCTGAATACTAAAAATACAGGCCATCAGCTTCAAACCTAAGACAATCAGATTTCTTCATCATTAATCTAATTTCTATCTTCAATTACCCTGTTTTGCAGTAAAAGGAAAAAAAATTACCATTTTCCTACTGACAACTCATCTTCCCCCCCATTTTCTTTTCACAAAGGAAAGCGTTGCTTCCCAAGTGACATTACCAGGGGGTTTAATGAATGATTAACTACCCGATTTTCCAAATAAATATTACATATTTCCTAAATTATATAAAAATTAACCAACTTTTTCTTTTGACAAATGTTATGCCACAGTAAAATTGTTCCCTGTTTAGCAGCTATTCCGTTATTTACAGAAGAAAACACATATATGCTGCCTACAACACAATTTTAGTTTTTTTCATGTGTGTAACACTGTTTTCAAGAGACCATGAATACATCCCAAAGGAAACAGAGCTCTGATACACAAACCAGAGATGGCGTTTGCATTCTCAAAGATTCTTCTTCAAGATAATCCCTATTCCACTTGCATTCACTTCTTCAACAACTCTCGTTTCTATGAAACCTGACAATGGAAATCCTAGATATGCCTTAAACCCAACTGAAATATGTAAGATGTAAGCAAATTTCTCCTAGAAAGCAATTGGTAACTAGAACAGAATTTGAAGAGCAAGCACTCATCAGAAACAGAACCTAGTATTACAATTTCATTATACCTCATTTGCATCTTCTAAATGCAAATTAAAAACAGGGGAAATGCCAAAGATCCCTTCATGAATACAGTTGGATCATAGCTTTAGTAATGGACAAGTTCCAAGAAAACGCTGTGGTATGACCAGCTACTATGACAATCAGAGCACTGTACAAAGGGAGTGGAAAGAGAAGTACACAGACAATAAAAGGATGGCAGTCGTAATACTACCATAAAATCACGTTCCCGTTCAAGTGAACAAAACCGCAACATGGACATCATAAAGATACGAGATCTTCAACTCTGTACCCCATGTACTTGCTGTTAGTCAAATCTGTTCTGGCAACAGCAGACTAAGAATGAAGACAAGCTCAAAAACTGAACATACATAATGCCTTGGACTATGATATTTTCCATGAAGAAGTAAGACAACAATGGAGAGAGATTTTCACATGTGCAAAATGGAAGCCTGCAAAATACCGCATACACCTAGCTGCCTTTACGCTGTTCTGGCCACGCTTATTTAGAGAAGAGAAGTGAACAAAGTTGTTCAATGTTACCTCGGAGATTCAACAACTGCGATCCAAGACTAGATCACCATAGAGACTAATAATAAAAAAATCCTTCATCACCACACTGCAAAATGCAGGCAAAAATATACCAGACAACTAAAACCTCTTTAATCTTTAAGAGTTTAATTCCTCTTCTGATACTTATTAAGATTCACAGACAAAATTGGAATATTCAGAAGATTAATCTAGCTGTTATTTTGGTCCTAAGGGTTAATAATACTCAACAATCAAGACATTGGACAAGTCCAAAATGCGGGTAGATTTGTCCAAGTGTAATTAGCATACCAAATTTACATGAAGCTTTCAGGTTGCCCCCATTGCAGTAAAACACAAGTCCGCTATTAGAACTCCATCCTTTGTTTTGTGGCTGGCTTTCTAATTTTTCTCATTCTCCTTCAGCTTTGCAATGCACTTGGGACTGACCTTAAGAACATGTTAAGATAGCGCTGTCTTCTCAATAAAAAAACAGGGCAAGATTTAAGACTTTGTAACACTTCAACGCGAATGTAAAGATGTAAATTATGAAGTGTCAGTATGGACTGAATTCATCTGTTTTGAAACACTACAGCTCTAACTGCACGTAACACCATTAGTACTGCTTGTTGATTATTCATTAGATTTGTCTAAATGATTAAAAAATATCTTTTAATCTGGGCTTGAAGCTGGATGGGGCTTTCATGAGGACTGGGAGATATTACAGTGGTTCTGTGCATGCAGTACTTTCCCACCAGTAATTAAAGGTGAGTTGCACGTGAAGCTCGCTACTTTAGCAACTAACTTGTCTGCCTGTAATGCAGAATAGCAGCAAGCTCAACACGCAGCCAAGTTCTTACTGGCAACAGCCCATATGAAAAGCTAGAACAGCTTAACACTTATCAGGACCAAGCAGGATCATGAAGCTGCATTACAAGACGGATTTTCATCTACAAAACGTCCTTTATCCTGACATCTCAGATTCTGGGACTCCAAGTCACGCACCCCACCTTAAGAAACCTGTTTTGAATTGCCTCTGTTACTTGTTTTTGAACACAGGTATATCATGAATAGTATCTACCCCATGTTTTTCAGTAATGATATCTTGTTATTCAATCCTTGTTATTCAAGATCCTACTATAAATAGCTGCTGATGGAGAATACAAGCCTACAAGCCAACTTTTTTTCCCCTCCGAGTATACATATATTTTGGTATAAAGTAGAAAACAAAATTATTTTATTACACTCTTTTCCTTGAAGCTCCTCAAAACCTTCCCAATTCCTAAGATGTCAGGCTAAAATTCTTTGGCTATTAACTTAATATAAATATAAACGTAATATTTATGTTATCAGATCTCCTTCTTCAGTAAAACCTACATCATCTTGAAAAAAAGCTGCAAACTGGAACAGACTACCTCAAATTTGAAATCGAATGTCCGGGTTTGTGTTTTTTTTTTTTTTTTCACTCTACAGCTATGCTATTAAAAAGCATACAAATTAGAAATGCATTTTCCAAGTTGGCGTCATTTGCATTTTCTACAACCGGTTGAAAGTGTTAAAATGTTTCATACCAACCACTAGATGGCTCAAATATCTCTTTCCATTTGACAAGCTTATGCAATTTCAAAAGATTGTCAAGTTCATATTGTATATTCTGCTACTTACATGCCCTATTTTATGATGAGCAAAATTTCAATTATACTTGACAAAATATTAATTTACCGATGGGTAACTCAGAAGACAACAATGTATCTTTTGTACCATTTTACATAACAGATGAATAAATATGTTGATGATTTTTTTAGGCTTGTTTCTTTTAGGCAATCAAGAAAGGAATATCCTACCCATCTCACAAACCTGCTGTACTGACTGCAGTAACTGCTTCATAGCCCCTCTGAAGCAGCAGATGGAAACACATCTACAGCAATCCATGTGCTCTGCTCTCCAGGCCAAATTCACAATCAAGCCTTTTTCTCCATCTTCAAGCACGTAGCCAGTGCCTCCAGCAGAAGGATGGCTGAATCAGACCACCGTAGTAACACTCAACCTAAAAATATAGTCTCAGAAAAATACACCCATCCTGTGTAACAAGTTACTCACATTCAGACTTTAAAACTGCCGTATCAGATTGAGTCTAGAAATGTATAGCTGCAGTATCTGGGTGAAGATATTTGCACCAGTAATGGCCTTAATCTGCCACCAGAAGTTGAGACTCAGTTATCAACTCCAAAATTGCATTTTCTAAATACTAGAGTATACAAGGAAGTTATGTTTGCAAGAGAACAGCAACACATCTAGAAAGAAAATAGAAAAAGAGGCCGAAGAGCCCATGGTCAGCCTCCAGGCAGGGTCTTCCAGCTGACAAACAAAGAGGAAGGCTTTTGCCACAGCTTCATAGCACTGCAGATTTAGTAACAGCCCCTGTCCAGCAGTACCCCTCATCTTTGCCAATACTATCATTTGTAGGGTACTACAGTCAACTGGATGCCAGAACTGATCCAAGTTATTAATATCTGGATAAAACAGGATTATTTTTAACTGGATCAGTTTCCCAGTCAGGTTCACTGTGCAGCACCCCCCCCCCAAAGAAATGCATTACTGCGAGTGAAAAAGTAGAACACAAGTGACATGTAAAAGCTCTCTGAACCTACACTAGTACCAATAAAATGCTTATCAAACCTACACTGAGCGTTCATACAGGAAGAGTGAAATCCTAGATAAAAGATTTATGCAGTAAACCTGCATTTAAAAAAAATAAATAAATAAATTTAAAAGCAATGCTTCCTTATTACCTCCTCAGCAGCATACAAATATTTGACATGAGAGAAATCAAGTGTTGTGGTTCAGTAGAAGATGGATAAAAATATGAAATAACATCACAGCTGGCCTATACCGGCCTTCTCCATGCAAATCCTTGACCACTAATACATATAAGCAAATACACCATTTCTTCTTCATGACTGTAAGGAGCAGGGCCAAACGTAGTTAAAATAATCCCGTGATTATTAGAAAGTTGGCAATATTTAGACAAAACTCAAGAGTACATCCTACCACACTAAAATAAATAAAAAGCATAACTGGAGCAAGAAACTCCCCACAGAGTTGGTGGCAGTATGAAGGAAGAGTGCTGAAAGAGATGAAGGTCAGCACCTTTCATGAGACCAGTCACTACTTTCCATTCCCTTACTATTGCCAGGAATCAAAGCCTTTGATGACACATTAAAATTGCCTCCAGCAGGACTCTGAAGGCCACTTCAAATCCCGGTCGAGCCCGGCCCACAACACCTCAGAAAACCTAACTGGGACAACAAGGGGGCTGGACAGCTGGGCCTATGTCCTGGGGCCACAGGGTGTGTCAGCAACGTGTTCAAAGCAAAACATTTCTGTTCAAATATAAGAATGCTTATTTATTTACTAAATAAATAAATAAATAAAGATGAAGTTTTGACACTCTTGTCCCTAATATTTCCTCCTGACACTACTCAGTGTATAGTAACAGTTCCCCAGAGAGCACCTCCTGCATAAAAATTCCACTCAGGCTCTCACGCATGAACAGCGATGGCCCTGTGGGAGCTGACAAGCTCTAGCAGTTGCAAACTATTTGGGAGGAAGAGGGGAGGGTTCAAATGATTTCTTTTTTCGTGTTTGTACAAATATAAATGAGAGCTACCTATCTACAGGTTCTCCGTATTCCCAGCATCTGCAAAAGCACTAGGATCCCTGCAAGTGGTGCATTACAAATGAGTAGCATTAGCTTCCACTTATTCAAGGCCTTTAAGAAATTTTTTAGTACCTTGAAATTCCGTTTATACAGGATCTTTAAATTACACCTGTGTAAGATATATCTGGCAAGACCCTGCTTACTGAGCAATGATCACAACAGTCTGAAACTGTTAATGGGCACAAGCCTGCTCAACTCAGCTGCAACATGAAAGCAATTAATATATAAACATCATTATTCCTGTGACAAATATAGTCTGGCATTTGTAACAAATTAATTCATTTAGCATCTTGGTAAACAACTACAAAGGAATTTTCATCTCATCTCTAAGTTTATCTTTTCAGAGTAAGTACTGCTAAAATACACCCAACACCTGTAGAAGAAAGGTGGCCAAATTATCTTCCCTATTTCAATAAAAATACTATTTTTTTTTCCAAATATTAAAGACAAGGCAACCACAGAGGGTTTTCAAAAATTAAATAAAAGGTTGACACTGATTTACATAAAAGTGAGCTTTAAGTAACCTTGAATCAAGAATTACACATTGCATGAGAAACTCAAACACAAGTGCCAAGTTACTTGTGTAAAACCTGAGCTTAATGAGTATTTTAAGTAAACCATCATCACGACTCAAGGGTTATTGTCTTTTTTTTTTTTTTTTGTCCATTCCTTAGCATCTCCAGCTATACACTTCACCAGTTAAGGAAATGGTCCACACACAAGAAGTATGACAGACTAAATACTTCACTCAAGGGTAATAAAACCAAGTTTCATGAATCACTAAGTTCAGCTGCCAATCTTTGTTTCGGGAACCATGACCAACAACTGGTAGCCGAACAGTTCTTCCACAGAAAAGCACTTCTGATTCTTAAGAAGAAAATAGTAGTAACAACATTTATTTTTTTTTTTCTCTAAGTCTTAGAATGTATCTCAACAGTATCCTGGGCTGCGTTGGGCAAAGTATTGCCAGCAGGTGGAGGGAGGTGATCCTTCCCCTCTGCTCAGCCCTGGTGAGACCACCCTTGGACTCCCCAGTACAAGATAGCCATGGTCATACTGGAGAGAGCGCAATGCAGGGCCACCACAAAGATGATGGAGGGACTGAAGCACCTCTCCTGTGGGGAGAGGCTGAGAGAGCTGGGGCTGTTCAGAGGAGGCTCCAGGGGGATGTCATCAATGTCCATAAATACGTGAAGGGAGGGTGCAAAGAGGACGGAGCCAGGCCCTTTTCAGTGGTGCCCAGTGCCAGTACAAGAGGCAGCGGGCACAAAGTGGAGCCCAGGAGGCTCCCCCTGAGCAGCAGGCAGCACTTCTGTGCTGTGCGGGTGAGGAGCCCTGGCACAGGCTGCCCAGAGAGCTGTGGGGGCTCCTCCTTGGGGATCTCCGCCTGGGCCTGGCCCTGGGCAGCCTGCGCTGGGTGGCCCTGCTTGGGCAGGGCTTGGAGCAGGGGGCCTCCAGGGGTCCCTGCCAGCCTCAAATATTTGGTGATTCTGAAAGTAACACTTATTCATGTATTACTGCAACACCTTTTTTTTTTTTTTTTTTTTTTTTTTGAAGATGACATTTGAACAGTATTTCTACAATGTTTTATTCCCTTTTATATGGTACAAGATCATCACTATTTCTACCCATCATCTTCAAAACATTTCAAACAGAACAACTAGCATGGAATTTTGCGTTCTTCATTTGCCATTTTTTCTACCCTTTTCCAGCAAAGGTAGGAGTCCCACTGAGCTTACAAGTAGCACCATTATTTCCCTGTCAGCTTCTCACTGCTGGAGAATCACTACTGTGTTGGGGAAAAAAAAAAACCACACTGAAAATCATTAATTATACAGCTGCTCTACCTGAGGCACTCCACATAAAATGGGAGTGGACAAACTGAATCTCACGAGGCAGGAATGACTACAAAGTGATACAAATACATGCATGGAAACCGGTAAAAAACCAGCAAAGGAAAACAGCCACAGAATTGTCCATGGTTGCTCACTTGAATCTTAAGTCACACTGCGCTGAGCAGAATACACTTTAACGGGAAATTTTAAATTTGATTTTTTTTTTTAAACCAAATTCACTAAGAATACAGTTGCTACTTGTATGTTCTTATTTCCAGCTGAATAACTCTTGCACCTATTAGCTGCCTTCGAATGAATGTCATCGAAACCAAGATGACCCAAAGGTGAAAGGTTTGGGGAATGTCACGGAAAATAGTTGCTGGACACAGAAAAGAGCCTCCAAAGCAAGGTGTGCTTTTAGAAAGCAGTCAGAATTCAGTTTCCCTTCTTTGGGAAGACAGACTTAGACCATCAGCACAAATTTAGAGCAAGTGTGTGCTTATCTTGCCCAGCAAAGATGTCGATGGGGACAAGATGTCATTCGGGATGCTTCACCGGGACAACCAGAGGAATTCCAGCTCATGTGTGCTTACAAAGAGACGTGGGAAAAGGAAGGACAGGAGGTGCTAAAGGACAGCAGACACAAGCCTGTCATTACCCAGGCTTCGTTAGCTCTAGTTAAAAACAGTTTGTTCTATAAACTGCAAACTGAACAAAATCCCACACTTGGAACAAAATTCTGAGTATCAGCTTTACGAATAAAATTTCACTCCTTGTTTCAACTTTGACTCTTTTTTTTTTTTTTTTTTTTTTTTTTTTTACATGAGTCACTGACATTTAAGAATGGAAAATTTAAGTGGATAGCATGTTTTGGATAGATATTTTATGTATTAATATATCAAATAGTAAAATAAGAAGGTGTAATTTTTAAGATTTAATTATTTTAAGCAATGAAATGTAAGATCATTGATTAATGGTTGCTAGTTAGGTATCAATCAATTATTACTGAAAATGATTTTCTAATTAAGACAGTAGATGGTTTAATAGTAATCGCTAATTGGTGTTCTAATTGGTGATTTGCCGTTTTATTTGTTAGAATGTACAAATACTTAAAATAGGATCCAACAGACGAGCCAGCAGGCCCGCATGACAGGCAGCTGGGGGAGCAGACAAGATGGCCAGCAGCCAAGAGCCAGGCAAAGCAGCTGGGCAGCCCACCAACCATTCCCACAGAATACTTCAATTCCATCAAATCATCATTTCTCGACAGAAAACCGTACATCAGTAAATTTTCAGCCTACTCGGTGAATATATATGCTAGTGAGTTTAAGAGCCTTCAATTTCTGAGGACAAAACAAACAACAACAAAAAAAATACAAACAAGTCAAATGATAGCACACTTCCTTCACTCTCCGTTATCTCCTTTGCTAATTCTTTGCTGCACTACTTAGCTCTTTCTTCATTTCCTCCAGAACTCAGCCTTCTTTCCCTCAACTAATCCCTCTTCTTACTGTTACATCACCGCTGCTGTGTCTGATACTGCTTAAATTACTTCCAATCATTTACCTTCTGGAAAATCAACTCTGAAAAGCTGCTAACAGGAACATCACAACTGTCTTGAAGAAGGACTCCACTAGTCTTTCTTAATTCTGACTACCTTCTCCTACGAGGATAACTTACGGGAAACCTCTCAAAGTTGTTAGCTTTAAAATCTTTTCTTCTGGGGCAGTTTATTGCTAAACTTGATTACTTACATAGTTACCCGATAGCCTGAAGGAAAAGGGAAGAAAGGACAGAAGAAGAGGGCCAATTAACCAATTTTTTATTATGGGGATTTTCTCCTCCTCTGCATTAATTTGACATCCTTTTATATGACTCTAGGGAGCTCTTATTTAAAGATACCTTGCTAAGTTGAGTTCCACAAATTAATTTTATGCTATAATAGCTTCTCCTCAGTGTGCGCGGATACCCCCTTACTCTTGTACTAAAAGTCTGCAGAATCCCTTTCTAACCCCTATACATCATGCATGTTGATTCATCCTCCTTCCTGTCTCCTCTGCAAATAGTTCTCGGATACGCTTTTATCATTTGTCTGAAATTTCATTCTGCTGTTCTCTGTTTGAGAGGAGGATGATTAGATTCTAGCAAAATGTCAAGATGAACTATACTTACCTTTTATATAATAGCATGCTTTCCAGTACAGTCTTCTATATTATTCTTGATTAAATTGAATATTTTGTTTAGCCTCTAACTTTTCCTCATACTCTTTACTTCTTCTGATACTCAGGTCTGTTTCTTGAACATCATCAGTGATGTATACATGAGTTAAGTGTATATAAATAGTTTTAAATACTCCTTCCATTTAAAAACCTCAGCATACCCCATGAAATCCCATCTGCTATCATAATTCTCTGTAACCAATGCTTTTTTGTTTTGTTTTGGTACTTCTGAAATTCCAGCATTCAATATCTAAGATTTACTTTCTATTTTGGAATACTGATATTCACTTTCACTTCAAAGTCATAAAAAATGTTTAATGCCAGCCCTAAACTCCTCTGTAAGACACTGTCTAATGTACGTCAATTAGATTTAATCAAGATCAAAGGATATTTTCCCCCTTAAAGACACAATAGACAACAATTTTCTATTACTTCAGAGAACACGAAGGACTGCTTAAATCTATATTCTGTATGCCACTTTTCATCTTTTTTTTTGTATGCAGTATCTGCTGACCTTCTAACTTAAAAGTAACATTCTCAAGGAAAACTTAATTTATTTTATTTACACATTCTCTTAAGGTCCAATTATCTACTACAATGGAATTTCCATAAACAAAATCATTCTCTAATTGCAGGTATCAAAAATGAAGTAAATTAGCACCCACAGAGAGACAAAGATACTTCTATTGCATGAAGAGAATGATGTGGACAGCTTCATTAATCTATGCAATCATGGCTTGTGGTTAGTAGATCTCAACACGGACAGGCATAAATATTCGATCTGGAAGTTATCAATGCACTTAAAAGACTGTACATTTCTTAGCCTAGGAAGAAGCCTCTCTCAAATGTACAGGAGAACGAACACTACAACATGAAGATTACGTGAAGTAATTAAGGGTTTAGTACTGGTCTGCTAGGAATAATTCCCACCATCAGTGCACTACCAATGTTAAACTGATCTATCTACAAGAAGGGCACCAGAAAAGACCCAGGAAGCCAGCAACCTGCTAGTCTAACCTCAGTACCTGAAAAGGTTATAGAGAAGATTATCCTGGGTGCCACTGAAAGGCATTTAAAGAATAAAGCTGTTATCAGGAATAGCCAACATGGGCTCATGAAGGGAAAGTCCTGCCTTAATAATCTGAACTCCTTCTAAAACAAGCTCACCCACGTAGTGGATGAAGGGAAGTTGGTGGACATGATCTTCCCAAATTTTACTAAGGCCTTTGATACCATCCCTCACAGCATCCTTCCAGACAAATTGTCCAGCTGTGAGTTGAACAGGTTCATGCTATGCTGGGTGATGAAATGGCCCAGGGGAGGATCTGAGCAAATACAAGAAAAAACGTTTTACTGTGAGGGTGGTCAAACACCGGAATGGGCTTCCTAGAGAGATGGCCGATGCCCCGTGCCGGGTCACTGTTCACAAGACATGTGGACAATGCCCTCAGTAATGTGCTTTTAGTTAGGCCTGAAGTGCTCAGGCAGTTGGATTAGGTGATTTCTGAAGGCCCCTTCCAACTGAACTATCCCGTTCTGTCAAATAAAATTAACTCCTTGGAGACAGACAAAGGGCACTGAAAGGCTTGATCTCACAGACAGCAAATATCACAGACAGGAACCCTAAACAAGTCTTTTCCAGATCAGTTTCTGCCATGAAGAAAGGGAGAATTAAGAGCTCATTTGCTGGAATGTCTAGCTTGTATTTGATGCCTTATGGACACTTTTAAGACAAGAAGTCTTGTGGAACGCGTTATTTTTAACATGCTCTCGGCATTATACTTGATCCTCTTCTTAAGCAAAAACATCCACAGAAATTCTGCTTTAGGAAGTCCATGCCATATTTTGTTGGTTAACATGGTAATTAAATACCTTATTCTGCATCAGTGGGTAGATAGATTGCACTTCTCAACTTCTCTTATGATTTCACAGAATGCTAGCTATACCACTCAATCATTTTTAAACCTGTTAGTGCCTTCACTAAGATTGGCCTCCAATAAATAGATTTATCATGTCGAAAATTCAGATCCTGTTCAGTAAAGCAAAGGGCATCCTCAGCCTAACACACTGTTTCAGCCTCCCTTGCCTACCCAAGCCCTAACAATTAGAACACTCTGCCTATGTGACGTGCATGGGGTGAAAGGAATAAGGTAGAAGGTCCTAATTGACTTACTTACATTTAAATGAAGTGGGAGTTACTATACCAAGAATTTTGTTTAACTTCGCTTTAGGACTTCATGAGTATTTTGTGTAATTCACCTCTGTTCAGAGTTCTGTGCCTCAGATTCTTGTACACGGTCACTCACCATTCCTAAACGTGAAGTCTACCAACCTGATCCAGAAGGACCATGCTTCTGGGTTCGATAGCCCAGTCCAGCGAATTACTGCTCATCTCACACTTGACCAACACAGCACGGAGACAGAAGATTTTGTTCAACTTAGGACAAAGTACTCCTTTGTCAACGTGGCAGATCACATTCTTCCCAACAATTACAAAACTGCCAGCTACTTTGTTTTAGCTAATAAATGAGTTACCAGGAGCCGTGCTTCAAGACAGTGCTCCAATACCTCAGTGATTCACTGTGTTCCAGCCAAAGAACAAGGGAAAGTCATATCCCTGGCACTTTCCCCCTGAGCCTGAAACAAAAGTATCTCAAGATACATCTCCTAGTTTGTAGTTACATGCTGTTAAGACTGGAGAGAAAAATAATAATAATAAAAAAAACCAACCCTAGAATCCCAAGAAGAGATAAAATGAATGTTTAGAGAGGTTAGTGGACAGGGAACATGGAAAGATGTCACATGAATTTGAAGTTGCACGTCTGTGTCAAATACCACAATTATCAAAAACACTGAAAAATAGCATTTAAAAAAATCCAAAATATCATGTGTGTTTTTTTTAGAGGCATTTTTATTTTGCATTATTTTTCCAAGGCTGCTCTTGATCCTCATTCTCAGTTCAAAACTATTTGTCACCCAGGTTTATCTTGATCTCAGAAATGACATTCAGCATCTGTTTCGCTTCAGTCTTCTCTTTCCTCAAAGCCCAGCTCAGAAATATTCTCCAGCAAGAAGTAACTATATGTCCTCTTTCTATAAAATCCAGTGCTATAGCCATCATGATCCAGGAGAGACTCCTAAGGAACACTTTTGAATGCTTTTGACATCTACGCACAAGGAAGAAACTTTAGAAAGCAAAAGGCTGACATTTCTCTGAAATATATATTGTCTGAAAATAGTGAAATGGAAGTGCTTTCAAAAGGACCTTTTCTTCCAAGCTTATTCACAAGCTTCAGACAGACAGAGGGCTCTGTTTGCCTAAATTTTGAGATCAGAAACAGAACTGAGACAGAGTTATAATGCTCCATTATGAACTGGATGGATGATTTCATTTATGTTATTATATTTTTATGTATTTCTGAGAAAGGATGGGATAAAGTGTGCTGAAATTTTTGTATAGCTCCACAGAGTAATTCTGTTCTAGACATCATCCTGTGATTGCATTTCACCAGAAAATCATCCTTGCTCTCCAAAATGTGAAGAGTATGTCACCAAATGGAAACATAACTCTAAGTAGGTGATCTTGTGGGGTGAGGGGGTGGCTTTCAAAAAAAACAATCCAGCAGTAACATTTAACTTTTAAAATGTTGCTGAGTTACTGCTAAGAGTAACTTCATTCATTTTCTATTATTGCTTTAAGCCTTCCCTTCCCAAGAATACCCTCCCAACCTCCAGTGATTTGTGGTTCAGAGGTTTCTAAAGCCAGACAAAATGTCTTCATATTTAATTGCTCTTAATGGATTTTTCTTCCCTGAATTTGTCCAGCTGCTTTTTGAAATCATTAAAACGCTGCAAGTCTGCAGCAGTCCGCAAAACTGATGAAACTTTCTATAAAACCAGTGATATGAGAACTTCCAGAAGATGCAGTAATAATGTATTTCCTGCAGCAGATCAGTTGAAAACAGAACAGAAAACATCACCATCAGCACCAGTCCTGTTTGAAGAGATTCCCCTTTCGCTGCAACCACCACAGAATTCCTTCCCTTAGTTCTAATGAAAAGGGTAATTAGGAATGATAATCAGTTTATGTTCCTCTTTCTTTTCCAAAAATAAAGATCAAGTTCACTGCAAAAATGACTGCCCCCTCCCCCTTTTGTTTTGTGCAGACAATGGACAGACAAGACAAACAAAACAAAACAAAACACTTTACTGGATGCTGTTTGATCCATCTGGCCTTCTCCACTTTTTACCAGGATAGGAACCAAGTTTTTCAGCTTGCTTAGTTTCAAAAAGAGTTCACAAAGTTCTGATTACGTCTTTAAGATAGCTGGCAATGGATTTGTTTCTGGTCACAAGAACCAGAGCCCAACAGATAAATTTATGAAATGGATCCCAATTCCCCTGCCTGGGAGGGGAGAAGAAGAAAAGAAAAAAGCCAACAAAAACCTCAAATCCTTTAAAAAACACGTTCAGCAGTATTGGTGTAGCAACTGTATCTGTTACTACAGCTTTACTGCTGTCTTTCTGATGACCATGAGAATTTAGAGAGAAACAGCTAGAATAATTCCCTATGTGACAGGCCTACACAGACAGAAAAAACACTAACTAAAAATCTAACCAAGAAAGAAAGACTGAATGAGGGAGCCAGGAACATTCATTTTGCCTGGTATTACCAGATAAAATTTAACTGAGGAACCTTCTAGTCTTGTAGCAAAAAGAAAGGGCTGGGAGAGAAGAAAACAGAGCGGAAGATCCCTAACTGACAGCTATTTCTCCCATACCTGGGATGTTGGACCTCTCAGTCTTACTCCTCTGGCAAATTAGATGAAAAAAATAATGCAGTGACCAATCAGTTGTACAAAGCAAAATGACACTTAGGAATTAAATGCAAATCATTTGAATACAGCAGCCCAGAAATGTGGTACGGTTGACAGTCTAATGTTTTCCCAGGTTCTTCTGAATACCAACAAACCCCTATCTGCTTACTATAACTTTGCAAGCTACATTAAGAACAGATGATCAAGTTTTCTAGAAGACCGCAGACATTCTCAGCATACAGTTTAAAATACTTTTGCTTGAAAATACCTAGACTCAAAGGTCTTGTTTTGCTTTCTGTTGCTGTGTTCTAGCTTTTGAATCTCCATGAACTTCTCAATACCTGGCCCTCCCTTCAAGGAGAGCACTCAGAAGATAAGTTTTCGTCTCAGCAGTTTCGGCATTGATCTCACTTGAGACACTCCATGAAGGCAATCAGACACGAGAGAGTAATTCTTGCTGAACCTTCATGCAAGTAAACACCAGAGGCAGAACTGATTTCTGTTTCTTCTCTAAATATTAATCCTTGTAAAGCTGCTTCACAAAGTGGAGCACAGTCGCAATCCAACAACTCTAAAAACATTTCAGATGACTTGCCTTTTCTTCAAAGGATGGGCTAATAAGCCTCACCTAAGCTACTCACAGGCTCTTTGAGGAAGAGACCCCAAGCTCTGCATCTCCCCATCCTCCCACCTGTTACCTTCTCCATCTATTGCACTAGATTCCCCTGCACTTCCATCACTCCTCCCTCACCCCCAAAGAAGAGAGAACACTGGGGCTGTATCCCTGGGAAAAGGAGGAAACCAAGGGGCAGAAATACCACCAAGGTAATGTTGCATCAAACGCAGCAGAACCCTTTCAGCAGCCGTATAAGAAAAATCAGAACTGAAATATCAGTCCTGGAGAGAGCAAATTAAGAAACAACAACTTTGCAAAATAAAAGTTTTTAAAACTAAGGAAATATTTCATCTCTTAGAGAAAAATGAATAAAAGTTTTAAAGGTTAATTTCCAAAGAAACCAAATGTCATTCGTTACTGAGCCCTTGTATCTACTTAGAGCTTATGATCAAACATGAATCTACAAAACACGAGTAAGAAATGTGGTGTGTTTTGTTTTTACCTTTTCTACGCAACTTAAAAGCAATCACATGGAAAATGAAGGAATTGTACCATTTCCGTGGTATCTGCAAGCAACAGGATACTTTGGAAATGGCAAGCATCACAGCCATTGTCAATACAGTTAACAGTCAAATAATTTCCTCGCCTACGGAAGATTTGTCCTCCATTCAAGTCAGAACTGTTCTACTCTGTTAAATATGCCTCTCTCCAAGCAATCAAAATTGATGAGTTTCTTCACTGCCACACTACAGTATGCCTTGTATTTTAGCATCCTACATTCTCATCACAGGGACTGGAGAAAGGAAGCATGCTATTATTCTAACTATCAGTAGATGAAGGATGACAGCTTTTTTTTATGCACAAAGGAAAAGTTCTGTGATAGGAAAATTCAACATATGCATGAAAAGCTTTACTGAGAGGACTTTCCCATCAACCCTGATGGTACTTACATCATTTCCACCCAGAATATTTGCACTTCTAGACACGGATCACACATGCAGAGGGTAACTGCATTCCTAATGAATTTCCAGAGTGAAGCATCAACATTAGAAAAATGTTATGAATATCATTTGGAAACAGATACCATGTTGGGGGTAGGAGGAACAGGGTTTACTCTGAGATACCATTTTGTCTTCTCCCTCTCCTGACTCAAGCAAAGTTTCTCACTCCTCTTCCACCATCAACATTCCAAGAAAGTTACAGATTTGCTAGAGTTTCATCAGTTCTCATAGATCCCTTGATTAAAAAGGATGAGTGATTTAATAAATGAATATGCATTACAAAAATTCAGAACTGCAGGTCTGGAAATAATTTCTTTATTATTATTTTGTGCAAAGGCAAAATATTTCAAAGAAATAGCAACATACATGCTCCACATGAAGGAACTAATATTTGTTGTGACCCAAACAGGTAAATGGTTTGTATGTGCAAAGGAGGATTCCTTAGTATTGAATGACGGGGCAATTTATCAGATTTATCTGAAGGTCAAAAGTAACGTGTCAAAATTTATTATTTAAATTGGCTGATCTCATTCTTTTTCAGATTTTACACCTACTCTTGATTCCTTTCAAGCTGAGGCAACATGCGTGCTCGTCATTCCCGTTGCATAAACCAGTTAATATGCGTGTTAATTATCAGGGCCTTGTACAATTTTACTTTACACAAAATTGGACATGCCCCATTATTTGTCTGCATTAACAACAGTGAAAAAGCAGTGTCCACTTCTTTCTCTGGCATGGAGCTATCTGAGAATTCAATGTTTTTGCTAGCAGAGGGGCAATTTCACACAAACCCACTATAAAACAGAAAAAACACCCCCCAAAGACGTAACTCCTAAGATGCATTACCACTTAAGAAGTATCTAGATAAATGTATCATCTTTTCTAAAATAGTGATCAGTTGTGCTTTAGTCTCTAATTAACAGCATGAAATGCAACACATTTTCTCTTTAATCTTTCTAGGTGTCATTCATTTAACAACACGTTTTATGAAAAAATACATACACTTCTCTCAACTCTGCTTTACAAGAGATAACCTTTATTTTTAGCATTCAATATTAAAAGATTTTTTTCCTGAAACCCAAATACACTTATTCATTGGCTCTATTTTCTGTTTATTTTATAGATGACAATACATTATTGGTAATAAAACCATCATTACCTTTCCAGCATTCCAGAGATTCTCCTTATTTATTCATCATTTTCTCTGAAATATTTTGGAAGCATACACGTAATTCTTTCTACCCTTAAGACAGAATTCTAGTTAGCCTTCATAAACTCAGTTTGCATTTAAGAATCCCAGTCTAAAATCTTAGAGCCATCAAAGTAAATGATTACACCCATGGGATGCTGAAATAACCCGATTTACATTGTCACCAAAGAAATCTAGTATTTTGAGTATCTACATGTAGTATTTTGACACAAGACAGAGATTATATGGTGCACAGTTTATAAATGTAGTCTTTCAATTCAGCATACCTCATACCATAATTTCATCTGCAAACTTACTGAGGGTGCACTTGATCCCCTTGTCCAGATCATCGATGAAGATATTAAAGAGGACTGGCCCCAGTACGGAGCCCTGGGAGACACCACTAGTGACCGGCCTCCAACTGGATTTGACTCCATTCACAACTCTTTGGGCCCAGCTACCCAGTCAGTTTCCAACCCAACAAAGCATACGCCAGTCACAGCATCCTGGCTCGTACAAGCAGTGTGACCAGCAGGGCTAGGGAAGTGATCGTCCCCCTGTACTCGGCTCTGGTGAGGCCGCACCTCGAGTACTGTGTTCAGTTTTGGGCCCCTCGCTGCAAGAAGGACATTGAGGTGCTCAAGCGAGTCCAGAGAAGGGTGACGAAGCTGGTGAGGGGCCTGGAGAACAAGTCCTACGAGAAGCGGCTGAGGGAGCTGGGCTTGTTCAGCCTGGAGAAAAGGAGGCTCAGGGGTGACCTTATTGCTCTTTATAGGTACCTCAAGGGAGGCTGTAGCGAGGTGGGGGTTGGTCTATTCTCCCACGTGCCTGGTGACAGGATGAGGGGGAATGGGCTTAAGTTGCGCCAGAGGAGTTTTAGGTTGGATGTTAGGAAGAACTTCTTTACTGAAAGGGTTGTGAGGCATTGGAACAGGCTGCCCAGGGAAGTGGTGGAGTCACCATCCCTGGAAGTCTTCAAAAGACGTTTAGATGTAGAGCTTAGGGATATGGTTTAGTGGAGGGCTGTTAGTGTTAGGTCAGAGGTTGGAGTCTGTGATCTTGGAGGTATCTTCCAACCTGGATGATCCTGTGATTCCGTGATCAGTAAAATACTTTTGCACTTGCTAGATACTTCTTTCCTTGTTTCCTGTAAAGCCCCTTTCTCATGTGACAGAAATTTCTTGTCAACAGCTGCAGAAACAGGCACGTACATTAAAAATCTTCATCACTTTGTTCATGAAAGAAGCGTCTGTCATCTTAACGCATTCAACCCCTTGCCACGTACTTTCCAGCAAGTTCAGCCCAGAGGGTTAATTTTTACTAGCTGAAGTCCCACTAAGTTAATTTCTGCCACTCTCGAGTTAATGAATTTTTATTTTTCTACTTACCTAGCTTGCCCAGTGATTGCCAGTGCTTCACACACTACACTGCTTGCCTTGCTCAAAATAACAAGACATCCTGGTCCTTTGATAGAAAGTGATATACAGTGCTCCCCTTTACCTGAACAGTTATTGCCCTCCTTGGATTTGTTTTTTTTTTTTTTTTTAGTCCCTCCCACTGTACATGGTGAATTTATGACACAGGGCTTGCTGTTGGGGAGAAAGCTGGCAAAAATCTCATTACAGACCTCCCACAATCCCCTCCTGTATTCTTCTATATATACACTTTCCTCCATTCTCCACATATGCTTGTACCCTTAGTATATGTTTTTACTTTTCTCATTTTCTTTGTATTCAAATTCTCATCAAGGCTACAATTTTCATTCTCCCACTCTCTCTGATTCTTCCTCTAGCCACACTTTCCTCTTCATGTTATTTGCTTAACTGCACTCGAAGTCTTGCTTTTTTTTTTTCCTTCTCCCCTCCTCAGGACCCCCCCCTTTTTTTTTTTTTTTTTTTTTTAAATGGGACTAATAGCTTACCACCCTGTATTATCATTATGTTGTCACCATACTCAGGTTGTATTTCCAGACTACTTTGCTGTCCACGAAGTAGTCTCCTGAAAATACCTATCCTTTCTTTTTATCTCCATTATGATGACCTGTCTTTGGTCATCAATGAATTCCCTGTATTGCCCTGATGACACTTACATTTTCAGAAAGAAGTACAGAAGACATTTGAAGATGTAGACCATTTATAAGATATTAACAAAACAACTCTGAGAAGGGAGACGCTATTAACTTTATTAATTTTGGTTATTTTTCACTTGCTGATTCTCTATTTTCTCTGGAATTTCTATTTTTATTTTAAAACATATTCTGAATTGCAGGTTTTTCATCTTACCCGTCTTTGTCAAGCAACCCTGTCTTTCCGCTCTTTCTGCAATGCCCCGAAGTTCAGTAATTTCCCCTTCACTGAGGATTTTTGAAACTTGCTTTCCTGATTAAGTCTTCTTCTAAGTGCTTCTTTGATTACATCTCCTCTGATCAAAGGGACTGTTTCTGTTTTTCTGCTTCTCCTGTACATGTCTTGTGTTGCTACAGGGCAATCATTTATATTAAAGGCTTTGTGTGTCATTTTAAAGTTGTGTTCTCTTGGGACTCTTATGGGGAAGCTTGTTAAGACCGTTCTCCTTACATGGGATACCCATTCCATTAAAAAAAATCACTTTCTGGAGAAAAAAAGGAGAAAAAAACTAAAGGCATAAAAAGCAGCATTCACAGATCATATTACTACTGCCTTCTCCAACTTTCATTTCAGAAATCTGTCTGCTCCAGCAATTCCTGTTGATCCTATACCACTGTACTGTTTCAATTAAACTAAGCATTTATAGCCAATTAAAAAAAAATAATGGAAGTTTTGATGAATTCTACCTTAAAATGGTGCTTGGTATTTTGAGGTTACTGTAGAAAATAAAACAGTTGTGAGTCAATGAAATGGAAAATTGCTCTGTCTTATAACAGACTCTCTAAGGTGCAAAATGTTCTCTTATTTGTTGTTATCAGTATGTCTAGTAATTGCTTTTTGTCCAACTATTATAAAGGGGGAAATGGACTTACAGTCTGGAGAAAAAGAGATGGCAAAACATCCAAAATTAAAGCATGAAAGTATTTTCAATTGTTTTCCCATTTTACAGCATTAAGAAAACATACCAAAAAAAGACATTTGGCCTATCAAAATGGAAAATGTATAGAGATGGGAAGTCATACAGGAATATTTAAGACAAGCAGCAGGTCCAATTTAAAAACAAACATGTATGGTCTTACTTTCATTTCTTTAGGGGAAAAAAAGCCTTGCTACTAATTAAAAGTGTTTTAGCCATAAGGTTGATAAAACACCCTTTGTAACATTTCTACATAGGTTTAATTATAAAACAGCACTGTAAAAAATTAACTGGTACTAAATTACACTGTGGGGCTACATATCAAAGACCACTGTAAAAATTGCTTTCTGCAATAAGCCAACAACTCAGCACAGACTAGGATCAGATCCTTCTTCCATGACAAGCACGCAGTTACACAAAGTCTCGTTTTCCTGGGTTTCCTAAACAAAATTTTAGTGCTTTATTTTTGAACCTCTGCATTGTTTTAGGTTCTCCTCAGTTTTTGAAGGACTGAAAAAGTAAAGAGGAAATTGTTATTTGCAAATATTGCCAAAATCAGGTTTCTAACCATCATTTATTTTAAGAGATAAACATCAAGAAGGCCATGCACGCAGGATAGCAACCTGAGGTAAACTTGCAAATTTAGACAGGAGTCCTAATATCCAGCAACCACTGGCAGGGAGTACCTGATGGTTGCTTTCCAGAACAAGGCTGATTGATACCTGACCTTGCCACAAAACACCTATGGGACTTACTTCCCTCCCTTCAGTTTCATGGCAGGGTTTGGATCTGATGATCTTAAAGGTCCCATCCAACCCAAACTATTCCGTGACTCCACGATTGTCCTTTGTGATGAATAAACACACTCAGAAGCACGTGTGACAGCAGTGCCTTCTCACAACTTGTCCACAGTCCCTTGGATTTGATTAGAATCCTGTCTAAAAAGACATACACGCATTCCCCAGCTACGGAGATAGTAGTAATAGACAGCTTATGGCAACACTGCAGAGAAGCAGCACGCAGGAGCTTCCTGCAGGTAAGATCCTATTTGTCAGGTACGTTGTTTACCCACACTGGCAGCCTGCAGCTACCTGCGGAGCTCAACCTAGTAGGTACCCGCACCAAAAAGTTTTGTTTATTTACCATTTGTGTTGTAACGATGACAGGTACGCGATGGCTAACTAACAACACGTGAACACACACCTACCTGCAGAAGGCCACGTAAACATACTTTAAACACAATTATCAAACCAAAAGAGGGCTGCAGTAACAGCACCATGTCAAAGCAGAGGAGATCTCAGGGAAGCAGAGGACAGCCAGGTTCTTCTACAAACCCCTCCCGGGAACCATCTAGTGAGCACTGAAATCTTTCACAGTCCCGCATTTGTGTGGGGTTTCTTTCTGTGAAGGTTTCCTCTGCCTCAAGCAACCAGGGCAATGCAACAGAGGCACATATTTTTTGTGCTCGCATGGTCGCTCTATCACATACTGAAATTTGTGTTAGGATAGCCCCTACCAGTACCCAGATGCTGTATAGAAGAGTTCAGTATGATCGACTACATTATAATACAACCACATGAGATGACTAAAATAACTTTTTCCAGGTGCCAGATTTCTGCCATGACGTTTGGATAAAATCAGGAATATCTTGCTCCTTGCTGAGCCTCTAATCCTTCCTCCTCAGAATATGTCAAAACTGATAACCATGGCAGACACTTACACTTGGTATCTTTTTTTTTTTTTTTCTCAGCTGCATCAAAATCCACAAACTGGAGTTCGAGTTGTTGTCTCCCTCTCCTGAACTGCCCTTCCTATCTGTTCATCCCCCACAGTCCTCCTCACCTCCCCCAAAAATTTTGACACGGGAGTTTTAAAAAGAAATCCGAATGAAGTACACTGCACAGAAGGCACATTTATTTTAGCATAGACAAGTAAGAAAAAAACACTGACAAAAGTACTTGAAGAGCTCTATTAAGTTATCTCAGCTTCTATTCAAGTTAAGATACTTACTTTGCCAGATTTCAAGTCAAATACTTTTTTTTTTTTTAATGCAGAGTTAAGACACCACAGTGCCTGTGCAGAACAAAAACTGCAAACAAAACAAAACAAAAAAAAAAAACACAGTAATTTTGTAGGACATTTTACACTGCTCTGTGGGTGCCCAAAGAGATCACTGATAAAAGTGGTCTGTTAAGGAGTACGTGGCATAATGCAACCCAGCTCTTTCAAAACTCTGCATTCAGACACCACTTCTTCAAAATGTTTTATCAGACTGGAGGGAATATTGATCTGATAAATGGCAAAATACGGCACCTTCCCAGTTTTTCATCCCTTCACTTCTTCAACTATAACTTGTATCAGAATATATTTTCTGAACTTTCTTAGTTTTTTCCATAGGATCAACAAACTGCTTCCTGAATTAACAACAAAACAGCCCACACTCTGAATTCTGAAAAGACAGAAAAACACCTAGTAAAAAATAAAAATCAGAGCATTAGAAAAATCTATGAAAAATGTTTTTTCCTTCTTGAAAGAAAAAAAAAGAAAAAGGGTAAATTGCAGAACGAATCCATATAACGAACAATCCATCAAAGGAACGATCACTTACCAACCTGATGCAACAGTGAAAACCCAAAGTAGCAAAGTCTAAAAACACTACGTAAGGAGGCCAAAGTACACCCAAAGCAAGCTAAAATCTCTCACAACCCTTCTACAAATTTTCTCCTTATGAAGCAAAGATACAGGTCACTTACTTCAACCATAGCAACGTGCAGTGCAATACACTAAATAAGTTCAGATATTCAAATAGCTACGGAACATAAGACTGATCCTGTGTGGTTCCAAACCTGGCTTATATAATAACATTCATGTGATTCAGCAATCTCCATGCATTTCTCATTTCTTTCACACAGCTCTCCTCATAGCTCACAAACACCACCTTTTCTTCACACCCTTCTCTCTCCTCTTTTCTTTACCATCAGAAATTCCAACAGCTTAATTGACAACACCTAACCTTGAAAGAATTGAGCTAAAAAAAACTAATAGAGAATCTTAAAAAAAATAAAAAATGCAGCGAACCAAGGAAATCCAAGTTTGTTTTTTTTTTTTTTTTAAGCATTTGCATATCTCTGTAAAAGTTAATTAAAAAGTCTATAAGAAGAGCATACCATGGAGTGATCAAAAATACACTTATCATTCTTACAGGTACAAGACATTAAGGACAACAAGAAACAAATCCTCTCGGTGCAAAGGGGATGGAGGTGGGAAGAGGGAAAACATCTTTCTCCAGGTCGAACCCAGGCAGCTTCCCACTGCTAACTCCAGACTAACTTCATCACCCATCAAGAATTATGGTTAGCCTATGGCTTTCAGCACTTTCAGCAAAAAAAAAAAAAAAAAAAGTTTTAACTGAAAAATGGTTTTAGTCCCTTTCAGGCTCTTTTTCATGCAGATAAAAACCAAGAAAATCTCCAAAATAATTCTGATAAAGTAAAAATGAAAAACTACCAAATTCAGGACTACATATCAGTAAAGAAACTCAGCGAGATCAAAAAACATAGTATCCTTTCTGCTTGAGGCCAACTTGAAGTGATGATGCTGTCTTTTTGTAGAAGTAAAAATACTCTTTTGTCAAATCAAGACAATGCTCACATGCTTGCAACTGGAATTGTTTGAGATTATCTCAGCATGGTCAAACTCTTGGGCTACAAACAAGTACCTTAGAGTATTAGCACACTGAATACAAACAGAAATTGCTGCTTTCAACAAATCAAGCGCATATCACACATTTTACTACCATCCTTGCTCTTGAAATGGAACTGCAAAACAATCAGCATTTGTATTTCTTTTATTTGCAGACGTTATGAGCCATATGAAAGCACTCCATGCCTATAAAATATATACATTCACATACCTCACCCGGCACACTTATGTTAGGAAAATAATTTACTCATCATCTATCACCTCTCTTAATAGCAAGCCATAAGAATAGAAGCCAGACAAAATAATTCAAGACACAAAATATTCTGAAATGCTTAACATGGGAAGAGTACAAACAATAGAAACAATTACAATAGACATTTAATTAGCTGATAGATTCCAACATTCATTTACAACAATCTTTAACTCTCCCAGAGCATTTAAGAAGAAGATATGAATACTAATTTTGTTGTACTTGTTTAAAACAGAACAATTATTTCTGAAAATAAACCACTTTGACTCCAAAATACGCCAGTCCAAAAATGGATCTTGACCAATTTCTAGTGGAGTAGGGCAATCACAGGACCACATGAACAATTTCTCTAGGATCCTCTGACTGGAACCCTCTTCCATACGCATGGAAACACACGCTGGCTCACTCTTCTACCCATTATTTACCCTACGTTTCTCTTCCCACCCTCCCAGAAAGGAAAGGATGTCAAAGGATTTTTCAGAAAATACTTAGTCTCTATAAAAAACGTAAAGAACATTGAAAATGTTGTTTTCCTAATGCTGACATATACACTGTATTCATGTTCTTCCACAGCGAGCCGTCCTTATTTGAAATATGTACTTAAGAACATCTGCTAAAGACTACACAACTGTGTTATGTGCTCTCCTGCACTTGTGACTCAATAACAAGCTTCAAATTATTCCATGTGACAAGACAGCAATGTTACCTATTTTCCACAGTATCACTAAGAAATTTTTAAATTTGATTTAAAGTCCTAATACCTTTACATGGACTTAGAGACATATCTGTACTAGCAGGTTTTTCCTCCCTTCTTACCTAAAAACATTCTCTAAGACACTGAAAGGGACATTTATGAAAATAACACACAACCTGAAAACGTTTTTCCTACTGTAAGTTCAACACCCGCACAGCAGCTTTCAAGTGGTTAAGATTTTCTCAACATTCATATGCAAACACAGATATTGGATACATAAGAAAAAAATGAAGTAATGGGTAATAAAAAGAAAATCTAAAATGTGTCAAGTTAACTGATCTGTCATTTCAGCAAATGGCGTGAAGATTTATTTCCACTTAGATTTATAATGAATTGTACACATAGATGAACATTTCCATTAAGACCCAATTAATATGCCAAAAAGTAATTGCAGGTAGATATTCCAAACATACTGAAACTAATCTGTTTAAGAAATTCAATCATTTACAACATTATGTTTAAGAAAAAAAAAAGCAGCATATACAGACCTTCCAGTAGTCAGATTGTAAACTGTAGTACCTCTGGTATGCAGATAATGCTGTAGAAAAGAAAAATAAGTATTGAATTTGTTTTGTTGCTTTTTTTTTTTTTTTTTTTGAAGAAAAAGATAGAAAACCTTAAGAGTCAGAATACACAACATTAAAATGACAAATGGTTTAATAAAAGTAACATTGCCACAGTAAGTACCCTGTTGTGGGTAATGCATTCCTTGAGATTATAATTTTGTTTTATGAGACGTCAACCCCAAAGTGTATTTATTATTAATCATACAAATGTAAATCAAGCAATATTTTAAAGAATCCTGTAACAAAAGGAATCATTTGAAATTTTGGGATTTTCTTCCTGGACAAAGCTGCTCTAAGATTTAAAAATTTAATCATGTAGCTCATTTACCATGCTCCCTGATGTCCTGTAATTTCTAAAGAACTGGTACAGAGGGACATACAAAGAGAAATCAATTTCACATGCCCTTTCATTCAGTAGCTGGAGAAACAAAAGCAAGTAAAAAAAAAAAAAAAGCTTACATTTTATTCAACATCTACTAAGACAGACTAAGCTGAAAACCAGCTCTAGAACAGCTCTGTTTTGAAGAATACTAGTACTACACAGCAATGCACTTCTCAAATAGCCATTCCTACCTTCTTTCTGACTGAAAATTCTTGTTGATACATCTTGCCCTTTGGCTAACAGGCATATGGCAACATCAGACTAGAATGCAAACAGGCCTTATGTTCTTGTACAATCACTGCACTAGGCACCATCAAAAATGGACTACTTTAAATAATGATTCACTGCAGTTACAGTTTCATTTTTCTACTATTTGCTTGGTAAGATTTGAGAATGGTTTCTACAGAGTATGCATTTTCCAAACAACAAAAGACGACAACCTCTGCTTTGAAAAATTACAGACACTAAACAGATTAAGACAGCAAGAACTGTATGTACTTGCTGTGCAGGTTCATTTCCTGAAGGTATCACGGATGAACTATGTATGTCCTGAAATTTTATCATCCTTCAATGCCTGTCCTGCAAGCTCATGTCCGTAAGTTGGAAGTATAAAGGCTTAAGCAAAATAAGAAAATATATTTAATGACAAGACACACAGAGGATACACCCAGACCTCCTTTATCTCCTGTAGTTACGTTCTGTACCCTAGTGATCTTCAATCTTTCTTAATTACTGCAACCCTAGATATTTTTGATTGCATTTACAAGATTCTGCCTGTGGGTAGAAACAAACAGGCTAATAAAGATGCTTATCATTAAGGGTAACCCATACACCACCACATTTGGAGCAGGAGTATATTTGCCATTTTAATGTTTTTACCCAAATCCTCCAATATAAAGCACATGCTGTTTTCTTCTGGTATGTTTTTCCTTCCCAACACAGCTTACTACCAAAACTCTGGGACCTTGCAGCTCTTTTGCTCATCTTCTTGAGTGCTGATCAGTATCGTTGCTCAAATCCATTGATTTGGGTTGGATACAAGAACAGAGATGGCCTGTTCTTTCTAACTAGCTTGGAGTTTTTCTGCCTATAACATCCCCCAGCAGGATACTCCCATGTGCTTTCCACGGGGGACCAAACACCCCCAGTGGTGCTGCTCCTGCCCTCCTCATGCTCCACATTGCTCCACTCAGGACAGCATGGATCTGACCCACAGCAACCTGCACCCACCTCTGCACTCATCCCTCTTCGGACATCCCCAGCCACTGTTTTTACACACCTAGTTGGTATGAACCATGCCTATACTGTGCCTCTCAAACCAGAACTCCCTTGAAAAGCCAGCTTCTAGTGCTGGTGCTCTAAACTGGGATTCATTTGGATGCCCAGGGTAGGAAAAAAATTAGGAGAATATTCACCATTGTTACCAACATGCCAAAAGCATAAACGCTTACATGCAATTTAGCTGAATAAAACCATTTAAAAATTGACACCATCAGGCTAAGGCTTTCAGAACTTAGGAATACAACTCCCTCCCTGCATCAGTACGAACTGAAGTATAGGACCACAGCCCAAACATAAGATTAAGAACATTAAGAGTAACCATATTTCACTCACGTTCTGTAACTAAGCTGGGCACTATATGCTCACAGTAACAGAAAACCGCCTCCTCCCAGATTCACCTTTTCCTGGGTATCATTAATAATTTTATGACAGAAAAGTGTAATTAGCTTTTGAACACGGGGATGATTTTGCTTTCCCAAACAGGGAAACACATACAAACAATAAAACACTTTCGTAATACACCACACCTACATGAAAGGAAAAAAAAAGTCTTAATTTAAGCAGCCACTACCCAAATTTTAAAAGGTTAAAGCATATTGCAAATAATCAAGTCAACAGCACCGTACAACGCAAGACTTAGGAAAATGAGAAATTCTTACAACCCACTATTTTTAAAAAGTAACTACTGTAGTCATTTATACAGGGAATATGGATAAAACAACAGGATGAAAAGAACACTAAATACAATGCTAAAGAAACAACAGAAGACCGGAGGGAAAAAAAAAAAAAAAAAAGCCTTACTAACAATCACCAACCAAACCCACTCTTTATGCAAGTGCAGCAAAAAGGTGTACAGCTCCAGTTTTATTCTTGCTCCTAACTCTGGACAGTCAGAGGATTCACAGCCCTGATCCCCAGCCAGAGGCACAGGAACAGAGCTAAACAGCACTGAAAAATGGGAGAGGTCAAACAAAGGTATGCGCTGTGTTCAGACCTGACTGACAAAGCATGCACTTATCAGTGGAAGAGAGAAATTAGGAGGCACAGGACGCTAGGTTCCACTAATGCTACTGCTTTAAAGCAACTTGCCCAGAAGTACTAGCACTCTATTTAATACAGGGAAAAAAAAATCATAGATTAAAGGAGTTTTTGCTCCATTATATTCTGCTAGTTATCCTTAGAGTCCTGATGTTTGTAAATCAAGTTCTTTTCAACCTCTTGCACACTTCAATAAAATTCAGCAGCTTCTCACGGTAACAATTGAAATCACTGAAATTAGTTCCAGCCTCATGCTACAACTAAAAGCGAGTACTCAAAAATCACGGCCTGATGAAGCACATTTCATATACACACAGTAAGAAGGTAAGACCTTCATTCTAAGAAAGGTCATATTACTCTTACAGAGGAAGAAGTAACACGTTACAGCTCTCCTCTAGAGTGTCTGAAGTGCCCAATCCTACTTCTGGGTTCAGAAACCTGTTCCAGGGATCCATCCTTAAAGCAACAGGGGAGGGTCAGGCTGGGGGTTAGGGGAAGGGTCTGCACCCAGAGGTGGTCAGGCACTGGGACAGGCTCCCCAGGGCAGTGGTCATGGCACCGAGCCCGACAGAGTTCAGGAAGCATTTGGACAATGCTCTTAGACACAGGGGCTGATTTTGGGGGTGGTCCGGTGCGGAGCCAGGAGTTGGATGTGATGATCCTTGTGGGTCCCTTCCAACTCAAGATATTCTGTGATTCTTCCCTGTTTCTCACTTCACAGGTCTTTCTGAACCATGACATACTGGTAGCTAGTCAAATCTCCAATTACAGTCCTTTCTTTCTAGGGTAACAGCATTCTGCTGCTACCAGCCACTGCACTTAACTTCTTGAAGACAAAATACTACAATTCTCAGTGTTGTGCTGAAAATGTTGCCAACAGCAAATCACAGAGGGATCCATTAGGCCTGCAGTATCCCTTTCCGTCTTAAAAAAGCTAGACACCTAGAAGCTGTTGTTCATGCACAATTTCAGTACGTAACAAGTGCTCAAGTTCCAGATGTGAAAGTTTATTTCAGCCCTGTTCACAACTACATTAACATCTGCTCCACAAGAACACAAGCTCTGCTGCAAACGATGGACAGAAAAACTGGGGGGAAAAAAAAAGGATTCAACAATTTTCTTTGTTTTGTTTTTCGTTTTTGCCAGAACCCACATGAAAGATCCCTAATCAAGCATTCTCCTAACAAGAATCTTGCACATAAAAAACATGCTAGAAACCAAATTACGAAAGGAAAGTTTCCGAAAAGCCACACAGCTTACTAATTTTAAAAACAAGCAACTTCTCCTCTAAATAAAGTTTTTAACTATAGGAGGTGAGTGCAAACTTCTCATATTACAAAACTTACTATAGAATAAGGAAAAGGGGGAAAAAAGTGAATCTGCTGAGCAAAATAAATAAATAAGTAAATATAAGGGTAAGATAATTTTTGACAGGAGAAAAAATATTCTATGAATCACTGTTCTTTTTAAACATTAGAGTCAACTCACATTTTTTAAATTAAAGTGAATTACCCCTTTTCAGTTAAAATGTCCTTTTTTAAATAAGCCCATAATCTAAAGGCTTCCCAGGAAAAAAATAAAAATTCTCATTTAAAACATAGAGATAATGAGAAGGACAAATCAGATCTTTAAATATTAGAGATCTCTAAATAAAACTTGCTTCGCAAGTAGTAAGATTTTAACAAATAATGTGAACTTTATGAATACTAGGAATACAGGGAAAATGTTGAAAGGAATCCAAATTTACTGGAACAGGAAAGTTAAATTAAGCATCTAAGAACTTCTGCCACATGCCACTTACAACGAGCCTTAAAAATCCATTAAAACTAATCTAGGGCTACAAAATACCAAAATGAAATGAATACTTTGAAATCACTCTTAAGCACAACAGAATTCAGCAGACAATCTTCTGATTAGGAGCTTATTATTAAGCTTTTCAAATCCAGAAGTTCACCACTGAAATTCTTAAACCTCTGGAACTGCTGGAGTTTAAACATATAGAAACTTCTTTTTTCACAGCATGCAAAACCCTTGTTCGTTCTTCATTCTCAACTCCATTCATAACATCACCTTGTCAACCACAGAAAATTCTCTTAAACACAAAACTGAGAAATCATATTCAGACATCTAAAACAATACCCAGACAAGTGTCTCAATAATTCCTACAAAAGTGGTTCCTGGTAGCCTACCTCCATCCTTTTGCCCAGTATTTCATTACTTATCAAATCAAGCTAGCACTGTTTCAATCAACTTTACTCTCCAAAACCTAGCAATTTTACATTACTTGCCTATCAGATGATCCTTGTGCCTAGGTTCTGGAAAATCCTGCGGCACACTGAGTGGCAGACACAGCATTTGCCATTCCACCCTGAATAAGGGGCTTGTTTGCCCCAACGGTATATGTAGGTTTTCAGAGCAATCAGAATCACCTATATGGCTTGATGCAAATAAAACAGTGTTTGGCTAAAATAGTTCTGAAAACAAAAGCATTATCTTTCTGCTGAAAGAATTAAAATTACACTGGACAGCAAGAAATCTCCTAAGCTACTCCACAATCTTACCTGCCTCTGCCACCAAATGCAGCACTGGCCCTCCATAAGTCTAAACAGCCACGCTCCACTGGCTCCCTCTTATTAAAAGACTTTCACAGCCACCCAGAGCCACCCGTTTGCAGCATCTACAGATACACACGGACAGAATGATACAGCCTTTTCTGATTCTCTCCCCAGGATTTGGCTTCTTCTCTTACTATGACTAGGGTCAATGAACATCTCACCATCATACCAGGGATGATACCTGATGATGGCGATACTTTCCTGATTTGCTCCTGTTTAATTCCTTGATTTCACACAGAGGAAACAAAATACATTTTATACAATTACCATGTATACGGTTTCAGAATATTTTTTTTTAATCTCCTTAACTGCGTAAGAGAATGGTAAAGCTTCACAAATTACGAAATTGCATCAGTAAAGCAAGATGAAAATGGGGATCAAGAACTGCCTGAATGACATCCTTCTACTTGTCATTTCTAGCACACCCAATCACAAATCACAGTCACCAAAGAACATCTTTTATTGCCTACTCTGATGATACCTGAAAATTTAAGAGGCCTTTGAAAGTGATACAAACATGGAACTCCGAGTATTTTGGTGCCAAAGTAAGGGTAAAGTGAACTAGATACTGACATCATCTAGTGGCACCTTGCAAGGCTAAATGTGACCACCATGTATTTTTGGCTTAGTAAACTTCAAAAAGTTACACGCAAGCTTGAAGTTGATGACATACACCTGAGAAGAGAACCTGAACAACCCAAAGCTCCATAGTCTTCTGTGAAAAATGGCCTTTTTCTTAAATACATTTTTCTTGTTGTCAATTTTTAAACAAGCAAAGAACAATTCCTAGTGCTCATCTAGTGTGAAAATAAATGGTAACAGAAAATTAGCTGAAGAACAGCACAAGGGAAGCAAAGAGAAGGTACATGTATTGTTTTAAATCTGACAACTCGTTCACGAAAAATAAATGTTCATTAAACACCTGGGAGCCATTTGCAGGTTATGGAAACAGCTGATTACATTGTGCAAGGATTTCTCCACAATAGTGCTTTATCCTAGCAATGGGAATGCTGCTGGGCCCCAGAATTAAGAACATCAAAAGTTGAGGAAATTCCAAGGTTGAGTCAATGATTTTTAAAAAAGAAAAAAAAAAGGTGTGGAAGTTAGAGCAGCAAAACACGGCTCAGGTCTTTTGTTCTAAGGCCTCAGGGAAGAGGTTGTTCCCAGCTTCCTCCAGAGATTTGTGCTTAAAGTACCAAAAAGATGTGATCAAAGAAGCCTAAAGCATGTCTTCCTTTTTAACACAGAATGAACATGAACATACAAAGGCAACTCAATCATACATTTACAAAAGAAAAAAATAGCAGAAAGTCCTCTCAGTAATGTTATTAACAAATGCGCATCCCTATGTGGAAATATAATGCAGTGGCATGCTGGTGGGAAACCCGACGTCCCATGATCTTACTCAGCTATTCACACAGGAAACTAAGTGCTAAATGTGCAAGACAAACGAGTTACTTATGACAAAGTTTGCTATTACACAAATCTTTTAGATAATGAATGGCATCCAGTTTAGCATATATGTAGTAGAAAAAAATAAGATCTTTAAAAATTGAGAATGTCAGTGGAGGAACACAATAGAACCACACGTAGCTCAAAATCCTTCAAAGAACATATTCCACAAAATGGTTTTTGACAAATAAGCATTAAAACACTTCCCAAAATGGAAAAAAAAAAAAAAAAAAAAAAAAACAGTCAAAAGCATGGAAATATGGCCCAGTTATATTCTTTAATAAGAATTCTCTACTGCTAATAAAAAACAACACCACATTCACAAAACAGAAACCAAATTTATAAAGAGCACTGTTGTCTTGTAAGCTTAGGAGAATATTCTTACTACTTTCTACAGGAATTTCGTGTGACAGTTTCAATTGCCTGAAATTCAACACCATCCTGAAGATGATATAAACAGCTCTAAATAGAAGCAACCCAATTTCAGGCAATTATTAACAATTACAAGCAACAAAAGAAAAAAAAATCACAAATATAATCTCAATTTGAAACACAGCCACCTCTTCCTCAGCTCATTCAGCTGCTCGCCTACTTAAACTCCATTCCAGTTCTTCCAGGACTCATCGGTAAAAGCCAGCCCAGCAGCAAGGCAGCAGCAATCTGCACAATCCTATCTGTGCTGGGAACTTCTCTCTCACGTTTATAAGATCATGCCTACTACTCGATTACCTCTGAACTCAGCACACTGAAATGGCTCCCGCTGACAGTACTTTCCTTTAAAGTTCTGATAGCCTAAAACATTAACCACTATAGAAAAAATAAAAAAAAAATAATAATAAAAAAACCACTACAAAGCTTGAATTGTAAGCATAGAGGAAAACATGCACATTGTTGAAATTGGGATTTATTCTTGCAACCATGCTGCTTTACATAAGAACAGTGAAAGTGTTTAATAAATGAGTGGGGAATATTCTACACATTGGTAAAAATTCCCTTGAACTAAGCAATACTGTCTTACAAATTACTTAGAATATTTTACACTAGTGCTTCTGACAACACAGTCACTATCCACAAATAAAATTATTAAAATTACACTGACATAATACATCATGCTTGAATACAGCAGTAAGAATTATTTCAGTGCAGTATTTATTGCACTTTACTAACTGCAATGTGAATAACAGCATTTTTTTTTCCATTTAACTCATTAATTGCATTATCTACTTCTACTTTCAAGAATTTTATTCAGGGAGCAGAAATTCAAGGTGGCCAATAATAAAAGTATGCCTGCACTTGTGCAACTGGTAACTGTGCTCCAAGTCACAGGCTGGAATACAGTTGATGTATATGAACCTTCTACAAAATAGATGCAAAGACCCCCAAGGAAAACACAGATGATGTCAGAGCTCACGAGCTCAAACAGATTTCAACCACAACTAAAACCTCCAAGATCACTGCCTACAGTCTGTATTCCTTATGAAAACCAGAGTCATGGAAAAAGGAAAAAGAAAAAAAAAAAAAAAAACACAACAAAACATCTCCAAATACTGATGTAACACCACCTTCCTGTAAGACTAATTCTAGTTATAAATAAATAAATAAATAAATAAATAATACATAAATAAAGCCCAGCCCACCCAAGGAATGCAGCTGCCAACAAAGATGCCAGGTATATGCTATAGAGTCTTAACTGGATTCACAGTGTTGCCTGGGTCCACGAGCCTACATGACCACTCAGCCTCCTCTGACAAAACCCGAGGCTGAGGTTTCACATTCTGGGGCAATTGCATCACTTCTGCTAGGTAATTTTTCAGTTGGACCAGTTCCCCACACAGCTGCACATTCAGCTGTGCCTGCACAAAGCAGAGAGCGACAACACGCGGGTGGGTGATGCCACTGAAGACATGCCCAGGGAACAATGGGTATGGAAGCTTCAAACAACTATCAAACAACCAGTGAACAGTTGTCTAGTTTTAAAAAGAAAAAGGAAAAAAAAAAAAGTAAGACATCAGATTAGAGTTACAAAAACAGGAAGTTGTCGTTGGGAGGAATGAACGTTCTCGTTTTGGGAACACTTGAAGCCAAATCCTGACCCGTGATGATCAGGAAGACAAATGGTGGGCACAGAAAGCACCTTGGAACATGCTTGCTGAACTGAATCCATCTGCCCTGATTATCACTGTCTGAACATACGAGTCAGTAGCTCACAGTATTTCAAAATCAGCCCAAGGTTGATGCCTTGACTATATCACCTTCTCCTAACGACATCTGAGTGACATTAACAGGACAACTCAACTCCATGGATGTAGAGAAAATCCCTTAGGTAACAACAGCAACTCAAATACACTGCATTTTAGGGTAAGTACAAGCTGTAGACCAGCTTCAGGAGTTTTAAATGCTATGAAAAAAAACATCTTGATGCTCTAGTCTGACATCAGACATAATACAGAGAGAGAATGAACAACATCCAGTAATTTCTGATGCAAAATCACAGCTTTTTGTTAGAGACTACTTGTTTTGTTTTGTTTTTAAATGAAAAAGCATATTATACCTGAAATTAGGAGGCTACAATCAATGGAAAACATAACGTACATTGAGAAATTACTACAACATTTAATAGGTTTCAGTTAAAAATGCAAAAACATATGCTAGCTGTACTTAGGCTTCAGTAAGGCATCTGCTACCACCTTATTCTGCATTCCAAGTCAGCCTGCTCCTGATACTCCACTCCCTGTGCACACAGTGCCAGGATAGTACTTGCCCTGTTACTTCCAGTAATGACATGCAGTAACCTGCCATCAATCTTTCTCAGGGTCCCTCTTTTCCAGAACTAGTCCTAATTCTTATCCAGAAGTGACCCACAGGTCTTTGCTACTACACACGTGAGAAGTTCCTGGCAACCTGAAAATACTAATGTGCACAGAATACACCTGAGTGATCCATGTTTGTGAACAAAGTTAACAGAGAGAGACCAAACCAGAACAAAATTTAAACATGAAGCTCTTAACAGATCTCTACCAACCTGGCATTGCTTAAAGTTGACCACTTTTTGTACTTTTGCAGTCAATTAACAATTTAGTTCTACTTAGCACAAACTATACTGCCAACATTTATAAATGAAGAACACTATGACATTTGCCTTTAATAAAGACACACCTTCCTACATCACATGCACAAGTGTATACATTTATTAAAAGTAGTTAATAAAATAACTAACAGGCTTCCAAGGGGAAAAAAGTTGCTTAGCATTAGTCATACTACTCGTGATATTTTATTAATTACATCATTCATCAACTTCTCCACAGCTTTATCCAAGACTAATTTCAGACTAGACACATTGTAGTTCTGAAGGGCCTGCTGCAGCATTGTACAGTTCTGGAACTTCAAGACTTAAAAATCTGATTAGTCAGGGAGTGCATTCCTGAACTCCCTTTACTTTTCAGATCTCAAGTATTTAAAAAATTAACCATAATTGCAGTTAGCATGTTTGATAATTAAGAGCAACAGAATTTAAATTTACAGATGGAACAAAGTTATTCGCGCTTTAAATTTAAGATGCAATGCAACAGCACTCTAGTTCTTTCAGACTGAAAAGCTGAAATAGAGAATACTTTTTTTTTGTGCCATGAATAATACTTTTACAGTCATTGGTACTGAATGTCAACAGCTCCTGTGAACAAGAACGTGTCCCTCAATGAAATCAAAAAACCTTCACCTTCCCTAAGCCACTGCTGTATTTCTCATCTATCAAAATTCCTTTGATACATCGTTTCCTCTACTTCCTCCACTACATCATTTGTTTGAATATACCACCTTTTTTTCCTTAATCCAAGTATTTCACTACTAACAAAGTTTTCTCACTTTCTGAGACTTCATGATTTAGATGTGACTTTAAAGCAACATCTAAGAAAATCCCAGTATGTTAATACAAGTTTTTATGTCTAAATGTTTCTTATGCTCATGCTTGCGTATAGTTCTGCCTAACTGGTATATCCAATAAGCCATTCTGCAGTCACATCATGCAGAGTTGTATTAGGCTGATCAGAAACAACAGTGTAAGTTATTTGCAGAGGGAGTGGCAGAATTTTCTTACGTAATTTTTTAAAAGTTTAAAATGCATGAAATGAGACCACTCTTCAGGAAACTCTATAGGCAGCATGCCACAACGCTCCCTTCAGGTTTTGCCATGCCTGCGGAATCTGAAACATCCATGGTTATGTTACATTACACCCACTAGACAGGGCGTAGTAGGTACAAGCTGTGGGTATGAAGGGCTCCCCAATGTATTCAGTAGAAAAAGATGGACAATAATGATTACACAAAGCTTTCTAAATTTACATACTGGAAATTCCTCCCTAGCAGTAACAAATCGAAACATCTGTCACCTAAAAAAGACAAGATAGGCTTCCAGGAACCCTAACTCACACAGTTTTACAGTAGACACAGACTTTTGGCTCATCTAAACACTCCACAACCACTGGAAGGAGTCAGCTATCAGACACAGGCTGACAGCGAGCACGCAATCAACGGGCAACAGGACAAGCTAAAGATGTAGTCCCACGCCTCAGGCAGCAACACAGCAGGGTACCTTTCGAATCAACACCTCTACCAAAAAAGCAGTCTACTGACCCATATACAGCAAAGCACAAATGTACATTAAGTTATATGTTCAGGGGCTGAAACGATGGCAAAAAGCTTTTAATAATTTAAAAGCCTGAAGAAACAGACCTAAAATAATAACATGTCCCTCCAGAAAACCCACACACCCATTCTCCCACTCCGTGTTTAAAACAGACCTTGAAAACACATCAAGTGCTGGTTTTTGCTTTTAAATTAGCATTTTCAGCCTAGTCTTACCCATTGAGATTGTGGACAAACATGAAGGCCAAACGCAAGGCCAATTTAGGACAGGTGCTCACTCTACACATCTGTGTCTTTACAGCACTGTTAGCTTCTGCAGTTCCCATCTTTCCCACCCCAAAAAAGAATCCTTCATGGGTACGAATTCAACACTTTGTAGTCATATAGTAACCCAGAAAAATAAAGCAAGCAGCATGGCATATAATAAACTACATAAACTTCATATTCTCACCTGCATCAGCAGCATATTATGCTTCTGGTGGTTTTTTTTTTTTTTTTTTTTTTCCCCAATTAAAATTTAATTTAAAAAAAAGCTCGGGAAGTTAGAATACAACTGTGCTTTCATAAAGACATCATCAGTCTTACTCTGTTATAGGCTTTGAAATATAATACAAGCCAAGAATGTAGTGAGTTATCCAAATGTTTTTGATTCTATTTTATCACCTACATCAAATGACAATCCCCCAAAGATATTTACCAGAAATACTAAAAAATAAAAAGCACTTACCTTTTGGATAATCTTCCAATAAGAGGTTGAAGTGACCTAACTGACAAAAGAAATCAGACTCGACCTTTCCTTCAGCTTTCAAAATTAGCGATTCATAGCAGCGAACAGCCTGGGAAAAAGAAATACAAGGGTTTCAGAATACTGTATTTAACTAAAGCAAATAATACATTTTCTGAGAAGTAACAGAGTTGTTTCTCTCCAATGGAAGAAGTCTACACTCTAAATACCTTATAGTTAGCATTACTTCTTGAAGAAGAAATGAAATATTACAACAGTTTTTTGAAGTTCATGATTTTAGTACAAACTGATAGTACAGAGAAAACTGAAGTTTTCTCTGGTTTATCTGTTGACTCCAGAAATATGTGATTTCCCAAACACAAAACAAAATGATAATTATTTAAAAATAAAAAAATAAATGTTATTTCATTCATTTTTTCCAATCTGCAAGAAAGAATCCCCTCTAAACTATTTTATTCCCATTGTGTTTTTCTTCTGAAGGATTCGCATTTCATTATACCAATCATTCCATTATTTTTTACTAAGCTGCCACACAGCTTCACAGCTGAAGCTGAATACAGCACCTCAACATACTTGGGCAATTCACATAGCTTAGCATGTATTTCCCAAATACCTAACTCTTCACATACCTCTGTCATGTCACAAAGTGTACTCTTTACTACCCTCCACTTACTACACACTCACTGTAGACTGAGTTCAAGTTAGAAACCTGAACTCAAATAACTTTACTTTGAGAGAACTTGCCCTAGAAGTTTGTAAGCAGCACCCACAACTGAAGCATATTCAGTGCTTTTTTAATAGACCGATGAACTAGTGTCTTCTATTCATCACAATAGTCACAATCTTTAACCTCTGATATTCTTATCTCATGACCCTGACAGGCTGGGAAAAAAAATTAAAAAAAAAATAAATCAAATTTTCCCAACTTTTTGAACTTCCAGATTATTGATTTTCAACATCCCAGCCATTAAAGTGAAGTAGTTGGACAAACTTAAACAGGAGGGAGAGTCCTTTGAGCTGGCAGAAGACTTCACTGCTCTCAAAAGCTCCAGCTGGCTAGTCCCTGGTTTCCAACAACTCACGGTTTGACTATATTTCAAATTTGGTTGCAATTACCAACTGCTTGATTGCAATTTATTACAGAAACCTTAATATTTAGTCTAAAATGACAATTTGTTAAGTCATTTAATTAAAACTGTAAATAACGGGGGGGACATGTCAATCTATCCTGTAGTTCAATTTCTAATATAGTCAGTTTGGCCGTATTTGTGATTTACTTTATGCACGCTTATATTAATGCTCAAAATGAGAAATATCATCAAAACATGGAACAGTTAAACACCAGTGGAGAATACAAATCACTGATCTGATCTGTATTTTAATGTGTTGTTTTTACCTTGCTATGCCAGTTTTAACATTATTTTTCCAAAGTGAAAGCTGAGATAGGTCTCACTGCACTCCATGGACAAATAGCCACCTAAGTGACTGGATGAGTGGTTCTTGGTCGTAGCCTTCTTTTATGTCTGTTTTCAAAAACAGAAGTTCTGGCTGATAAAGACAAAGTTATGCTGCTGCAGAACTGCAGCAAAATGGATCACATCTATATTAAATTTATTAGGTGTGTGTATGGTATTGAAACAACATGATAAATTCATTTAAATTACATATTTCAAACTGTAGGTATTTGGCCATATTCTCAAGACATTAAATTGAGAAATGCAGATGCCTTATATATATATTATATATATATATATTTTATATATATATATATTATATATATAAAATTGGTGCAGAATTTTTCATTAATGCTGCAAGTTTTGACTCACCAAACTACATTGAAAAGACAGATTTTGCTGACAGTTAATCAAAAGCTACTACTCCTTTAATTTCATTCCCACCCCCCTGTAAATACTTCTCCAAGTCAGCCAACTCGCAATCTAAAGAAAATTAACCCTGGAATCAGAACCAAAGCATACAAGCTTAAAGTGAATTTCTTAAAATTGTTGTGTGTGTTTGAGCCAACTCTCAGCATTCAGGCTAATCCACTGAAAGCACTGCCATCTGTAAATGTTTTAGTGCGTTATCTTGCTTTTTGTGACTTGATTCCTCTCCCACCTTTTGGTGTCATCTCTGGATTTGTACAAACCTAGCACAATCCTTGCTGGTGCCTCTAACGTTACTGTCATGGACAGAATTTGCAGATAGGCCTCCCATTTTCTGATGAAACACTGTACCTGCTGGAGCTGAAGAGAATGCTTACACTACAACATTTTTTGATATTAACATTGTCTTCTACAATTCAGTCACTGCTCAGAGCACAGGGAAGCTGCTACCACAACTGGCAGCTTGAACGATTCGTTAGAGAGGAAACTTGGGGGTATTTTATTTCTTTAACTAGACAGGTACAGGTATTTAAGGGGAACTTAACTTAATGAACAAATATAACAGCATTTTTCCATACAGCATCTTCAAGGAAGTTATAAATCATATGCACTTAGACAGCTAGGCATCCAGGGACCCTGAACATTCCCCCGTCTCTTTTTAAGTAAATCCTCATTAAAAGATGCATCTGTAGTCCCGTACAAAGCAGGGACACAATGAGCTACGTCCAAGTCTTTCCCAGAACTCTGACCAACTCTCAGCAAGGCACATTTTCCCTTTGTCTTTGAACACACTCTGCAGACCCAGCTAACCCATCCTACAAACGCTGCTGCCAGCAGCAGGCAAGGCTTGGCCGCCACAGCTGCACACCAGAGCTGGTACTGAAGGGGAAGTTAACTGCTGGAGCAATCCAGGCGTGCCATCAGCTGGTCTCCAACCGAGAAGGAGTGCTGGAGTGCTGTCAGGAAAGCACTTACACTTGAGCACACTCCTTTTTGGGCCAGTTATTTCACGTGACTGAACGGTCTTCTAGCATGTTCTAACCCAATGAAACAGAAACCAAAAGCAAAAGCACTCCTTGCTTTACACCTCTCCCTACCAGCCAAAGGCGGATCCACCTAGACACACTGATCTGGCCAACTTCACTCTGGGTTGAGAAACTTTCTTCCCCACCAGACCCTTCCATTAACATCTTTAGAAAGGAACAGGTATTTTGCTGCAGAGGTAAGAGATGGCTGCTGTTAGCTGCATGACAGATGCAAAGTGTTTTGAAGAGGGAGGTCACCGCTACCTGTGCTGCGATCGGAAGGTCTCACCTCACTAGGTCTGGACCTGCAAAGGCCATCTCTGACACCACTAGTGCAAGCGATTTAAAACATCCTGATGCACCCAGAACTCTAAGAAAGCTACAAATGAAACAACTAAAAACAAAACTCGGATGTCTAAGTACCGTTATAAATACACACCATGCAGGGAAATAAGTACACCCAATGGAGCTTGAGAATTGCTAGCATTGACAAATTAACAAGGAGGAGAAAGACCCTGAAACGGACAGGAAGATTGCTACACAGCATCGTCCACTTCCTTTCCTTTGTTCAAGGCCGCATGAAGATAAAAGGGAAACCTGAAGAATTTAAAAACTTGGCAAAACAATCACCAGCAGCTGCCTCGCAGCATGGCAACTGGAGCAGAAGCAGGAAACGAACGCAGGAATGGCTTCAGGAAAAGAAGCTACTGCTTAGGAGATAAAAATTAAATAAATGTACAATAATACCCATGTCGCCTGCCACCTGCTTGATTAAAAGCAAACTTAAGTAACACACCACTGCCAACACTTCTAACAAGATAGTTACAAAATGCTTCTTATGGCTTCAGAGCCAGTTACGGGGGAAATTCTGATCTGGCAAATTCAACGATCAATTCCAAATCCAAGTTTAAATACAACACGGTGAAAGAGAAACAAAACAACTTATTTTTATGCATTTATCAACCAGGAAAAAGCTCACAAAACATTCCTATGTGTTTATAATAGAGAAAAAAATCACTATCATTTAAAAAAATAAAATAAAATAAAAGCACTACCAAACCCCTGTGTGTTCACTATCTGTCTATTAGTACAACCAGAAAGGAGTTGGAACAGTTTTTCCCTCTTTTGCAAGAACTTTTCATTAAGTTTCTGTGGAGTGCTTAACTAAATATGCTACTTCCCCCCCCCCCACGCCCTTTTCCATAGGACAAAGAAAAAAAAAAAAAAAAAAAAAAAAAAGCTTATTTTGGCTATTAAGACCATGATTTCTTTTCATGAAGAAAGACTGCAGAGTTGGGAATACACTATAAGGAAAAAAAAAATCCAATGGATAAAAACAGAATTCAAAAGTATTTTACACAAGAGCCACTGATACATACATCCTACAGATCTACTTGGTAAAGAAGAACATAGGGCAATGTTATTTCTGCATCATCTAATGCATAGAAAAAAATGTTTTCAAATTTGGTTGCAATTATTTGTATTTTGCAGCACGAATTCAAACTCCCGTTCAACAGCTTTAAGGGCAGAGGGGGATGGAATAGCACAGCTTTGTTGTTTATAAGATGATGTAATGATGTCCTTCCTTACTCTCCATGAGTGCAATTGGCTAAGATGGCAGTAGCAGGACTAAATGACTAAACATAGCGAAATGTAAATTATTCATCTTTTAATACATTAATGGCATGAAAATGGAAGAGTGCACTGATACAGCAATTTTTTTTTTTTTACTTAGAACTGAAAAAGCCACAGAAAGCCAAAAAATGCATCAACTGTTCAAGACAAAGCAGGCAACAATGCAAAACGACAAATTCAAATACCCAAAATGTTACTAGAGCCTTCAAGACCAGAATACAAAAATACTAAACATCATTTATATGTGCATGAAACAAACAAACAGTTCCTGCTTTATTCTTGCTTCTCTAGGAATAAATAATCTGAACGTACAGGCTTTGCAGGCAGGTAATGAGAACTAGAAGCATGAAAAAATTGCAGGAGAAAAAATTAAGAGACACCAGTGGACTCTTCACAAATGGAAGACTACACTAATGCTTAGAAATGAAATGTTAATTAGCTCTTAAGGGATATTTTAACCTTCTGGAAAACAAAGTAATTCTGTAGACAGTGCTGGATACTGGAGCGACGATCAGTCTCCTGCCAGTCGGTCTGAGGGCCATCGTCAGACCAGGAAAGCAGGCATCGATGGATGTGCTGGGCCCATTCTCCCCACCTCAGTCTCAGAAGTGGGTATTCTGAAAGGCTGCTCCCTCCATTCTTCTTCCATGCCACAGGTCACTGCAATGCACTCTGTTTTCACACAACTATGCCAGCTACCATCCCAATCTCTTGATTTTGTTCTAGTTCCTGCTCTGCAACAACAGAAGTCTACCTTCAAGGCTACCTTCAGCTAAGCAAAGAGAAAAAAGAGTAGCCTGAATTCTTCACAAGTTAAACTATTTCCCCCCCCCCATCAATGACTGCCTGGATAAACATCAACTCCTGAGCTATTGATGACTTAAAAGAATACTTCATATACTTCCCCTAAGAAAAGCATACAATTCATATTTGATGAAAGGTAACCTATATTAATTCAGCATATCTGCCACTAAAGGATCTCCTTCTGTGTGGCTGGCACAGTACTCTCAACTTCCCTTACTTTCATACTCAGTATTAATTCCCAGCAGAGCTTTCAAGACTTCTTTATATACTCTCTCTCTCTGTGAGGCTCATATTGTGTTCTAAATAAAGTTTCTCTCTCATGTTAACACAAGTTTGCTCTCGTTGTGTTTCAAACGTGGGCCATATTATACAACTGCCTCTAAAGCACCACGTGCTGGACACAAACGTGCTCATGCCCAAATCTGCTTAAGCCTCAAGGAGAAAAAAACACAAATAGAGCTCCTTGGTCATATATATTTTTTTTATTATTTTAGCAAGAATTTCCCTAATATATTTGAATGTCAGGAAGTTAATTCTAACCTACTAGCAATACTAAGATCATCAGAAGCCCTTGTAGTTTTTTCAGGGACAGCAATGGAAACTGATCCTCTCCGCACGTGATTTCTCAAGAGATGCATCACCAGCTTTGGCCAATTTATTTTCCCCTGGCTACCACTCCATGAACTGGCTCACAAGAATAAACACTGCAAGCAAGAAAGAAGAACAAGCAGTTACGTGTTAGCTACATGCAGAACTCGGTACCAATTAAGTTTCTTAAAAAGCCACTGCTGCAGTCTAGAACTTTTCTATGGTGAGCCACCATTTGAAAAAAATATTTGTTACAAGGATAATTTTCAGTAGAATGTGGAAGTTGAAGAGAGAGGAGATGAAGAAGCAAATGGGCAGAAGTATGATCAAGGCTGCTGAATTTACAAGTGAAAATTAACATAAAAACTATCTGAAAGGTAAATGTCACAGACAGAAAATGTTGTAGAGTGAAAGAAGCACACCATCGCGGTAAGAAACAAACAGTAAAATAAAAAAAACAATTTAGAAACCTACTGCAGAGAAATACTATCATGAAAACAAGTGCTACAATCAGATGGAGAAAAGGAGACACTAGGAACTCAGAAATACTTCTTCCTGAAGCCAATTATCATTGAAAAATGGGAGGTAATACTTCATGAAAAGCACAGAACTGCAGAGCAGCATACAAAATAGCAGATATGTAAATCAATGGCAAGTGGAGAAAAGTGACTTTTTTAGCAGAGTGGGGAAAAACAAACTTGCCATCATCAGATCAAGACCACTGGGTATTAACCCCAGCATCTTTGAGTGCTTTCTGCCACAGGTGTAAGCTCAAGCACGGACTTCTCTAAGGGAATATGGGAAGCTCAGTGGTTTTCAGCTGACGGTGTGCATAACTAACTTTGATGGATAATTAGTTGTCTGAAGTTAATGTAGTGAATCACCCTGCATTAATTCTGAGATCACCTTTAGGATCCAAACCCCTGCTATTTGTTTTAAATAGAGTGAGATGTACTTACAAATGTATAAATTTATGTATGTATGAATGTACACACACACATAATTATACAGGAAATTAAAACAGATTCTGAACGACCAGTGAACAGAATGTTCTCTATCCTGTACTTGGAAAACATTTCATAATCTGGAGACCCAAGAGATATGACAAATATTGTATGGAATTTCATCATGCCAAATCCTGCATTCTATTTTTATATAGATAAACGTGTTTTTTTTTTTTTAAATGTTATTTTTTTAAGCAAGCAGTAGATTTTTCACAGGCAATTGAAATGGCTGATTTTTACCAGAGAATATAGACAGATTTTTTTTTGTTATTCTCACCACAGTAATTATGTTTTGAGTTGGATTTCAGCACCTGAATTTCGCAACTCTTCTAGCGCTAATGAATAGTTCACTACACAATAAAGTTTTATACTAATTAATTTGATTTTATTCTAGCAATTCGGAACTATACTCAACACAGGACATCACAACCGAGATGTGAGGACACGACCCTTCAGTTAACTCCAACAGACAACCTTATCATTTTGAAAATGTTAAACCAGTTGTATCTGGCAAGCTAAAAATCTTCATAGAGATTTTATTGAGATATCAAACATCCAAACATCAACTAAATCATGTTACTGATCTCATTGTGTAAATAACTTTGGAAATAAAATTAAATCAACGTGGGGGAGAAGACCAACTAAATAAAACCAGAGTTTGCCTTAACAGCTGCCTGGTTTACTTAAGAAAAAAAAGTTTACAATTTAACTGTTATTCATGCAGAAAACTGCTGATCTGGACAGAAATCTTGGGAAACACAACAGTGACTATCAGCTATCACACACAAAGCAGACAATTAAGAAGTGAATAAAAATGCTTGAAAAAAGTTATGAAAAAAAGTATTGAAAAGAGAACAAGAACAATGTACATACACGTCCATAAGAAATAGTCTACAAAGACTGACAGAAATAATGAGCAAATACTTAGTTTCAGATTGAACAGAATAATTTTTCAGTGTTGTTGTTTAAATTCACTGTTATGCAGATATGCAGCTACCATAAAAATATTAAAAACTGGCAATTCCTCTGCTCTGTTAAACTTGCACAGTCTAAAATTCAGCTCCAAAGGGGTCCAAGCATCAGAGGTGGCTCAATTTTCCGAGCTCAGCATTATTGGTAGCCTAGTCTGGAAATGCAAGGAAAAGAGGATTTAGTTTGGAAGGATGGAGATAAAAATGGGACAGAAGCTGTTTATGAAGAAAACTTAAGAACTGATGTTAATGGGCTGGGAAATAGGGAATTTTCAGGTACCTTTCAAGTTAGCCTAGCCAGTATACTAAGAACAGCTCCCTGCAAAGCCTCCTTTTAATTGTATCACTGAAATCTCACATGCGGGTACCTCTCTCCATATCATCTTCTCCTTTTTCCACAACCATTCATATATATTCACTCCTCCGCTGCCTGCTTAATTATGCTTAGACAGTGAGGAAGCTACTCAACTATAAATGTCAGCAACACTGGAATATAACCAAACGTGCATGAAAACCAGCTTGCATAGGAAAATGTTTTGGAGAAGAACTTCAGGCCCAGTCACCTTGAAAAGCACCACAGTAATTCCCATGAAGAGCTGCAGCTCCTCACTGCTAATGCCTGCAAATGCCCGCCCTAATCCCTCACCTTTCCCACCTTCTGCGGTATTCTGAGCTGCGAGCAATCAGAGCAGGAGGGATACAGCCTCTGACAGAGTCACACAACTAATAAACAGCCCTGCTACTGGATGGAGGAGCTGCCGTGCCTCATTCAAGGCAAGCAATAGCATCTGCTTGTGCCAGGCAGCAATGTGGGGCGTGGGGGGAGCGCTCGCACAGATTTCGGGGTGATGACAGCAACTCAAACGTTCCTCGGGAACCTGCCAGAGCCCCCTGAGAAGGGAAACTTTGTACTGAATTTCCACAGGCAACACATCCTGAAGAATCCAGTAACCACAGACTGAATGGCCACGCAGGCTGTCAATGGAGACTGGCTTCATTAACGGTTATATGAACAGGGCACAAGGCCTCCTTCCAGGATGATGCTTCCCGAGCCCTACCAAATTTGCTGTTTGACATGGAGATGGATACTGACAAATACAAGTGGAAAAACATGCATATATCAAGCTCCATACTGCTTCTTTATGTGTTTTCAGAGGTGCTACTGGACTAGAAAATAGAGGCGGCTTTTACAGGACACAGCTTCTAATAAATACAGCAGCCCAGCAAACAATTCTACTATCACGGGGTTAAAAAAAATGCTCAGAAACTTCACACACATCCAATAAACACCCAATAAACCCGCTCATCTAGGACATGAAAGACCAAGATTCAGGACTCTGTCCAATTTAAAACAAAGACTTTAAATTGAGTGGTCAGTGCTCATGGCAAGTGCCTTAAATATCAGTTTCCAGAGTCAACCCCACTGTTAGGCCAGCAGTCACCACAACGATTCACAGTAGGAGAGAGGCAGAATGACACAGACTAAGCTCCTATTTATGTACAGAGGACTCAACTCTACCTATCGTTTCCTAACCCACCAGGAGTGTATAACCCTGTGAAGGCAAGGTGGATTTTGTGATTAATGAAAATAATATTACACATACACAAAGAAGACTGCAATCCTTTAGAGGAAAGCCCTGAGGAGTTTGGGGCCATCTCACCATCTATCTTGGCTGAACACTAACAAACCTAGCCTGAATTACAATTTCCTCTCAATTTCATCATGCTGCTGTTCCTTCCAACAGCAGGATTTACAAACGTTCTTTTCTACCGTGTCCAGCTAGAAAAAGTACAATAACCCCTTTCTCTTGGGCCTAACCTGGACAGCTTACTGCACGATGCTGCAATACTCGTGGATAAGAAGCCACCAACTCAAACCATATTGGCAACAGCACTGGGTAACAAGGGATTCTACAAACAGTTACACTTGAGTCCTTATAAATTTAGTAATATTTAAAAAGCTGTATTCAAAACCAATCTTAACAGTATAGGTTAATAATTTTTGAAATGACTGGAAACAGAAATAGCATCCTTATCTCCAAACCATGACCAACTACACAATTTTATGAATGTATCACAAAGTTACCTCAAAGGTAAGCATATCAGGAAAAACAACACAAAAGTAACACACCCCCAATCCTCCAAACCAGCTAAACTTCTCTAAAATATATATATATATTTTTTTTTTTTTTTGCAAAGTTTACAGGTAGTTGACTGCCCTTACTGTTGATTACATTTGCCTGTCCCAAGCTATAACGACCACCTTAGCTCCTAAAAACGACTATTTGTAGACTTCTTAAAAATGAACATTTGCACAAGGTAGGTGGAATTCCCCTGTACAGAAAGCAAATCTTTAACTTGATGTTTACCTTGTGTTGTACCCATGCTGACTTTTAGAACAACTGCATCAGTATCTCTAAGCACTGAAAACAATGCTTGTTTCTCACACCTGGGGAGAAAATTCAAAATTCTTTGACAATAATCTAACAGAAAGCATTTTATAAACCCACTGAGGTGTGAGCTCCATCACCAGAGATTTGAAATGGGATAAAGCATTCCAAAATGGTGTGCAGTTCAGCATTTGATGTCAGAAAGTTCAAATGCTATTACCACCATTCATAAACCAGTATGTTTATGTGACTCATACATAAAATACATTTGGAAGATCAAGACATTATTGTATGCTTGCATTTAAAATTAAATGATGACAGAAATAAGTGAGTGATATGTATTTCAGACATTTATTGACAAGCTTCTCCTTTTTATGGATGTATTATATTCAACTGGATTTACTCCACAAAGGATTTAGTATTTTGTTAAGTTAAGAAGTTGACACTTCAATTGAAGCTGCAAAGATTCAGGCCTTTAGCTGGCGAAGGACCAATTCCTGCACTGTTTATGGCAGCAGACATCAGCAATTTCACGTATACATTAATTCCAAAGTCTTAGAAGGAACTTCAGGATCTTTACAGGAAAAATAGTTTCTGAAATGCAAAAAAAATCAGATGGCAAAACCACCAACGTATGACCCAGGCTGTAAAGTCTCTAAATTTTTTTTGTTGTTGTTAAAAAGACAGCTCTTTAAATTGAGAGTGAATATAACTGAGCACTGAAGAAATAAAGTAAAAGCCTTGAATGCAAAAAGTATATTAACAGTATTGAAAACATTAAAAGGTTGACTGTCTTCTATCATTCCTGCTTTTTTTAGATTTGGATGAATGGGCTATATCCGTGTCTCCCAGTTAACTGTCACTAAAGTAATCTGTTTGCCTGATGATGAAATTCTTCAAAGAATCTCTGCTCTTGCATTTGAAGGACTCAGTGGCCGGAGCACAGATCTTTGCACTGCCAAAAACACTAGCCTGAGAACTTAAGTCAGCTGTAATGCTCTTCGGCGTGAGACAATCTTATTTCCACAGAAGACTGGATTTTTTTTCCAGCACTGGTCCCAACAGGTGGAACTACTCATTGTTAGTAAAAGCACGTCACCAGCTCTAGATATATGGAAAGGTGCACACACTTTTAAATATGCCTTCATTAATATATATTAACACCAACATATGCTGTACAAGAACTGCTGTGAAAACAGTAAGTCATCATGAAAAGGACATTCCCCCAGAGAGGGAAACAGAAAACAAAATGAGAATCTATGAGGTAAAGACGACAGAATGCAGCACTGGCTGAAGTTCTCCAAAGAGCAACACTGGGCAGTCACAGGAGCAGCAAATGAGAGCTCAGGCAAAACAAGGAGATCACCAACCCAACGTGCAAGAGAGAATGCATGAACTGTAGCAAGATGAAACCTCAGTCAGAGGGGAATGGCAGGGAAGGACAGCAGACAGATCCCAGTTTTCTCAAAGAAGCCCTGAAAACCACCACCTTCTTCACTGCCATCATGCCATCCCTACTCCGCCTGGCAGCACAGCAGTTTTCCTGCTACTCCTCACCAAACGCAGAGCGTCTCCACATACACATCCCTTCAATCATGCCAGTCGCTCAAAGAACAAGTGATTAACCCTCTGCTGAGATCATGTGGGGAGGATGAAAAATACAAAGATGACAGTTTAAGGATGTTTAAAAACAGTTTAAAATGCATCAAATCTAAATGTCTTCTCAAGAAATAACGAAGGGCAAAGAGTCACATGCAAGTCAGTTCCGAGTGTCTACCTTTTTAATTCTTTTACTTAAAAACATTGACTGTAGGACAAAAGATTCATTTTATAGAGTTCTCTGAAATAATGGATTCATTTATGTCCAAAAAAGCACAAAACTGTCATTCAGGAACACCTGTGGCCCATGCTGTGCAAGCAACAGGAGGTGTGTAAGGTTTACACTTGAGCTTGTGAACATGAATCACACTTGCACATGCAAGAGGGATTGTTTATGTTGTCTTTAGGTCACAAATGGAGAATTGGCATCTCACGAGGTCCACACGGCTATGCTATATTGAGAACGTGGCTTGCAGGGGAAAAACTGCTAACCGGTGAAGGCCGTGCCATTGCTCAGTGTGGGGAAAGGCTGCGACTGCTCTCCACTCCTCGGCCAGCTAGCACCAAACAGCTGGAGGAGGAGCAGCTCTCCTGGCCCACGCGGCCAGGGTCAGGCAGCGCCGACTGGGGCCAGTTTTTGTTCATTTTATTTCTCATCTCCAGATGTAAAGATTAGGCTGCCAACTTCCTACTAGGCCCCCTCACACCCAGGAAACCTAAAAGGAGCAGAACCCCAACTCCTTTTCTCCTTATTGCCCTAACATTTAACAGCACGGTTATACAGCTGCACATGAGACCACCAGGTGCAGCAGGCATAAATACATTTGTCAAGATATATTCCTTCTGTGCAGTAATGGAATGGGAGTAGAGACTCTGGATCACAGTTTCCTGCACTAGTTTCACATACAGTCCAACACAGTTTCATTTTTTCTGTGGGTCAGATGAAGCTCCACCGAAAATCCATTCTCACAGGTATTTAATAGTGTCCCAGAAACACGAGACACAACATAATATTACAGATTTTTACCTCTGAAGTGCACTGCTCGGTGGCAGCCTATCATTATCTCTGCAATCTGCAGTGACACGGTAGCGGCCTTTGGACTGAATTTACAGTATTACCTTAGGTCCATCAGCTATAAATGAGGTGAGGATGTTACAACTTAGAAGTACACCTATCAGAATGTCACAGGCACATTTTGCAAAGGTAAACCGAGGGGGCATGTAGCTGTACAACTGTATGCAACCATACAAGATCCTGAACTTTGCAACGGGCTTATAAAAATCGTCACAAAACTTAAGTACATTAATTATTGGATTATAATGCAACAAAGCAAGATGAGTACATGCTGCCAACACAAGCAGATAAAGACAAAAAAAAAAAAAAGCATATGCAATTCTGGAATTCACCAGATGATAAATTTCCAAAGATAAAATGAGACAAGCATGCCAAGTCTGACCAGCCCAACACCCTGCCTCCATGTTCACTGCAACAGCACATGTACTAAAATAGCAATAATAAAGGATTAGCACAGCCTTTTGTTTCTTATTCAGGAATGTGTATTCATGAAAAGGAAGAAGCCAGCGTGTAACATTTTCTTTAATACTTTCCCAGGCTGCAGCAGTGTAAGATCAGGAACTTCCAGCACACAGGTGGTACAGCTGTTCTTAACACCTCTTAATGGATTTTCCTTCCATTTTGTCCCACTATTTTTTTAAACCATGTCCAATCATTTAACACTAACAACATACAGCAGCAAGCAGTTCCTCTGTTTAACTGCAAGGACTCATCTTCCATTTGTTCTGAGTTTGCTTCCTTGTAGTTTCACTTACTGCTCCAAAGCTCTTGGGGTACAAGAGATGGGAACAACCTATTCTGAAGGCAGAAATATCAGCAGCACCTCAGCTATCTACAGGATTAAAGAAGGATCCTAAGATTCAGAAAACTAGGATCTTGCACAGCATTTAAATGGAAGCAGAAGTGTCCAAACTGAATTACTACTTTTAAGATGGGGACATTTCACAAATGTAATGAGATCTGTGACACAATTGCCTGCCTGCAACATGAAGGGGTAGGCTTCAAAAGCAGCTGGAAACTCTCATGTAAACCTACATATTCTTTGTGTTCTCTCTAAAAGCCTCTGCACAGGCTTTCTGAAAGCAATTTCTGAGTGTGACAGGCCAATACCAATTACTTACTATAAAGAGCTAAACTGAAAAAAGGGGCTTATGTCTCTGGACTTCTCTTATGTCTCAGGCTCTTCTGGATTACAGTCTTTGGGAAAGCTTGGGTACATACAAGACTGAACTAACTTCTTCAGATTTTGAACTATGGCGTCGCTACTGTCCAGAGAAGAGGCAAATACATTGTCTTTAAGTGGAGAGTGTTAAATGCAGACCCAAAAACCACAGACAATATTTGAAACCTGGCCAGCCTCAACAATATAAATACATGTAGGATTCAGCATTTGGATTCTCTCTAGAGAATCTTGATTTGAAAATATTCATTAATGAAGGAATGCTTTTTTTTTTTTTTTTTACCAGATTTTTTAATTTATTAAGAGCCAAGCCCACCTGTTGTGGTCTTTCAGATTATGTTTTGGTTTTAATTCTAGCATTACTTGAACAAGACAAGTACTAACACTGCAGGTATGTCAGTCTCTGCTAACATAACTGAAGCTTCCCAGCCTTATACAAACTAGCTTTGCTTTACACAAAGCTAACTGCTCTTCAAAGCACATTTGTGATACAATTTTCTTGGAGAAATTTTAGTTTAGCAACACCCAAAAAAGAAAAATGAAGGAGTAAAAGAGCATGAACATTCGCAGAATGTCATCACCATTACATGATCTGTGATGTGCTTCCAAAACTTTATGTAAAAACATCAAAAGTTTTTGAAGCAAGAAATTAAACAGCTATTCATAACTTTCTGTTAACAAGCAACTTACACAGAAGGAAAAAAAAAAAAAAAGAGATATCACTTTTTAAGTAACTTCCAATGTCTTTTGCCCGACATGCACTGCCACCCATAGCATGGTACCAACCGAATGAGCAGCTCTCATCTCAAGAGCTAACACTAAAATGCTACACGAAAAACAGGCATTCAGGAATCACAGCAGCTACATTAGAAAGGGTATTTTTAAAAGTCTTATAATGCTAGGCTTCCTTCTCAAGTCTTCTAAAAGCACTCTGTTCCAAGTAATTGTTCACAGCATTTTTTCCCCAGACATTTCCCCCACTTGCATTCAAATGGGTAGAAGCACGGAGCCTGCTTTCTGCTGCATCATTCACCCAACTGGTAGGCTTCTAACTCCGACTTCTTTCCAAAATACCCATAAATAGCCCCTCTATCACCTATTGTATTGAAGCATTCTTAGTTTTCAAAAAAGTGTCTGATAATTTTTCTCTCCAAAATAGAAATGTTTTCAACAAGATCAGAGGCACCCGATAAATGAAGAAATGGATCCAGCAAAATGCAGCGGGCAGTTGGATTCTGCTGCGATTTTTGTTCAGGACTCGGTACTTGATCAAGCAATTCACCCATTTATTACCCATTTTCGTTAACCCAAGTCTGAATCCCCGTGCTGTCTCTGCAGATCACTGGAACGGTATTTTAAATTTGAGTAGTGCTATTTTCAGTATTCACATCCTAATGCTACTGCTTGCTTTCACTATCAAAAAGCTATCGCCGTCTAAAGCTATACTTGTAGCACGATCTATCTATAATGAAAGCTACAGATAGCGATAAACTCCACGCAAATAACGACAGTGATATCTGAAAATGCAATATTCCTGTTAAACAAAAACTGTAGCTCTAGGTCAGTGAAACAGGTTTTAATAGCGCCAAGCTAAGTATAAAACCACTCAGTGAAAAAGCCTTCGTCAATGAAATTTAACGCACAGTTGGTTAGCAAGTAGGATCTTGCATGAGGCCTTCCAGAACGATTAGAGCAACCAAATAACGTCCTGAAAACAGGAAATGCATGCAACCGCAGTCCTGTCCACAAAGATCTGACAGCAGTTACTGGGAAGCTGCTATTAGTACTCTAGCTGCGTAAGGGGTAGCTGTCCTCTACAGTCAAGGTATTAAGCAAAAAAAAATAAAATAAAAAAAGAGTTATGTTAGGTGTGATACTTTCCCTTGAGAAGTGTTGTCAGCCTGACTGCTGATATGATCAAATGAAAAAACACTTAGGTGCCTCAAGAAAGCCACTATGATTTATTTAGCACTGCCATGCAGAGGCAGAAGCAATGCTCGGGGACACCTAAGCCACTGTGACCATCAGCAGTTGCCTACGACGAGGGTGACAAGCAACTCGCAAAGTTGGTGTGGGAGAGGTAAATCGCTGGGTATGAGGAAAAAAAAAAAAAGTTCATGAAAAAGCAGAGCATACAGCCTTCCTGGCGGAAAGCAGCCTGAAACCTGAACCACATGAATGCCACGGGCAGCTCCTCTTCAGCTGCAGACAGTAGGAAAATGAGCACGCACATGTTACAGGCGTGGGAAGGAGGGGATGTCACTCAGTGAAGTCAGAGCTAAAGTTATGTCCATGGGTACAACAATTTCATTTCCCAGTTTCGAAAGTCTTGCTAGACCAGTCTGGAAGGACACAAAACACCACAGGGCAAAGTTAACTGCATAAACCAAGATTTTTGCTGTTAACACTGAATTTACAGGCGAGGGACAAAAGAAATAATCCTATTACAACAATCTAAGTATTCCAGAGAGACTGCATACAGCAAAGCTGTCACTAGTTAAAGGATACTATGTGATTCTCAAGCATCCATCCTCTCCCTTCCAAGAACTCAGCAATAGTTTCAACCGACTCATGAGTTGTGTATTCAATCCCCTCCCCAATGCTATGCTTGAATCAAAACATTTCCAGAACTCATTTACAACCCATGGCACTCGCCAACCCCATGACCTTGCAAGCCAGATGCAACTAACTGGTCAGTTTATACCTGACATACAAGTTTGCAGGTGTGGCAAAAAAAAAAAAAGTATCACATACTGCTCTGCTATAATAGGAAGTTTGCAATTTAGAATACAAAAAAAGCCACTACAAGGTTTATTTCTTTGCCCCAGATTAGCATTACAAGCCTTCTCTGTCCTGTGATCTCCTCTCCTTCCTCCGTCACACTGCCTGAAGGAAGCAAAACCTTTCATATTTCAGACAAATACATGTAAGAGTGCACAATTAATGGGGAAATTTAAGTCCCAAACATGGGCTACTTCCCAAATTCTTGGCAGACCCTCCCTCCATTGGTTACAGTAGTTTTAAGCAAGTAAGAAAAGGTAAGCATGCATCTTCTGCCCTTTGTTCCCTCCACCCATGCAAGTCAAACGCTCTTCTTACTTTTCATTCCATAAAGTAAACGTGAATCCACTTCCAAGGCCTAGAAGTGCTACAGGTAACAGCCCAGCTCACTGAGATGGCTCTGGGTAACGCTACCTGTACGGCTTCTGGAATGGTTCACACCTGCTTAGGAGGACACAAGCTCACACTTCACTCACTGAGGACACAGGGCACAAGCCAGACCTCCTCGAGCTCGGCCACCACACTGTTCAGAAGCTGGACTCAGATCGTTTCAGGTCCTTTCCAACTGTCCACAGTGAAACCATCCTATTCTGGAAACTGGAGGCTTTTACATACTGCCCGTATTAAAGTAGCTGACGCTAAATTCAAGATATTTCCCCATAGATAACGCAGGCTACGTGCACAGAAATAAACCACTAAGCACTTACATTCTGCATCAAGAGAAAACCATGTTGAGGATTATTCCAGACTGTATGTGTATATTAAAAAGCGCTATTAACACAATCAATTAGGTTTTTCTTGCATATTTACTTGCCATATTAGTTGAAAGACAAAGGAGTAGACTTAAAGAAGTGTGAAGCACCTAATTAGTAATATTGAAAATAAACATTGTTTCAAACTGTGTGTTTCTAAAATTAAGGAGTACGGGCCTTCCCCTTGCCCACACCCTTTCGCATCGCTACAGGCAGGCGTAGGACCCACACCTCACGCACCGCAACACTTAGGTGACAGAGGGTTAGGTGCAAAGAGAATTTAAGATTTCACACCCCACAGAAGGGGCACGAAAAAAAATGCAACAGCTAAGTTGATGGAGAGGTTAAGGAGGTCAACATCTCTCATATAACGGAGCTTTAAGCTCTAGCTGCTATTAACCAGCTGAAGAGGACTTTGTATACACAGGCCTACAGCTCCGTTCAGATGTGCAACTTCATGGGCACTTCTCTGCAGTAAACGTCAACTGGCCATGGAAACTCCACCTCTCGTGGTGTCGCTCAATCCCCTGAGCAAGCACTGTGCAGGAGGGCTTCCCAACAGGCATCCCTCTGCCAAAGTTCAGGGAATCTTCCTTTCAAGTCTATAACGAGACCCAACCAAAGGGAAAACCAAATGCCAAGATTTTGATACAAATGAAGAAAACCCAACAGTTATTTTTAACGTGCATTTCCATGAAATACAACCCACCTTCACACAAAGAGCCAAAATTATTCTGAAGCAGCACTTTAAACAGTGGGATCTGACTGTGGAACGAGAGGCAATACCATGGTACCTGCCCCACTTGCTTAGGAACTCATTTCTTTAACTTCTAAACAAAATGGGAATTTCTTCTATTTAAATGACCTACCAGGTTAGCAAATATCAAGTTACATAAAGGTTGCATCATCTTAAAAATGTACCAGTTGTTTAATCATGTTCTTCTATCTGCAGATCTATATAACACTCTTCATTCTTCTAACACTGCAGATTTAATCCACAGAACTGTATTTTCCAATGTTTTGTCCAAACCAAGTTTTTTTTTTTTTAAAGGAACCTACTAGCTTATAATCAAAATGTAGGCTGACACAGCAGTTGAAGAGTAAAGAATCTGCACACACGCAGAAAAAAAAGAGTGCCAGAATATTATTTTAAAGTTCCTTTTTAAAATTGAAACCTTCAAGTATTATAGAATGCAAAAGAAACACATATGATCATACAAATTTAACTGTCACTGCAGTTCTCACATTTCTATAATCTGCCCTTTAAAAAAAGCTTAGAAATAACTCCGTTTAAAGATTAAAAATGTGAACAGTACTTCTAAAATAAAAAGGATTATTTATCCTAGAAGAGTTTCAAAACTGCAAAGCAACATACATTAAAAACACATTTCTCTTACACACACTTTCAGACCACGATCCTGGCAGGGAAATTTTACATGCATTAACTGGCAATCACATAACTTGCAGTGCACCTTTTATTAAGGCTCCAACAAATGTTTATTTCCTTAAAAGCTATCACTTCTGAATAGTTTTCATGTAGAGAATATTTTTGCATAACCATAGCCAATTCCTGTGCAATCATTGCACAATAAGTAAGACATTACATCGCTTTTCTGGTCATTTGAGATAACAGGTAGCAAGATCACATTGGCCTGGGCTCTAAACTACATTACTTATAACAACATTTAAGGTTGATTGGAATTCTTCGTGCTGCAGAAAACACGGAAGACACTGAAAACTGAAATTAATACAAATAATATCCCAACAGCACAGACAGCCACAGCTACAGGCAGCATCCCTACTCTAAAAAAGTATCAGTTCTGCTCTACCAAGTTCTGCCTGCTCATGCACCAGGGTAAGACAAACTCATACACCTTGGCTCAACCTTCTGACTAGGGCAGCAGCAGAGCGCTCTTACTGGTTTTGGTTTTGGTATTGCACGTAACAGTGCAATGATGTTAAGAGTAACTTCTATGTAGGTACTGCCAACGTAGAGACCCAAGTATGCACAAAGATGTTATCCAGATTTCATAATACACTAATTTTAAAGTTGGGGTACCAATATGCAGAGGTACTAATAAATACTATTCTTCACTAATTTATTATTATTTAGAAAAGAGAATCACTGGCAAAAAAAAAGTGCTAAGCAAAACAAGTGGCCTGCTTGTGAGAACACAGAATTTTTTTTATCAGTTTCAGCAAGGGCATGACAAAGATCTGGAAAGGTTCTCCCATGCTATAGAAAATTAGTGAAAATGAAGTGATCAGACAAGACGTTTTTCTCCTTTCCAGCTGTCTGAAGCATGACAGACATCAAGCCAGTCATTAATGAATTGCTTTGAATCAGTTTGTTCCATTTTTGAGTTTTGATTCTGGAAGAGAGAAAGCCCCTGAAGAAAAAGCTGTGGAATGACCTGTAGTAGAAATTTGGTTCCCCGTTTCAGTTGGTAAGCCTGCAGATCTGCTTACCCACTGCTCAGGAGGCGGTTTCCTGATGTTAGGAAATTCCTACCTATCTGTGCTGAGTAACCGCCCCAAAATTGAGTTCTAACATACTGGAGCTAAAGTTTGACTATTAAGGAAGCTGAAGTCTAATCTCGTTAACTCATATTTTACAAAATCTAGAAGAAATTAAAACAATCTCCAAATATCAACAAGCTTTCTCTATAGAAGATCTCTGCTGCTTGCCTGGACGATCTAAAATACCTGTTATCACTAAACATAGAAATTGAAGCAGAGCAGTCAGGCAAAACCTAAAAGGGCTTTGGGGTGGGCTGTGAAACCCTCACGAGAAGCACCAAGTCCCCAGTTGTTCCTCAGTTCCACAGGTGCCACACGTTCCCTGAATCCCAAGAGCATCTGGTACAAAATGCCTATGCTCACCCACTTTCTCAGGAAGATCACTTGCATCTAGAAATCACAATAAAAATTACCCCTTCCACCAGTCTCCGCATCTGAGTAGCAAACGCTGGTCTAAAGAGGAGGGCATAAGCTACTCCATTCTTTCGAACTACCAAGGACTTAGATTAATTAGCAATTAAAAGTAAGTAGTACAAAAGATTCCTTTCTCACTGGGTATAATGGAGTCATCGTTTTTCTCAGATTTTTGGCCACAATGCCAGAAAGCTCTAAATTCACAACTGGCATTACAGGAAAACATTCTACCATTCAAAAGCAAAAAACAAGCTGCCATTGGGGACGAAAATCAACTAATAAAGAAAAATACAACTTGAGACGACAGCATTTTTACTGACAGGGAACAAATAGACTGCAATATTCCTATTGCATCTTCTTCCTTAGGCAGCTCTGAATACACCTACATTCCCAGATTAACTGAAGATAACCGTCAAGATTAGTCATCGCAGTCCTGACAACAATCCTAACCCTATCACGCACAATTATCTAAGGAATCCTTAAACAACCTTCCACAATTCCTTCAGCTATCCCAACAACCTCTCTGCAATAGCTTTCTAAACCACAATGTAACTTCTGCTGGGCTTTCCATTTTCTTTAATGTAATATGTGTCTCCTTTCTACGTCTTGTTCAACCGCTAATACTATTTTCAAATTATTCAGATCAAATAAACTTGAAAAGGTGCCTCATATTGATGCTGTGCGTAGAAAAAAATCCCACTGGAACAGCAAATATGGACAGTGTATAACTAATCCCAGAAAACGGCCAAATCTAATAACTTTCTTTAACATGTGAAATTGTAGGTTAAGAGAGTCCATTTATGGTTAAAAATCAGACTTTTTGCTGCTCACTAGTTAACACAGACCCATCTGTCATCTCATTTTATGTAGGCACGAAAACTGCATTCTGCTCTGAGCATCTGATCGCAGAACCACAGAATGGTTTGGGTTGGAAGGGACCTTAAGGACCACCTGGTTCCACCCCCCTGCCCTGGGCAGGGACACCTCCCACCAGCCCAGGCTGCCCAAAAGGCCCATCCAACCTGGCCTTGAGCACCTCCAGGGATGAAGGCATCTGAAACTTCAATCCTCTCTACAAGTAAACAAAAGAGGCATTAAAGCCATTTCAGCTACTCATTTCCTCCATATAGTAATGACAGTTCAGAAAGCCCTCCCTTACAATTCAGAAAGTTAACTCATGATTTATATTATGTGTGTTCCTATGCTAAGAGCATGTTTGAAGACTTTCATAGAGAGGCCAGAAGAGGCTGGCTCAGACATGCATCCCTCTCACACCTTTTTCTGTTTTCATACATATTTTTATTTATTTAATTTTACCAACTCTTTAAGCACTGAGAAGAGGATTATGTAGTGTTCTGATCCAAAATTAGCTGAACAACAGTTTCTAACTAGGGATTTTTTTTCCAGAAATTATAGAAGTTACAGTCACACCCCTTCCTTTGAACCAAGAAAGGGAAAAAGAACAATTTCTCTTAAAAGTAAACAAAAATAAACACAAGTTTTTGTTGTTGTTGTTTTGTTTTTCAAAAAGCACAAAAGGGTCTTTAAGCCTGATCTGCTCATCTTTTTAACAGGTAACACGTCAAATCAGATGCCCCTTCAATGAGTTTGAGTCTCTGGTTTTTGAAAACTTACAATGCACAAGCGTTCATGAAATCACAGATTCAAAGGCTTTGGCTTCCCAATAATTAAACCCAGAGAGGGTAGGAGAGTTCACAAATACACAGACAGCAACACATTTCTGTTCACCCCACCAAGGATTAAGAGCACAAAGGTTTCAGAAACGGTGTTGTTCGTTTACCTTCAGCTACGTATCTGTAACGCATCCAGCAGCTCTTTTACAGTTTACCAACCGATGTATTCAATTTCTATACTTCTTCATTCTTCCCAATCCCATTCCACTTTTTTCTTTCCTATCAGAGGCTGCTGTGACACGCTTTCTGATGTTATGTAATGGATGTTTTCCATTTTGCTTATCCTCCCACTACGCCTTGTACTCCTTCTATGCTTTGGTGCATCCTGAAGATCAGCATCACTCTCCCTTACTCAAGCTTTCAAATTCCATACTTAAAACTATTTCTTGCCCTTTTAACATATCCACCTACACTTCCCATACTTGCTCAGCTTTCTCCATCCTTCAAATCTGAAGGCAGCAAGGCCTTGAGAACAGACACGTGACAGTTTCTTCTTGGCCTTCATTTTCACCTCAAGGAAAAAGCAGAAGCAGCAGGTTTCTTAGCTCTTGCCCTCCTTAGGTGGTAAGGGGGGGGGGAAGGGAGGCAGCAGTAGATGATAAAGACACAGCCAATGTTTCTGCAAAATGAGCTGCTTTGTCTACCATACATTACTTTTACATCAGAAACAGGAGAAAGCAGAGGCATGACTGTACTCAGAACTGATGGCATGTTACTTCTCGGGATTTTTCACACTCTCCCCACACCCTCCTTAACTTTCTTAAGCCTATTCTGTTCCTGTTTACCCTGCTTTTAAAACCTTTTGAGGCAGGGAACAGCACCTAATTGCATAAATGCTACCTTAAGTTAGGAGTAACAGTTAGATGGTAGCCAGGACCAAGTCTCAGGTAGTTGCAGAAGAGACTAAATATAAATATCCTGTAATTTCTATTGCTTTGCCGCCACCACCACCCCATTTTGTCTGCATCACCATGTCACTTATTTAATTCCTTGGTTTCCCACTCTTCCTGAACCTTCCTTTTCAACCTCTCTTCCAGTCCCTTTCTTTCACTGCAAACCTCTTGTTTTTGTTGTAACATTATATTCTTTTTGAAAAACCTTCCCAGAAGGCTGGGCTCACTCCATCCTTCTTCTCCAAAAGGAACATAATCCCAGCGACTTGTGCTTCCCTTAAGAAATTAAGAGACCAATCCTTTTGGCCTCAGCACATTTTACAAACATCCCTTCCAGAGACTGCCTCACACTAAGAGGGATGCATACCAGGTAGGCTCTCAAATCTCTCTTACTACAAAAATGCACCCTTTTTTTTTGAGTCTGCACTATGAACTGTACTGGTTCTTAAAACTAAGGGGTTTCCTTTTTTTAAAAAAAAAAATATATATATATATAATTTTTAAAAATTATTTAACTTTTTTTTTTTTTTAATCTGAATCAGTTCTCCAGCCTGATTTACTGCACAGACCCCAAAAACAGTTTTACGAGCATATATGAGAAGCAGCGCAGGGACAAAAACACACGCAGACTACTCAAAATTCTGTTGCCTACAGGAAAAATGCATAAAACTAAAGCCTTAACTTCAATTCACTATTATCCTCTACATTCTCGTGCAAGTAAGTTTTTAAATCACAAAACAGTGTTCGTGTAAAAAGTGAAAATGGCAAGTCCAATGAAAGGAGCAATATTACAGGAAAAAAAAAGATTTATTGGCTCCATTTTAAAAGCTGTTGCACTGGAACTTTTTACTAATGCTAAAAATGATATCCTGAAATTGTTCAGAATTTTGAAATTCTTCAAATGCAACCAGAAATTTAATGAAAAGCATATCCACGAGTCAATCTGCTTCAGAACTTAGTAGCCAATCTATATTGAAAAGTGAATCATAATCCTCAAAACACCACTGTGAGAAAAGGAAATGACTTACAGCCATTTTAACAAACAACAATTAATTTAACAACTTACCACAAAGGAAATTCACATGTAGATATATAGTGTTCTGCTTGTAATTCATAACACATTTAGTCACTCCCTTTAAAAAAAAAAATCTCTTAATTATACAACTTAATTAAGCAAGCTTCTTCCACGAATGCTATGCAGCGAATGCAAGAACCGTAGAGGCAGCTATTTCGTCAGAACAGCTCTGACGGCGATCCATGCACCCTTGCACTCTAAAGTGAAAGTATCTGAGCAAGAGCATTCTGCAACTCACAGACGCGCTGAAGGGACTTTTTATTCATTCACACAGTGCTCTATTTGCACAGGGAACACTTCCCCAGCTTTCTTTAGATACAGAAAATAGTATCTGGTATCAAGAATAATACCTGACCCACCCCACTCGCTGCAAAAATACCCTAGCTGACTTCAACGATGTTCCATTCAACACACTTTATTAGGCTCGAATGCAAACTCTATCAAATGGCAGGCACACAGTACTTCTGAGGGTGTCAACAGAACTAGTTTTGAAAGCAGGCTTTGAGCAGATTGGTTTTGAAAACAGACTCTCCTCGGGAGGCATTACAACTACTAGGGTGATTTCTTTATTACGCTTATCTGCAAACCAATAACATATATAATAAAATATTTAACTCTTCTCTTACTTTACAGGACTCCTCTGGTCTGACAAACTCAGATTAGACATTAACAAACACAGTTCCTTTCCTTCCTTACAACAAAACTGTTCTGTAAGGTACCAAGATTATGCTTTCAGGTACTTCTATACAAATCCTGACAGCCTCTGTAGGGCTCCGTACAGGCCCACGGCGTTGGGCATTGTCTTGTTTGTTTAACTACAAAGAGGTACTCTGCTACTGAACAGGATTAACATTGTTAGCGCATGTAACAACGAGTCAACTGGTCCCTATAATGCTACTTGAAGTTTAATGAGCATCACTTCCATTTCTAATTGTGCAGATAGATTATTGAAATGTTACATTTCAACAGAGTAGCTGGAGAACCTCACCGAGAAGGGAGATTGCAACAAATGTAGCTTACACCAGTTGTACAGGTAAAACACAAGTCGGGTCAGAACTAAGGGACTGACATACATACACACGCACCCACCTACCCCTAAGCAGTCAGCGTGAGCATGACAACAGATCAGCTTCTGGAATTATCCAAACAGCTGCTGAAACCTGTCGCCTTGCTCAGCAACGTGCTCACTTCAGACCCTCCACTCACCTGCTTAGCCCTTTTCTGCAGAAACTCATCTAACCCCCTGTTACAGCAGTAACTGGTTTTACATAACCATTTTAGTTTTCACAAATACACGTTTATTTCCATTTCAATAGGTTGAAAGTATTGCCAAATCTCTCCCATTACCCAAAAACCCTCTCAGTTGAGGGCCAAGAACAAGGATATTTTTGTTCACTAACCATGATTAACCTGAAGCCTAATTCATGAATTTGTAAGGCTGGAAACCAAAGCTTAATTTCTCCACAGAACGTAAACTCGCCTAACTCCCAGTGGGATAAAGAAAAAAAAAAAAAGTGGGCCACAGCATTTAATTCTGGTACCAGGAAGTCTTGTAATAAACATTAATCACTATAAAATCACTTCATAGCCATAAGTATTTTCCATAATTCCCCTTAATATTCTCTGATTGTACAAACATAAAGAAAACAAATGGCTCTACAAGCAGAGTTGAACATCTACTCTTTTCTAAAATGGTACGTAGAACGAGCACACAGTATGATTTTCAGATGATGCTTTCAACACTTGCTTCAGAAGATATTAACACAGTATTTCTCTCTTCTTCACCATCCCTACTGTTTGCCCTGTCTATTTAACAATTAAGGTAGTAGAGCATGAATTGTCTTAGGTCTATGTATATGTGTCACTTCCAGAAATGTACCACTTCAGCCTCCACAGACCAGGTAGACAAGTACTTAGAAGATGCCATATGTAGCAACATTTATTCCATAAAAAACATGGAAAGACTGCGTAACAAAGAAAACTCTTAGTATTTGTATTCCCTAATGACAGTCTCCTGATAGAGAACATAAAGCTTACTGAAATGCAATGACCAGTATTAAAGTTTTCCTGCAATCTTAACTGAATTTCTACAAAATCATGTTATTTGGAGAGATAAGGTCCCTGCTTACCTTTTCATTAATATATTAAAATGACAACAGTAAAATTTTAACTTTACCAGTTTTTTCCTTGCCCTCAGGAAGCAGTCACAACCCTGCACTTTAAACTTAAGAAAGAGCCAAAATGTTCAAAAATCTAAGTTTTAAGCAACAAAACCCACTATTTTAAAGAAATACACCTTAAACACCAGCTTTGAGAAGTATGAAAACATTCCAAGTGGCTCATACTTGAGCAAAAAGTACTGTGCAATGTCCATATATATATAAAAAGAGTTATTTTTAATACCAGATGCAATACAAATGTTGCAAGCATATAATTAAGTCTTTAAGTACCAAGATAGATAAATATCATATAGGCTGTTTTAAAATATTGCAATTTCAAAGTATAAACATGGTACAACCATGAACTGTAGAATGTGTCATCCGTTACCTTAATTGGATCCTAAAAAAACCCACCATATTAGCATGAAACACGAGCAGCATGCAGAGGAATACTGATCTTTAAAATCTGTACATCATTCCCAGCTATCCAATAGACACAGTTACAAATTCTACTTCAAATCCTTCAACTTCCAGGCACCCTCAGGAGGGGCTACGAAACCAGTTCCACCCTTAACACAATAACGCAAAACGTTAACCAACTCCAACTTGTTCCACATTAACAGCCAGTATGCTTGATAAGCAAATAAGAAATGCAGAATGCATTTAAAAAAAATAATAAATTAAAATAAAATAAAACATAGGACCAGCTGAGACAGAAATTTACAGAACCTGGAAAGGCTTCCCATTTCCTGGAATGGCTTACAAATGTCTCATGGTACCAATTCCCAGTTTCTCAATTCCCAGCACTGCCATTATGTGAGGCTAACACTATAATTACTTTTAAAGCAATTTTTCTTGGTTTTGATGAAAATAAATTAAGCCAAAACGTTTCCAAAGTTATTAAATTAAAAAAAAAAAAAGACTTTACCACACCTAGACTAATCTGTTAAAATGTTTTCCTGCATAATTATTTTTCAAGCAGCCTGTTACAATTAAAACTGAGGATATTTAATTATAGATTTGTAGAAAGTTAACATTAATGTCAACACCGAAGGGACGAAGTCGCTATATACTAATTCACACTGTCCAGAACTATTTTTAAACAAGTAACACCTACAGTTATAACCAAGGCGAAAGAATATTGTTTCTGTGTGCTTATTTTTTATGCTAAATAAAAGCACAGATGATTGCTTTGTTACTTTTGTCAACACGCGTGGCCTCTGCACAAAGAAAACATGATTTTTAAAAATCAGCTGCAAAACAAAAGGTCCACAAAACCCCAAAAGGTAACAGAGACCTAAAACTGGTATATTACAAGAAACTACTTCATCTCTCTTTGTATCGACTTCGACATCAATACTGTTAAATGGAAACATGCTTCAAATTTTGTCCACAGGATATGACAAACTGATTAAGCTCAATGAATAGGAATTACCAAACATCTTAAATCCAATAAATTAGACCAACTACATCAACCTAAATCTGTATAGGAGCCAAATAATTATAGCTTATGAAACAAAGATTTGTCACTGAAAAAAGAGTCCACTTTGGCAAAACAATAGAATTAAAAAAAAAACACCATAATAATCAAAGGAATAAAGAGGAAAAGGAAACTGCAGTTCACTTCCAAAACAGCATGTGCCCCCCCCCCCAAGTAATTTTCAGGTCCACCTCCCGTGAGAACAAACATCTTTCTGGGAGAAAGAGACATCAGGACACCAGCAGGGTTTTTTGCTCCTTCACATCTTGTCAACTACAGAAGTGCAACTGCGTGCACTTTCGCCTAAACGAGACCAGCTACATTGGATTTTCAGCATTTCAACTGCCTTGAAAGGAGATGTCTCTTTCAATTTCCCCTCTTTTCTACCCCAAAACCACAGTAGCTGCAAACTATTATTTTCAAGCTCTTTTTCTGCAAAACAAACAGTTTTTGACAACAGCAAATTCTATTTCTTTGTCACAAATACTAGCAGTGCGTACACAATTACATAAAAGTTTGATTTATTTTTTTTTACCGGCTTATCCCACATCCAATACACAGAGCAACAACACAGTACCGCTGACCTTTACTCAGTATCTTCAATACTCCCCATAAATATTGTATAGATCTGATGTCATATCTGCTCTTTTCATTCGTTACACCCAGCAGCAGAATGCAGTTTAGTTCATTCCACTATGATCAGATATCCTACAAAGTGAAACTACCAAAAACAGGGACTCTGCTCCAGATCTGCAGTATGAACAAAACCCACAGCTACGTTAAAGCTCCGGACACGAAGCTTCCTCCATCCCTGGAAGAGATCCCGGATTTCTTACTGTTCAACCCTGCCAGGGTGTGGCTTCACGAAGCCAGAGGTCCCCCGGCTCAGGCTCCACGCGATCTCCTGCTTGGCCTGGAAGAGCTTAAGCCAACACGCCGCCTCCTGCAGAGTGAACCCCCCTAAAAACTGGGGCAGCACCTCGTGGTGTTGAGACACCGAACCCAAGTGCATGCCAAAGCCCTGCTGCTTGCACACAGGCTGGGGCAGAGAAAGGAGAGGTTCCCCAGACACTGGGGACCCAGGTTTCTGCCTCCCCCTGCCAGTCCCTAGGGACACACACACTGCTCCCACCACCCTGACCATGGGGAAAGTGGCCGGGCATCACAGCAGTGCCCCCCCGCCTTTCCCCCTTTCCAGAGGGTTCCACAGCAGATGTGCTGCTCCCACCTTACGGGAAGCCCCAACACTCTTTTGGCTTTGTGGAGGATTCCTCCAGAAACATGGCTCCATGACTTTCCTTACCTGCTAGCCTTCCACAGAAACCTCACGTTACTTTACAATGCGCTGCCTTGCAGATTCCTAAATCACTCTGTTAGGATTTCGTAATTATGGAGCCCAGGGTCTTTGTTAGCTGTTGTTGCTCCATGCACAAAAGGAAAGATTTTGTTGCTATCCCTGCAAAACCCAGTCATTAAATGCACACATGTACGTCCACACTTTCTGCGATAAAAATGACCATTAAGTGAGATTTAAATGGTCTGCTAGAATAATTACTGCAAACCCTCCCTTGCGGTGTAGATTTTACAGAACCTATAAAGCTTCACACACACACACACAAAAAAAAAAAAGATAAATGAATTGTTTGGATAACAAGCATCTCAAAAATAACAACTTTTTACTTATTGATAACAGTAATTGGAGCACTTGTGTTCCAAGAAGGGAAAAGGCATGAACAAAACTGCATCTGGTGCAAGCCATGAAATTCCTCTGAAACATCTTTGCATTGAACAGTAACATTTTAATCGACTTCCTCAACAATCTACTCTTCTCAGTGACAACTTTTACAAAGAACATGCTTCCTAAGTCAGCATGCAATTCATAAACATCCAAAACACTGTCAGAAAACCGAGGTGGAGTATCAAAATCTAGAAAAATAAATAGTATTTGCTCCATGGAGTCATACACTGATGCAGTAAAAGAAGATTCAACAGCATTCCCAGAAACGTACTTCAAAAATACCAAAAAAGCTGCACAACTTCATTGACCTGACACAGACTGTAAATACTAAAACTGTAATTGACTGACATGAAAAAAAAAAAATAAAGGCATCATAGGCAAGAAATAACTCAAAATCCAACATGCTGAACTGCTGCCCACTTTCCTTAAATTTACAGTATGCAAAATAAAACTTAACCTAGTGATGTTATGTGACAGAACCTAATTAATACGGTGCTTTTATTCTCCAGCTGGCCTCCTTAAGCTCTATCCCATACGATTCTCTGTAACGCTCCCGATAGCCTCAGCAGCACTCACTCCGCAGACCTGAGTTCTAGCCCACTAACAGTTAATGGACGTTATTTAACTGGTCTGACGTGTCACTCCCCTACCTTTTTATCTGGAAAAATACTTTAGTAGCTAACTCCAAAAATCAAACCGAAACAGCGAGGTTTGTTTTGTTGTGTTGTTGTTTTGTGTTTTTTTTTTTTTTTTTAATATAAGCACAAAGAAAAGTGTACTTGCTTTTCACCCTGTCCCTCCCCCCACGTCCTGACATTGAGCTTTTCGAATTACGCCAGAAATAAACATCCAAGCATGACCGAGGGCCTAAGCCACCGAATCCGACGCAGTATGGAGCTGGGGCTCCAGATCAACCAAGCAAAAATGAATAAAAAAAAAATACGGGGTGGGGGGGGGAAAGGGGAAGAAAAAAATATCTCCACGTGAAAATATCCGCGCAGAGCCCGGGCACAACACAACACAATAGGCTGAACAAAGTGTCAAACGCGGAGCTCCTGACAGGAACAAGTCGGCAAGCGGGACCCGGAGGAACAGAGCCCCCCCTGCTTCGGCCGTGTGGTGCTTTCAGAGCCCAATTTTTATTATCATTATTTTGTGTTTTCCCCGCGCGCAGGCTCCAGACCCGACTCGCCGCTGCTCGGCCCCGCACAGCCTTTGTGGGCGGCTCGCGGCCCGGCAGCTCCAACGTGCTACAGGTTGATAAGGGCCGACGGCAGCTCCGCGGAGCCGGGGAGCAGCCGGGGGAGGGGGGGGGGCGGCCGGAGCCAAGTCTCGGGGCGCAGCCGGGAGTTCCCCTCGGTGCTCACCGGGGGTGTGCGTGTGGAAGAAGGGAGGAGGAGGAGGAGGAGGAGGAGGAGGGTGGGGGTGCTCCGTGCTCGGGGCGAGGCGCCTCGGTTTGTTTGTTTCGTGTTTACCTCCCCCCCCCCCCCCCCTTCCCTTTCTCCTCCCTGTCCGGCCATCTTGGGCCGACGGGAGCAGCCATTACTTAACTCAATGACAGGGCCCGCAACTTTTCGCGCAGCCCTGACGAGCCGGGACAGCGGGGAGGGAAACAGGAGGAGGAGGAGGAGGAGGAGGAGGAGGGCTGAGGGCTGTGTATGGGGGGGGGGGCAGGCAGGGGACGCGGCTCCCCCGGAGCACCCCGCACCGTCTCTCGCACCGCACCGCTCCGCCCGGCAGCGGCTGGGACCGTCCCCGCGGCCGCCCCGCACTCGCGGTGTCCCCTCCTCACCGCTTTTTTAATTTATTTATTTATTTTATTATTTTATTATTATTATTATTCTCCACACCCCCCCCCCCCCCCCAAGATATGCTTTAAAGCCCAACGGCCGGCGGGCAGCGCGCGCGCCGCCAACGGCCCCCGCCGCGCGGGGCCAAAATCACGAGGGAGGCTCCGGGGAGAGGCCAACGTCAGCAGCGCCTCGCGCGCGCCCTCCCCCCGCCGCCTCCTCCTCCTCCTCCTCCTCCCCCCTCTCCCTCACCGCCTCCCCCCCCCCCTCCCTTCTCTCCCCTCTCTCCCCAGCCGCCCCCGCGCCCCCCCCCCCCCCCCCCCGGCTCTCTCCGGCCCGGCCCGGGGCAGGACGAGCCCCGCCGGGACGCGGCTCCCCCAACCCCCCCCCCCCCCCGCCTTGAGGAGCGGTGTGAGGGGAGAGGGAGGGAGGGGGGGGGGCTGCGGATGTGGCGGTGCCCCGCGCACACGCAGCCTCGCCCGGGCCCGGTGCACACTCACACGCACACTCACTCGCACACACTCGGGGGAGCGGCCCGCTCCCTCCCTCTCTCCCTCCCCTCCCCCTCCGTTCACCCCCCCCCCCCCAAGGCGGTCTCCCCTCCCCATCCATCCCCGCTCGTACCTTTAACAGCAAGGCCTTCGTTCTGGCGCCATCTTCATGAAGCCTCAGAAAGCCGAAGAGGCGGCTGCGGGAGGGGAGAAGAGAGGAGAGGAGAAGAGAGGAGAGGAGCGAGGCGTTAGCGACACACGGAGACGCGGGCCCCCCACCCCCCCCTTCTCTCTCTCTCTCTCTCTCCTCTCCTCTCCCTCCCTCCCGCAGCCCAGCGCCAAGGCACGGCGCGGCCTCGGGGCCGGGCGCACACACGGGCACGGGACGGGCAGGGAGAGGAGAGGAGAGGAGCGGGGTGCGGAGGGGAGAGGGTTGAGGTTGGGGTGGGGGTGTGGGGGGGGAGCGCGGTCCGAGCCGGGACGCGGAGGCGGCCGGGGCGGCGTGGGGAGCGGGTACCTGTCGAGGCCGGCTAGGGCTTCCCTCTCGTCGGCTGTCAAGCTGGCGAAGTCCTCCTCGCTCTGCCCGCTCGCTTTCCCCGCCGCCATTTTCTTTTCCTCATCACCGAAAGGAGCAGCAGAGGAGGCGGCGGCGGCGGCGAGCGACACTCCGCACGATTTCATGGAAACGCAGCGTAATTAAAAACCGCCGATCGCAGGCGCTTCTCCTCTCTCTCTCTCTCTCTTCTCCCCCCCCCCCCCACCGCCGCCACCACCACCTCCGCCACCACCCCTCCTCCTCCTCCTCCTCCTCCTCCTCCTCTCTCGCGAGCCCCCCGACACCCCCCAGCGCCGGGCGGGGCGGGGTGCCCGACACACGCACACGCACCACAACTTTTATTACAACAACAACAGCCGGCAGGGAGGGGGAGGGAGGGAGGGAGGGAGGGGAGGGGAGAGGGAGGGAGGCGGGGGGAAGCCCCGCTGCTCGGAGGAGGGAGGGAGGGAGGGAGGAGGGAGAGGGGGAGGGAGCCCCAGCGCTGGAGGCCAGGAGGAGGCGGAGGCAGCGGCCCAGCCGTGTTTACATCGCCGCCACCGCGCCCTGCAGAGGCGGCAGGGAAGGGGAGCGCGGCTGCACCGTGCCGCCGCTTCGCCCCCCTCCCTCCCAGCCCTCACGGGGCCGCCCCAGAGGAGTTGTGCGGCCGCGGTGCGAAGTTGCGCGAATTGTGGCCGCCGCCGAGCGCCGTGCGCCTCCTCCACCCCCCCCCGCGCGCCCCGCCCCGCCCCTGCCCCGCGCGGCCAATCGCCGCCTCCGCGGCGCCGCACGTGACCTTTGTTGACTTACGTCAGTCATAGCGCTCCGCCGCCGCGGTACGGCCGCTTCGCAGCCCGCCCCCTCGCCTCATTGGTTGGAGGAGGAGGGAGGGGGCGGGACCAAGGGGATCGGTGGATGGTGAGAGGGCGGGCGGGCTGTCAGTCAAACGAGGGCGCCTTTAAAAGCTGAGGGAGACGCGGAGAGGGTGGGGGGAGGCTTTGGGGAGCGAGGCGGGCGGAGTTGTGTAACGGGGGTCCGGGCCGGGGCCTCAGCCCCACCATCGCTGCCAGACCCTCGCGTAACGCCTGATGGGCGGGGGCCGCGCCGCCCTCTCGCTTGGCTCCGTTGGCGGGGCGTGGCCGCCTTGGCACAGGCGGCTGATAATGGCTTCCCGGAGCGGGCAGCGGGCACGGCGCTGCCTGCGGGCGGCAGCGAGGAGACGAAGGGCGCTTCAGCCCGGCCGCGGCCGCCCCCCGTGGCACTGCGCGACACGGCGAGGCGGGGGGGGTTCCCTACCGCCGTTAACCGACGGTTGAAGCGTGTGTGTGGGGGGGGTGTCGGCCGTTGGTCGGCCGCCGCCCCGCCAACGGACGAGCGCGTGGCGAGGCGTGCAGCGCGCGCGGGCGGTGAGGGGCGGGGCCTAAGGGGTGTGGGGGGGGGCGGCTCTGGCTCGCGCCGCCCCTCCGCGGGCCTCCGTGACAGGTGGAGCGGCGCCCGGCGGCCGTCACGTGACCGGGGGGGGGGGGGGGAGGGCTCCCTCCCCTCCCCTCCCCTCGCCTCCCCTCAGAGGAGGGGCCCGGCCGTTCAACGGCTGCCCTGGGGAATTGGGTTAACGAGGGCTAAGGGCGAGCTGCGCAGAGGATATTCAGTAAAATTCAGGATGTTCTGCTGCTTCCATCCCCTCGTTTTTATTTTTTTTTTTTAATTTAATCATCGTGTACTCGTGAGACTGACCCATGTGTTGTTTTTTTGTTGTTTTTTTTTTTTCTCCTCTCACAGGTGTACCAGGTAACGTTCACCTCAGTGATGTTTTCAGAGTGGCTCCTCATGATGTTTTCTGAAGTGTGCTGAGGCTTGCGTGACTTCCCAGCGTACTGCCTGAAGATCCGGTCAAGACAAAGTCTTGAATAGCGCAAAAGACTCGAATCAATATGTCTGTGCTCACCCCAAAAGCAAAACTGTGTGCGCTATTCTTTCTGATGCAAATGCAGGTAGAACAAAAAGCCACCTGAGTTCAGTAAGGTTGCGTAGCTTCATAAAATAGCCAGTAGCCAGTTGGTTAGAGTGTCAGTGCAAGAGGCAAGGGATCGTGTTTAAAGCACTTTTGTTTGTGGTTGGACTCCAGATAAAGAACGAGTTACTCTTGTTTCTGGGAATGGGCCGTATCCAGGTAATAGCAAAAATATTAATAAAGTTACGATCAAACATCTATCTCCAGTGTTTTGCACAGCTCCTCCATCACATATTTTCTCAGCAGACTCCTGAATCTATTAAATATTAGTTCATTTGTTAGATTTTTAGTTTTGTTTGAATCCCAACATCATCTGTGAGTCTTCAGAACCACTTTGCTGCCTTCAGTGTAGGACTTGTGGATGGATAAACCTCTGGGGCTGAGCAGTGCCCTTTGGGTCCTGCTTCCCTGTGCATCCTCACCCCCATTACACTTCCACGCAATTTCTTTGTGTGTTGCTCCGCTGTGTCCAGTGTTGCTTTGTCATGCTCAAGGCTTGTCCAATCCATTCAGCTGCAGGCCAGTTTGCCAAGGAGCTCCATGTTCCAAGTTGGCATTTAGCAGCCTTGTTTTCTGCAGCTGGAAATTGAGATGCAAGCTTGATGCTCATTGGTACTGCTTGTGAAGTAACATTAGGTACAGCAAGCCTGAATTCTAGAATTCTCCATAAAGCCAAACACCCATCGCTGGATGTCCTGCTGAGCTGAAAGGCGGCTCTTAAAATCAATGTGCAGAGGTTGATAGGGAAGAAGGATTTAGCATCAGCACTGGGATTTGAGCTGCCATCTCGCTTGGTGTCAAGAGTAGTTCTGCTATCTTGGACATCCAGGTTCGTTGGTAAATAGGACAAGCACACGGGTAGAAACTCAGTCTCAGGAAATAATTTTGTACAACATGGAACAGGGGAAGGGTGACCTCCTCCCGATCTACTTTTTCGTTTTCTAATCATTACTGTTCATTTCCATCAATTCCAGCAGTCAAGTGCTTACCTTGCTATAGTCAACTAAAGGAAGAGCTGTTGGCAGATGGTGCCGATCCTAACAGGATTTTTTCACAAGCAACAGTCCAGTAGTCTGACAAATGTTCGCCACAGAAATTCATTGTAACTGTTGAGAGAAACTCTTGACCAGGGGCTTGTTTGCTACTGCAAATGCTGTCCAGTGTCAGGATTGCTCCTTCTAGCAATGCACAAAGCTCCTTGCTGCAAGTGCTGAGGCCTGATCTCTTTTTGTCCTGCCTCAAGGATATCTGGGATGAGACAAAGCGTCAGTTCTGCCTGATGGAGAACGGAGGAACTGCTCTCCCTGTTTTCCTTTGACATGGTCTTGAGGTTCTTCCTGGACAGAGCAGCCATCACTGACTCGCTTTCTCAAAACCATGTTCTTTGCTGGATAAATCTGGTTTCATTTTCTGTGTCTGTAGGGCTCCTGCTCTCCAGAAGGGCAAAGAGGTTCTGTGCAATGCTTCAGTGGCTTTACAAAGTGCATTGTACAGCTTCAAGTTGGCTTTTCATCCCTGCTTTTTGCATTTCTTTGCAGCTCCTAGGATAGTGAGGGTAACAGCTACCTCCTTGTAATGTTGTGTGGGAATATGAAGCAGCACAGGATGTGTCTGTGACCTCTACTGACATTGCTTTCAAAGAAAAAAAAAAGGTCATACAGGTGTGGAGTCAACATTATGCTTGTAAGACCCCAGAGGACCTCTAGCTCTAAGGCAACTCCTTTTTGCAGTTCCCTGGGAGGACGGTGACAAGACAGCAGCAATCTGAGATGCGTGCGGCAAGATATGCGTGGTGAAAAACAGCGAGGAGAGAAAGAAAGCTAACCAGAAGAAGCCTCAAGATGCCATTTTGTGTCTTATAAAATATAAATCCAACACTTGTGTTATTGCTACCTTGCCAGATTTCAGTCGAGCTGCCTGAAATATGTGACTACTGGGCATATGAGGGAAAGCAGCATAAACTGATATGACCTGACAATAGGTTAGTCAGGGGAGAAGACAGTCTCTTTACTTACCCTTCCATATTCACTAGAAGTTTTTTTCAGTATCTTTTTCCTTAGCTGCTTTTTACTTCATTTATCCCAAAGTAAAGTCAGGCCAAACTGTTTGACTCAAATTACTAATTTACATTCTTGAAATCAGGAATAAATAAATATTTTTTTAAAAAAAAACAGCCATACTTCATGTTTGTACTTTAGCAGGAGTTGCTTCGTTGTCTAGAAGTTTGTAAGAAAAATTATCTGCAATTTGCTTGTTCCCTGTACAACCTTCAATCAAGCTCTGATGAGAGTGGTGTGTGATGATCCGTGTTATATTTTGACAAAGGATGGTGGTTAAGAAAGTAGGGGAAGTGGATATAAACCCTTCCCCCTCCCCCCCCCCCCCCCAAAAAAAAAATGCACACCCCAAAAAAAAACTTTTGCTGTCTGTAAGAAAAAGCAATATATGTGCAGAAATAATTACTGAAACCAGCAAACGTTTAAGAGCAGTCTCTTCATCAACATAGTGGTAAAGAATACCTGAAAGATTTTTTTCAATAGCAGAAATATCTTACTCGGTCTTTAATAGGTTCCCAGTAAACATTGTATGGGAGTAAAAGTTTTCTAATCTAGGAAATGCATTATTATCACAAGGTATTGCTTCTTTATAAAAGTGTTTAAAGGTTAGTAATTACAAAATGCTTTGCTTATAGAGCTTAGTATTGTACTATGTCACTGCTTGAGTCATGCAGACACTTTTATCTCTTGCCCTCTCATCCCCTTGGTTTGCTGGATTTTAGAAATCCACATTGTATCTGAAAGGCATAATGCCTGAATTCATCTGGCACTCAAGAGGTAATTCACAGTCCCAAGGAAGGTGTAGTTTTCAGGTGCGTGGTGATTTCCATCACCATGCAGTTTGTCAGCAGAAATCAAAAAAATTTCCCTGGAGCAGTAGAAATTGTTCCACATTTTAAAAGAATAAACAACATGCCAACAATTCAATCTAAACATGGAAAAGCATGAGTTTATATACAGAACCGTAACGGTATCTTGAGCTGTTTCGTAAAATACAGAGATCAGTTTTGCTGGGTGGATCCATAGCTTCTCTGCGGAAGGGCTGATGCTCTGCACCCTAGCTGGAAGACACTTAGGTTTCTTGTAGGCTTGCTCACGTCCTACCTGTGGAAGCAGCAACTTTTAGAACAGCTACCACCACCACTCTACGAGCTTTTTCATGCTCTGTAGCTCTCCGCTGTTAAAATAACTGGCAATTTCTGCAAATAGTTGGAGAAATAAATAGTATGGAAAAACTGAACTCGTTTAGAGGTTTCAGAGGGCACATAGGTCACTGCCAGAGCCTGCTTCCCCAGCAAGAACTGGATTTGGCTGCCTGTGGTGTTCCACCTCCCCAAAAGTCACCTGTTTGGCCGAAGATGATCATGGGGAAGTATCTCCACTCCTTAGGAACAGCGTGAAGAAAGTGGGATCTTCTTGTGTTCATAAGCATGCAGGAATTTAATGCAGTTTTTGACAAGTTAATAATAAATATTGTGTTTATATTGTCTTGTCTTCATTTCCAGATTCCCAGTTGTAGCTCCCCTGTAACTTTATAGAACTTGGCAAATGCTGTGAAGGAGGAAAAGAAGAAAAAAGCTTTGCTTTTCTATTGCTAGGTATTTAAATATATGTTGACTTGATATAAGATGCTAGGCTAATGCAGCCTGCTGGTTTTCTAGTGTGAAAGTAAAAAAAAATAATAAAGTAAGTAGCGCCTTTGAACAGCTCTGGAATAAAGTTAATTTTCTGTGTGTGTAAACATTTGAAAGGAGCTGTTCATGTACCAGGCAAATGATGAATGGGTATCTTGTTTACTTTTGTAGATCCTGGAACAGAAAGCAATATTAGCCAAGATACATTATTACCTGATACTTTTGTTTTTCTTCTAAAGCAGAGGACGTTACATGCTTTTACTGGATTTCATTTAGTGCTTTATTGACTTTTTTTTTCCAGAAAGTATCTGAGAAATTCTTACTTAAAAAGCCTCAACTGCTGTGTGTGTTGCTTTTTGCTAACATTTTCGTGGATGTCTAACACAATAAAATCTCCAGTAACCAATCTGAAAGGCTGTTTGGTTGGCTGTGCTATCTGAGTCTTTGCTTTTTACTACACCTGCTTGTGCAACTGCTTTTTAAAACCCGTTAATTTCCACAAGTGATAGCAGATATTAAATCTTGCAGTCTTGTACAAACAAACCTTCTGAAGGTGTAAATAGCAGAAGGCACCCCGTGACATGATGTGTGTCTTGTTGGGAGTTACGGTGGTGGCTCAGAAGCTTCACCCTACACCTGTTAGACACACGGTGGCTGTTTTTCACCCTTGTCTTAACACACTTCAGGACTCCCTTAGAGCGACTCAGGCCTCAGCAACACTGAGAGCATCAGGAGGGCATGAGAAAGGCAAGTTGTTTCAGCTCTGAGCTTGAGGCTCATAAAACCGAAGGGTAACCCTGCCTTTGTGTATACATTTTCCCTTGCTTTCCCCACCTGCCACCTGCATTTCACTTGAGAACCTGCGAGACAGGAAATTGTTAGTTTAGGAACGGTTCAGAGAATTTCCCATCTTAAATTTTCTCAAGGTACGAGCTGGTTTCTGTTTGAATGTTTGCAGTCACGTGGATGTATAAATATACTCAGCACTGCTAAAGTCAGATTGGGAGCAGTTCTCTAGTCTTTTATTATTATTATTATTATTATTTTTTGTCTGTAAATGAGCCCTGTGGTTGTTTGCTCTCGTGAAGAAAGTGTTTCTTTCCATGGATATAAATTCCAGAAGGGAAAGCCAAGTGATCAGAAGGAAATTACCGTCGGTCTCAATGGGCGAGTAGACTCTGGGGAAAGAGGTAACTGAGGGCTGCTTTGCTAAGAAGGGATAATATTTTCCAAAACCTTTTTATGTTTAAATCAGTATGTTTTCTACACTTCATACAGGACCATCAACATTTAGCCAGTAGCGTCCTAGTGTCAGGGAGAAGAAAGTCCTTCTTTAGTATTCTTCCCACAATTAAAAAAAATTAAATCACAGCTCTAATGGCATTCTTATGCTTATGTGTAAGCATCGCTTTACCACTTTACTACACCAGAGCCTCACCAGCTGCCTGTATACCATAAAATACCAGTGCAATCAGCACTAAGACATCAAAATTTTAAAAGTACGTGGATACCATTCTTTTTTTCTTCTCATGGTTAGCCTATGTAAAAGTGGCAGGGGTGTAATCTGAATAAATTAGCATCATTCCTGCTTGTGTTGCACGTGTTCCCTGTACAAAAATGAGAATAAATATTTTATTACAAGATTTAAATATGGTTGTTACCAATCATGTCATGGATTCTTTTTTTTTTTAAATAAATGGTGGTCCTTGCTTTTATTACATATTCCCTCAATGCAGGCACAGCCATCAGTGAATAATCTAAATTCTGAATAATCTAAAAACTAATTAAGAGTAATTTAGTGGATTATATCTAATGAATAATCCCACCTCATGGAGGACCTGCAGCTGCAAGTCAGAGAATACCAGCTAAAGAGACCTTCTGCTCAGCACTTGGCAGGAGACGTTTTTAGTGGAATGGCTCAGATAACCTTGTGAAGTCTGAAAGTTTATCAGAACTCCTTTATCAGAAAATTGGGCCCAAAACTGTTTTTCTTGCAGATTCTCTGTTATTCCTGGTTTCTGTCACCTCAGCCCATAATAAGGGAGACATCCTGCACTGTACGTGCTGTCTGTTTATAAAACCATGCTGGAAAGTGAGGCAATGTCATTGAAGTAAACTCAGTGGGAAAAAAAAAAAAAAAAAAAAAAAGAAAAAAAAAAAAGATCAAAACTTCTAGAGGTGGGTGAAAGCCATTTTCAGATAACTTTTGTGGTAATTATTCACATACAATATTGTATAGCATGATGAAAAATATTTAGGACTATCATTTTAATACAAAATCAAATGCCACGGCAGACGATACAGTGATTGTATTATTGTGTACTATACCAAATTCAATTAAAACTTCTCTGGTTAATAAATCCTGCATTGTTGCTGGCTGCCACTGCTGTAAAGAATGCTGACATGCTTTTGTAAGGAGGTCCAGCCTCTTCATAGCACTGCCTCAGGAGCTGCTTGACTGATGAACAAGGCAGTCAGGTGATTGCATCTTATCAGGTTGACTGGAGATTGCTATCAGAAGAGTAAAAAACAAGTTAAAAATTACTAAAAAATAAAATAAAATAGAATCTCTAAAGGCTTATGAACCATAAAAATGACCTACTACCAACTCCTTACTACCTCTAATCAATTGTTAATTTGGTTGCCAGTTTGTCAGATTGCTTGTTTAAAGCCAGGAGAGTTGGACAAATTTCTATTGCTCTTTATCACGAGCTGTCTTTTGGTACTGTTCCTGCACCAATGTAGCAGCTGTTGCTGTGAATCAAAACCTACACACAAGCAGGAGTGGCTCTTTTTTCAAGATAACACTTTTGAGTGCTGTTACCTGTGCACACATCTCTTTCCTAATGAGGGATGGTCAAAAACGAGCACAAATCTGCACCACTGGCAAGGCTGAAAAGGAAACAGCATCTACCAAATGATGCCACTGGCAGATTATATAGGAAAATAAACCACTCTATTTTCAATTCTAAAGAAAACCCTTAATATATATATTTTTTAATTATTACGTATTTTTTATATACTTTCTTTCCCCATGTTGTGTTTTACAAATCATGTCATTATTTACAGAAAGTTTTAGGAAAGAACTTGTGTCTCCTAACATACATTAATTCCTAAATTCAGAACTGTTATTGCACTAATCCCTTTTAAGACCAGCTTTGAAATGTTTCTATTATGCCTGTTCAAAAGCATAGGAGTCATAGCTAAGGTGTCAATTCTGGAAAGTGTTTAAATTAACGTTAAATATACAATAAGTATCATAAGGGCTAAAGGTTAAAAATTAAACTCTTAACTACTGCCTACTTCCTTTGAAGCCTTAATAAATGGGCTATGATTTCTGCTGTACATTAGCATTCAGAAAGTTTTTCACCAGGAACATGTAATTGTTTGTATTAGAAGCTTAACTGTCGTATGCGAAATTAGAATCATGCCTATGGGTATTTCAAATGGAAGAATAATGCCAGCTAATGACTTCAGTGTAACTAGTAAAATTACATCAGGGAGAGTATTTCAGACTTTGCAGATTGGCCAAATTTATATTGATGAGAAATATATATGATTTGGCTCAGTGAAATTTAATGAAACCAAGCATATATTGAGGAAATAAAAGTGTACAGGCATATTTGTTGCAATGTGTGGAAATTGGTTAACTTCTCATATGAGAGAAAAACTAAGTTCTGCTTTATGGAAATTTCTGATTATTTTTCCAAAACATTGTTACTTCCTTTGATATAAACAGTTATGTGCTCTTGCAGATAGGTTCCTTTAGTAAATTAAATTTATCAAACTTGCTGTTTCTTCACAAGCAAACATATTTCTTTACCAGGAGTGCACAGAGGCATATTTCTTTGCAGAAAGAACTGAATAACTTTGGAAAGTAGAAGGAAAGCGGAGCAGTTTCTCTTCAAAGTTTTCCAGTTATTTTCTAGAAAGAAATCCCTATTGCTTTTATGTCTCATCAACTTTGTAACATCATCTCCAGCTCAAAGATAGACACACCTAAAGAATAACCAACTCCTTATGTTGGGTAATGTCATAAGGCTCTAGGCCCCGGCAAAATTCCTCTGCAGTCATCGTCTGGTTTGTCGTGTGAGCTATGATTTGTGTCATAGATCACAGAATCATAAAATGGCTCAGGTTGGAAGGGACCTTCAAGATCATCCAATTCCACCCCCCTGCCATGGGCAGGGACACCTCCCACCAGCCCAGGCTGCCCAAAGCCCCATCCAGCCTGGCCTTGAGCACCTCCAGAGATGGGGCATCTACAGCTTCTCTGGGCAGCCTGTCCCAGTGCCTCACCACCCTCACAGTGAAGAATTTCCTCCTAACATCAAATCTAAATCTCCCCTCTTTTAGTTTAAGACCATTCCTCCTTGTCCTGTCATAATCTGACTGAGCAAAATGTTGCTCTCCATCTTTTTTACAAGCCCCCTTTAAGTACTGAAAGGTTGCAATGAGGTCACCCCAGAGCCTTCTCTTCTACAGGCCAAACAGCCCCAGCTCTCTCAGCCTTTCTTCATAGGAGAGGTGTCATAGGTTTTGTATCAGTTACCCCAAAACGTACAACTGCTTTTCACCTTTATCCTCAATGTGTGGTATAACTGCATCCTCCAATTTCAGCAAAGTTTTGCTTAATCTAAGCTGTAGGATGCTATAAGGAACTTCTTGCCATGGTTGTTATGACATCGAGCATTTTGGATCTTGATACTGATCCCAGACAACCAAGAGATTCAAGGTGAAAAGATTAGCATTTTGGATTTTATTGTTAGAGCAGGTATGGAATTTGGAAAGATTAGAATATATTCATAGTTAGGGAATTTACAGAAAATTCTTGAGATTCGAAAAGTGTTAAAAGAAAAGAGTGATGCAGATCAAATACATGTATATCCATTCTGTAATGAATCAGAAACAACTTTGGGGTAATCAGTGGATGTACAAGCACTAAAATAGAATGAGATAAATCTCGTCTTTAAAGTTGGATGGCTTGTTCAGAGACTAAATCAAATTCAGAGGGTGGGTGTGTGTTCTGCTAGCGTAGAAGCAGTGTACTGAATGAACAAAAAGGTGAGCCTAATGATATTATCCGTAGAACATCTGAAAGGAAGTAGAACAGAACAACATGTTTTAACTAAACAGCTCACAAAGTAATCCTCTGATATATCAAAGCTAATTAGGACAGAGTCCAACAATTACAAAAGATATGTAGTTGCAAAGAGATACCCAGCAATGTTTTATCTCTTAAGCCAATCATTAAAGGCTTCCTGTTACATTTCTTCATGACTTCTTTTCAGGGAAATCTATTACTTTCTCCTCAGGAGGAGATTGAGACCTACCAGAACAATTCATTTGGCCTACTCCCAGCCACCCTGGTTTTTTTAGATACAGTCAGGGAATAATAACAGGCTGAATGAATAGCTCTTGAGGTAGTAATCTGTTCTGATCATTGTCTCTCCTCATTTTCCTCGTCTTGCTACACAACAGAGGTTCAAAAGTTTAAGCCTGTCAAACATGTTGCATTTGTGCAGGCCAACTTCTGCAAACATCGATGAAGCAAGTTATTACACCACAGAGCTGAGCCATGGGCTTTGCTCTAGCAGAAAGTTTGGGTACCACTGCTGTAGCACATCCTTAAATTCCCGAGGAAAAGATAGAAATTAGCAGTTAATGTAGGGGGTGAAAGGGCTGGCACTATACAAGAAGTTTCTGAAAGTCTTGGTATCGGCACCGTCTTTTGCTTTCATACAAAACATTTTTGTTTTTCTCTTGTGATAGCAGCCTGATAGTCCGGGGCACAATTCATACACAAAATAACAACTCTTTTTGTGGTTAAAGCCCGAATAGAATAGTTCTCCAATGGCTTACTGGGTGAGTCTTTCTTTCCCTTATGTGTGAGAAATGGGAGGAATAGAGATAATTTGCTAGCCTGTATCCCAGACTGATGCCTAAAGGTATTGTTGTTTATTTTACATATAGATACCTGCATTGAAAACCCCTTTCAGTTGAACCTATTCTCCTGCTCACAATTGGCACTCGTTCTTTTGTCCTTCCTCAGCCTTCTTCCACAGCCTTCTAATGGGAATGACTGCACAGCTCTAGTTGTCCACTCAGCCCTGGGATCTCTACATGAAATTTATCATTTATTTGGGATGGAAATGTGTGTGCTACACAAGTATGCACTAGTATGAAGTTTTTCAGGGCTTCGCACTGCAAAAGTGATGCAAAGCGTATCCTGCCATTCTTCTAAGCAGAGGGAGAAATTGCATCATCTTTCCAGAACAGATGCTTCGCTGATACTTGACCTGTCTATGGTCCACTGTTCTTCAGTCCTATCCATGGGAAGTCTTACTTTTTAGTGAAAAGGGGCTTGGTCTAGAAAAGGGCAGCTAAAATCTATGTGTTTTTCCTGGTTTTGTTGTTGTTTTTGTTTTTGCTTTATTTCAATTTAATCTTCAATGATGAAGCAAGTGAATATAATAAAAAAAATGTTCATTTTCTGAAATCAAGCAAACTTCATCCAAGCTCAAAATCCTGACAGTCAGTTCTAACATTTGCAAGTACACACTTGCAAAGAAGAAAAATATTTTGACATCTAGGCTGTCAGATAATCTGTCAGTAACAGTTATATCTTTCAGGGAGAGAAATGATAACTTCCAGAGTAATTTATTGGGAAAATAATACACTTACTGCAGTGAAATACCCTACTGGATACTAGAAAAGTTATTTGGCATTTTTGCAGAGGAAGTAGTTGGCTTCAGAACGTGGGTCATTCTTTTCTGAGAGAAACGCAGAAAAAGAAATGCCAGAAATCATCAAAGAAGAAGAAGGATTTGTACGTGCAAACAACAGCATGTTCAAATGCACTTCGGAAGCATAAGGAGCTTCACACTGAAGGATGCAATGGAAAGAGAAAAGGAAAGGAGTGCTCAGAACCAGGCTCCATACAGAAGAGCCTCCTGGGACATAAAGGGTCATACACCAGGTGCTTTTTGTTCTGTTTTGTGTTTTTGGAAGAATTGTTCAAAGCTAGACCGGCTCTGAGTACTGTTTTGCTATGCCTGGAAAAACTGCAGTGTTTTTGGGCAGAGGTGTTTCCTGGCACGGTGCAATGACTGCTCTGGAGAGCTTTCACAGCTGTTGGTTTTACATCTCCCAGTTTTGCTTCGCTGACGTTTTTTCATTTTTCTTTGTGTTAAAAAGTAGCCTGTTCCTGTAAAGAAGTGCCTGAGCATTATGTGTGATGACAATAGTAACGATTTCCAAAGTGCTCAGAGGACTAATGCCCAGGTTGTGTCAGCTTGCATATTGCTGTTAGATGGTATCAGTCTGAGGCAACATGGTGTGCCTACTTTTAATCTGACATAATTTGTGTCCCACGGTGATTTATAGGTAAAAATTAAGTAATAATTATGGCTTCCCGTAAATAATTTTTTTTGTATGCTTCTTATCATGTCATTAACAATTAGCAAATTTGTTGCTGTAATTGTTGCTACTGCTGGCAATGATGATGATAAAAGCTTTGATTTTGCAAGAATAAGCAAGACTGGGCCACACAGGAAGGCTTGCAACTTTAAAGATTATTCAGCATTTAAAGAGAGGTGCTTGTAACGTTGGCAGGCTCAGCTTTCAGGCGCTTCTTAGCTCTGCCCCTGTCCCATGAGTCAACCAAGTCTCACTGGAACTCAGCTTTCCCTTGGTGGTTAATGCCAGCAGCAATGATCCATTAATCTGCTTCTACCAAAATCTTTATTTTTTCAGTGCTCTTCCTGGTGCGTGAGATGCTTTCCCTTTTCAGATAAGCCGAGCCATTAGATTCAGTTGATGAAATTTACTCTGAGCTTCGTGTGTCCTGAGTCACTTGTTAGAAATTACAAAGCAAAATGTGTAAGGCATGAGCTTAGAGTGTTACACCTTACCACACCTACATCGACCTGTTACTCTTTTGTCATTTTTAGTGGAAAGGTAACCTGACAAATTATTATGGAACTTCCTTGTCTTATTGTTCTCATTTATCTTCAGTGGGACTAAAAAAATGAAAAACGTACCAAATTCATCCTCTTTATACATTCTTCTCTATTTCTTCTTTTTCTAAGGCAAAACAGAGGGGGGAAATCAAAGACTGATGGTCAAAGGAAGAAAGGAAAGGGTAGGAGAAATTAGGAGAAAAGGAGTAAAGAAAAAAAAAAAAGTTTTGGTATTTTTTCATGGAAACTTTTAACTTGGAAAAATACTTAAAGGGGTTTACAGTTACTCCATAAGGAATAAAAATGGTTTTGTATTTTTTAAAAAGCAAATCTACCATTTCTAATACAAATCAGCATAGCTACACCAGGGTCAGCTGAGGACAACTTATGGTCTCTAGCCCATACTAAAATGTTTTAAAATACTTCATCTGAGTTGACAAGATGTGCATATGGTATCTGAGTTACCAGACTGAAGAGCCATAGCCCTTAGCCTTCCTCTCTCTATCTCCTCATTAGTGTTTTTCACTCACAATCTTACAGCGTCAGACTTACATTATCAATCCTTTTTTGTCAATATAGCATCCAGCATATTAAAATGTTCAGTACAAATTATAATCCTAAGTAATTTGAGCCCATCTCAACTAAAAAAAATGTCATTTTTTCACAAAATCATAACCAATTTAAAAAATGCGTAGTTTAAGCTTTTTGAAATGTATTGTGGATGTACTCACGATTTATTTGCAGTCAGTTATTTTTGTATGTACTGAAGAAAACCTGACAAGTTGCAGTCTCGCATTTCATAAATCAGATTTTTGTGTCTGACGAAGCACATGCCAGAAATTAGTATCTAAACAACATGACAGTTGGCTTATCCATGTGGCAACTTGTAAACAAAAATATTTGGGGAGTGCACATTTGTGACATGATAAAATGTAATGCGATGTACAGAAACCAGTTATTTGGAAGTACTCTGTATCCATACAATGAAAATAAAATGATTAAACAAGGTTGAATTGCTATATCCCAGCTCAGCTAGATGTAGTGTCTGCACACACATGGAACTTCCCAAATTCAGATGTTACCGTTGCTTTTTTCTAAATAGGTATACTGAGAGGTTAAGTATTTTACTTGTCTTTGCACCAAAGTGATACGTTGAAGCTTATGCGGTGTTTTGTGCATTTATCTTTCATCTGTTTGCAATATTTCTCCCATATTAATTGTGTTTGGACCAGAGACGGATTGTGGTTGTATTTAAATCAGTGAAACATTTTCCATTAACTTCAGCGGATCAGGGATCAGCTGCCAGAGCACAGGGGAGCTGCTGCCTGCTGAAGCTGATCTAAAACTCTGCTGTTGCCAAAAGAGGAAGGCATGTTCTTGCTTCCACCGGTGGCACTATTTCTCGTTGCATCTTTCATGCTGGCCTAGCAATCGTGACCACGTAAGAAGGAGGATCAGCTTGCTGATCTGCCTGAAGAGGTCTGCAGAAAAAGGAAAAAAAAAAAAAAAAAAAAAAAAGGATTAATCTTGTGATAGCCACTAGGATAAACAGTGTCAGTTATTGTTCGCTTAGCATAGATTCCAAGCTGTGAGTCAACAACCACAAGATATTTAAATTCAATATGAGAAGAACTGAAAACTCAAAATGCAGTGCTGCTAAGGTGTTTTATTTCATGAAAACCAAACAAACGAGCTGAGTCTTGTGGAGAAGATGTAAAGGCACATCATCACAGTTTTCTGATATAAATGCAACTGGAAGACACTAAAAATTCTGTTTAAATTATAAAAGGCTGAGCAGGATATAGGAAGAAAACTAGAAATGAGCTAGATGTAGTTTATATCCAGATGAATGACTATTTAAGTAAGCATTGCAGTGCACAGGCTTTCAAGTAGAGTTGAAGATCATCAACAGGCCAAGCGTTCATCATAAGATACAGCGCATGGAAATAATTTAAGACCCTCAAGCATTTTTATTATTACTTTGTCAAAGATGTAGATTCTTTTTTGTTCTGTTTTTGTTTGTTTGTTTGTTTGTTTGTTTTGCTGTTGTTGTCAGGCCTGCTAATATATTAAATGCTTTTGGTATATAAAATTATTTTTTGTTCTTTTGCTACTACATCTAGTAAAATAGTCTCAGATCTCTGTTCATGCATCTTGTAATTTTTTACACCTTGTCTACTTTTGTGAAATCAATAAATACCAAATCAGAAAAAGAAAAAGGAAAAAAAAAAAAAAAAAAAAAAAAAAAGACCAAACAAAAACAAACAACAACAACAAAAAGCTCTGTAAAAGGTGAGTAGCTTCCTGGTGTGGCGACTGGGGAAAAAAAAAAAAACTGCTTTTATTTCCCTGATGTTCCTGTGAGTCAAAGTAGTCATGCAAATATCTGAACTTTACATCCTGAATTTTCTTTCTTCAGTTCCAATCTGTCTTGTTACTTTCAGCGAAACATAAACTAATAATGGCTCCAAATGTGTACAGCTTATTTAATTAAAAAAGTTCTTTCTGCTATCTCAACTAAGTGATAAAACACAGATGCTGTAGGGTGAAGGCCAGACTCCAGATTCTGATGCTCCTGGAAATTCTTTATTTCAAGAATTTTAATAACTTCTTTATTGTTCTTCCTATTGCATCGACACGCTCCTTGGTGTTTCTCCTTACAATAGATGTCCAGAACCCTCAATTACTTTTCTAAGTTCTTTTTGTAGCTGAGATTGTTTTTGCTGCTGTTTTTAAGTCTGATTGTCTTCCTAGTTTCTTCTTGTGGACTTTTTTTAGGTCATGCATATTAAGCTTAATTGATAAATAGTTTTGCATGCAGTTTTGAATCCCCAGCTCTGCATGCTTTCATTGCTAATTTAGCAATTATTTCAAAAGGAGAAAAAATGATCGAACAAACTCAGTAAACCTGTAAGCCTATCCTCAGTAAATCTCAGTACTGAACAGAGAATCACGGGATTAGTCAATGAAGCAAACATGGCAAATAAAATATAACCGGGTGGAACATTTGGCAACGCCTCAGTCAGTTCTGCATTGATCAGCTCCGGTTGCCAGCAGTGACGGCGTTGCCTGAAGCACAAGGTGATGGTGGATGCCTCAGGCTGGGAGGAGCACTGGGGGATGTGGAGCACGGGTTTGTCCTATCTGTTGTCTTGGGAAGTCGTGAAGTCATGTAGAAAAGAAGGAAGGAAGCTGATTATTATCAATGAGCATGTATTGTAATATGCAGACACCAGAGAGGAATGCAATAAAGTAAACGCAGGACTGAAAACAACAAATGACAGTAGTGTTGGCCAGGTGCGACCTCGTGCTGCTAAGGCAATGTGATGGAGAACAAAGCTGTTCCAGCGGAGAGACAAAACGCTGAATGAAACCTAGGAGCAGTGTCAAGCAAGTGTACAGAGCGAAAGACCAACACAGTTTTGAAAAGCAGAGATGCTGCCTAAGAGACCAGGTATGCATTATCTCCTTTTCACAAGACTTTTGCAAGCACATTTGAAACCCTAATTTTAGTTCCATCTCAATAGCAGAAGAAATATTAAGAGGATTTATGAAAGAGCAGAAAATTGGCATGGAGATTAAAAGTTATAATTTAAAGAGCAAGAAGTAAAACAAAACAAAACAGAATAAAAACAACAACAACAAAAAAAACCTGTTTGATTAACAGTGTCTTCAGTAGAGTACAGTTTTAAAGCTTCCTAAGGCTGGGATTCCAAGCTTTATGTGTTTACAGCTTCAGAGATGATAATTGTCACCAAAAAAAAAAAGGGGGGAATATTGGCCATGTTTATTGTTCTTCCTGGTTATGCCAGCCCCTAAATTTAACAGATGCTTGTGTGTTCTTCTAAAACAGATTTGAATATTCAGGATTGTTATGCAATCTGAACTACAGTTCAATTTATTAAATAAAACTAAAGAAAGTTGGTCAAATTTAAAAGTATAAAAACTTCTTGTTTTTATTGACACTAAAATTGAAGCTAAATATTAGCAAACACTTGGGTTCTGATACCTATCCAGCAGCGTAAGTCATTGCTTTGAATATTTAAAACAAGATAGGAAAAGGCATGGAAAAATTGGTGATTAATTCTGTATTGGTTAGATGTGGTAGGATAACTAACAAAATAGGTTTTCAACATGTAAATTCTACTGCATCCAGGAAGTTGAAACTGCATATACATGCATGCAAGGGACTCCAAAATTTAACCCTATAATAGGTAAAATCCTCTGACTTTCATTTGACAAAGCAATACCAAAGTATTCTATGCTACATGAAAATGAAGATTATAAATAAGTCATGCATTTATTTTGGAATAAATCAGAAAGAGCAAATTTTCCAAGATACTTAAATTGCCATACATTATTTTGATTTACTGTGTCAGTCTTGATTTTCAGTTCTGCCATCCATTTGAGTTGAGCTTCAAGTTTGCACATATGGAAAGGCTGCCTACAAGATTTTGAATCTCTCGAATTCCGAATCTACAGGAAAGAGTTCTCTGGAGGCTGATTTTACTCCTCTACCTACAGGAAGAAGCAGTAGCCCGCTGACTAAGGCATTGTCCCAAACAAAACTACATTCTGTTTATTAATTTGGTGTCTTTAGGATATTGATATTCCTTTGTTTAAAGATACATGTCGAGGATTCACTAGAAGGAAAGCGAATGTCAAGGGTCAAGAACAGCATTGTACATAGTTTTGATGATGTGGAAGCAGGTAGCTTAGTCTGAGTTTACCCTGTTGTAAGAAGGGACCAAGAAGCACACAAACCTTGTCATCAGTTAATATTTCTGCTGGGAGTGAACAGGGTGACTGGAGCAGAATTTCAGCTTTATAGTGTGTTTTCTATAAAAAGCTCCCTTTTGATGTCCCAGTTTCATTCTGCTCATTTTTTCATATCAAAGCTGAAACTTCCTTTCCCTGCAATTCCTTCATTTCACGTCAGTTGGCAGCACAGTGAATTAACTCTTCCAAATCAGGAGTCGATAATGTATTGCTTCTGGAGGTGCCTAATCCCTGTGATGAATTGTCCTAAAAAAAAATCACAGACCTTTCCAGATCATATTTTCATTGGCAGCAAGTTGAAGCTGGGTTTAGCAAACATCTGCTTTGTACAAAAGTCAGGATTAGTCGTCTTATTCTTACATCAAGCATAAAGTAGTTACTTTACATGGGGAGTTACGATAAAGCCGAATATCTCTGGATTATTGATCTATTTGTCTGAGGGGAGGTTGTGAGTGAAAAATGTTTTGCCTTGATGCTCTTAATTCAGTTACCATTAGCGGAGAAGTGACTCCAGGATCACTGTGAAATAAATTGTTATAATGTCCACAGTGCTGGGGTTAAAAAAAAAAAAAGTTTCTTCCCCAAATAAAAATATATGGAAGTTAACATCTTAACATCTTCAAAAACAGTGTTTGGTAACTTAGAAACCATCACGTTTTACAGTACCAAGATCAATCAAAAGCTGCTATAAAGCATGGCTTAAGACCTTGTGGAACTGTACTTTAGACATAAACAGCCTAACTATCGTGTAATCAGGAATTATTACCCCATCTTCTAAACAATTTTACACTTATTTATACTTTTATTTGGCTGCCATCATAAAAGGCAGACTAGCTCAATTTTATGTGTGGTATAAATACACTTTTTTGATTCCACAATATTTGCTTATGGTGGTTTAATTTGTCACAATGGATGAGACCTTCCCTCATTTGTGCTTCCAAAATCCTACTTACTTGATATAACAGCAAAGTAATTACAAAATTTAGCACAAGGTACGATGCATTTGCAATAAAACATAGACCATAATTTTCCTTTATTTATACTCAAGTAATTGAGAGTGCTTTGTAGTAATTCCAGTGTATGTTTTCCTGTTTTTAGGAAAACAACCACATATCTTTTATAATAATGAATAAGAAACTGCAAAAATCTTCCAGCTCAGTGCAGTTGGTTATGGCTTTTTGCCTTTCTCGTGATTTATTTTGTGCCAGTACACGTAAAGGACCAGTCATCTTTCCACGTGCACCTTTATGGTGGCCCAGCAGAAGCCCTTGAGCGATCTTGCCTTCTGGATTGCATCATGTTCCCTGTCACATTCCCTTTCTTGCTCTTCTGCTCTACGTTGCTGCCCATTTGATTTTTTTTTTTTTTTTTTTTTTCACCTGAAGAGCAGAAGCAATTCGTCTTTCTAATTTGACTGTTTTTAAAGATTGTGTGTTTCTGGGCAAATTCAGAAGTGACCCAGGGAGCAGAACTGAACCTGAAGAGGGGAAAGGTGCACCTTTATAGGCTGTGAGATGGAGAAGGGAGAGCAACCTAAGCGATAATCATGCTGGCTCCTCAAAAAGTGGTAAAGGAGAGGGTGGGTAAGAGGAGTCTGAGCAGATGCGGTAATCAGTGTTTAAGGAAAGGACCTCACAGAAATGTGCATGTGTCTGTTTGGGGTGCCTTACCCTAACTGCTTGGGATATCTGCTACAGCCAAAGGAAAAGCAGAGGATTTGGGGGCCGTGGAAGGACCTTCTGAGATGGGATGTTCACACTCTCCCATTTCCACACAGCAGACCTCTGTTGACATGACCGCAATGGACAATCTGCAGTCTGTTCAAACTGTGATTAAATCTGCCAGCTGTTTTGAGCAGACCCTTGCTTGGGAACCATTTGTGTGTTTTACCTACATCTACATAATCCCTTGCATGAAATGATGACCCTTTGCTTCTTTGTGAAGTTCACCGGTGTGCTTTCATTCCTTATTTCAATATTGTTTTTGCCTAAGCGTTTTTCACCGGTCAAGTGCTAGGTGCAGACCTCAGCACTGCACAGGAATCTCAGTATGAGTTAAGAATTAAAAGAGATTTTAAAAATACTATTCAACTTCTTGGGAAGTCATCATAATAAATTAACATACAGAAGTGAAAAAGCATGATACTGTACGTTAAGACAATGTTTGCGCAAGGCTGCCCTACAGCAAACGCAGTTAGTGGTGTGTGTGTATGGAAGGCACCAAAGGACTATTTTTCATGGACTATGTTGGAAAGAAATAAAAATTCTTATCTCATTTTTTTTTTTATACTGTGAAAGACTCCATTTATTTTGTAAACAGAAAGCAGCTGTTTGCAGCACTAGACATTAAAGTAGGAATTCTTAAAAGATTTATGTTAACTGAGAGCATTTAATAAGTTCACAATGCGAGCACTAATGAATGAGTTGATTTTAATATGTATCATATTTCACTGTAGAAACATCATTATGTTTTGTCTACCCACAGTTTAATTTTATCCTTATTTGACATTCCCGGTAGGCAAGGCCAAAACAAACTGGGATATCCAGTACTACAGATACAGATTAGAAAAAAAAAAAAAAAAAAGAAAAAAAAAAGAGAGAGAGAGAACCCTGAGATAAACCTGAGATGAAGCCCGGTATCACCCATCCCAACACAAAAGAAGGACCTTGGTGGGCGCTCAATGGGAATGAGTGAGGCACCTGAGAGAGACCTGGGAGCAAAAAGCAAGGAGGGAGAACAAGGCTCAGCTGCATATCCCGTCTTATGGCTCTTTGTGTTTGCCAGCTGGGAGCGTGTCCTTGTCCTCCTGCTCTGCTTTGTTTGCCGTCCCAGCCCACCTCTGTGCTGGGGACGTGCTCACAGGTGGGCCAAGCTGGATTCTTAGGTCGTAGCACCCTAACTTTGCATTCACCGGATAATTAAAAGCAGGCAAACATGCACACACCCGTTAAAATACAGCAGTCTACTTAAAAATGTAATTGAGTGGTGATTAATTCCTCACATTTCATTATAAGCTAATAAAAATGCATTACGGGGCAGTGACTGGATCCTGCTGATAGCAGGCCCCTGTCTCCTGCTCTGAACAATCCGCAGCCACACGCGACTTTGCAAAGCATGGGCCAGTGCTAAGATGGTGAGGTGGTGGTGCCTTGAGCCTCCCCTGCACATACTGGTGTGACACTGCAAGATGTAGGAACATTTCACATCAGAATATTAGCAGGTCTTGTAAGCCTTGTGTGCGTACTTCTGGATACGTAATGGCATTTCTGCTGTTCTTGAGCTAAAGAGAAACTTGCTTTCCTCTCCTTTCCTTAGGAGCAGATCCTACAGGGACAGATGGATATTATCTTATTGCTGGTGACACGGAGGCAAAATCTCAGATACAGATTACCCCCGAGTTATCCTTCCTGACAAGCAGCTTGTGAAGCCATCGCTTAGTCTCTCGACAGCTTCCCTAGCAAAGAATCCCTAGCGAAATCCATGTAACACGGACCATGGGCATGTATTTTCTTCAGGGTTTTTCAATCTGCTTGGTGCAAGATAAGGAACTGCACAGACTAAGCACAGTTAGAGGGCTCTATCTGTTCCCTGTTCGGTTAGCTCGGTTAAATACAGAGGCACCTGCCAACTTTTTCACCAGAGCCACATCCCATCTGCGTGCAGCCCTAGCTAGGAAGTTCTTCTGAAATACCCTGCCTATGCCAAATGTACTGACTCCCTGATGGCGTCTTGCACCATTTGCTTCTCCCCCCAAAATTCTTGCAACAGTAGCATCCTGTTTTGCTCCTCAGACATCTGGGGAGGCAGGGAAAGGCACAAAAAGGAAAAATATTAAAATGTATTTTTAGTTCCTCTTACTGCATTTCAGTACGATCGCTTTCTGGTTTCAGAGGAAATGCAACTTGAAACTCAATGTGGTTTTGGAATAAGGAAAATGTTAGATAAAAATTAACATTTTAAATCAGGGAAATGATCTGTGAATTAAAATACTTTCTTCTTGTGGCTTTGCAGAATCACCTTCCTGTTGCCTTTAGGGTAGTCAGAACAATTTTCAGGCCAAACCAACGTTTGAATTCTTGTTCTTTCCAAAGAAAACTAGTGGGTGGGTTTCTGTCTAGGAGCCAGAACGGAGATTTTCCCTAGGGTTTAGCTGCAGTTCAGCTCTGGGGAGGCCACCATCTTGTCCATCATGCTGGTTTCCATCAATTATGGCACACAGTGTCACGTAGCAGACACATGGAGAGCTTTACACCAAAAGTGTCACGATGCCTCCTTTCCTGCTGATCCTGCTAGAAACATAGTCTGGAGCAAATACAAGATCATTTTTTTACAGGAGTGATCCTGTGCTTCAAACTAACAACACTAGGCCATGTCTCCAATTGGCTGCTCTTACTAGTTCAACCCAAAAGGAAAACATTGGGAATATTCAACAAGAGAATATCTTGTAACAAGCTTAGCATCACTTTATTTTTATTTATTTATTTAGTTTTAAGTTGCTAGCATTTTTTCTATGACACAGCCAACTGAGGAAGAGCTTTCTGTCCTTTGGTCCAATTAACAAGGACAGACAACAACATTAAAGACACTTTCAGCATTTTGGGCAGCAGGAGCTGGCCATGTAAGCGTGGCATACTAAGCCAAGCAAGGAAGGGGCAGAAATAGGGAGCTTGCATAGAAAGAAGCAAGAAACAAATAAAAACCTGGTCTCTTTTTGGTCCACAGCAAAACTCCCTGGTCCTCCCCAAAACTCCCAAACCTAATCTGTGTTGGTTTTGAGTTGTTAACCAGGCAAAGTATGTGGAAGAGCCTCAGCGGTGAAGGCGTTGATTTGCTGCAGGCCCTGAGCAGGGGCAGCGTGGGTCTGGCCTTACTGGGGGTCTGCTCACACCACAGCCTGAGAGGCCTCGCCAGACACTTCCCAGGGACTGCAAATGCAATGCACACAAATGCATTTGTCTCTTCTTGATGTATCTTCTTTTCTGCTCCAATCCCTTCAGTGAGCTGCTGATGATGTGGCAACGCAAACTGCAGCACTTGTGGGGGACCAAGATGGTGGGGACCAAGCTGCTGCTCCCAAGGGCAGGCACCACGCAGGCTGGCCCCTGCCAAAAGCACAGTGGTGGGAAGTGGTATCCTGGGCTCCCTGCCTCCTCTCCCTGGTGGCACAAGGAATCCAGCCTTTGGAAACTACTGAGCCCTGGCACAGGCTGCCCAGAGAGCTGTGGGGGCTCCTCCTTGGGGATCTCCTGAAGCCGCCTGGGCACGGCCCTGGGCAGCCTGCTCTGGGTGGCCCTGCTTGGGCAGGGCTTGGAGCAGGTGGCCTCCAGAGCTCCCTGCCAGCCCCAGCTATTCTGTGATTCTGCAAATCTGTTCCTCGTTAGATGTCTGCAGTGCCCTGTGGTGCTGCTGTCAGAACATGCCAACAAGGCCCAACATATTTTTTAAGTCTATTGCATTTCACAGTTACAAACCTGGATGAAAACCAATGCAAAACCATGAATACAACTTCCTATTTCCTCAGTCAGCATCCATGACAGACCTATTGTTTCACACGGACTTCCAAACCCCATGCTAAGATCATGCAATATCCAAAATGTCAATAATCAGCAAAAGACACTTCCGAAGACCAGGAAGCATAGAGCAAGAAATCCTACAAAGGAATCCTTGAGAAAAAAAATGCCCATTATTTTTTTGCTCACCTGAGATACTTGGCTGGCCTTGCCCACTACGGATTTGAGCTTTTCATTCTTTAAATTATTTATCCTCCCAAATTCTTTGTGAGATGTGTTGCAGATGGGGCATAGAGACCCTCACCTACAAAGATGTAGGAGGCCTAAGACAAAACAAGACCTGAACCCAAATACCAGGCTGAGTCTTTCGTTGTCTTATCAACTTCCTCTATCAACTTGCTGAAGCATGTAGAAATCACCAAGAATCTAATAATATAGATTTGGTATTACACATGCACACAGACACACGAAATAGAAATTGATATGAACTTATTTTAGGTAATATTTATAACCTAATGACATTTATATAATATATGCACTGTTTATGTAAAATATATTTATATATATATATATATACACATGCTTTCAAACTGCATTTGTATGACACGTGTACAACATGTTGTCTCTCACTGAAGAATTAATATTTTCTACTTTTTTTTTTTTTAACCCCTGTTCACTTCTCATTTCAATGCACAAGAAAGAAGCTTCATTAGTAACTTATTTTGGCTGACACATACTTATGAATGTGTAGCATTTATCTGCAATATTGATCTCACAAAATGTTGCCATGATATTGCTCTCCTTTGTTTAAAGGTCTCCTCTGAGCGGTTGTTTGCAAAGGCTGTGTAGGAGGCTTTGCAACAGGGAGTTTGGAAATGTTTTCTGAAAATTATTCCGAAAAGTCTGTCCTTTTCAAGGTCTTGGCCAGGTGCAGAGCTATTTTCCTCTTTTCATTTTCTTTACCTCTGTAGCACAGAATAATAGTCCTTATCTAATATTTTTTATACAAAATACATGGCAGAATCTCTACCACATGCTACTCTTCTTTTGCAAGCTTACATTCAGTCCCTTAGGGACCAGCCATTTTAGGGACTGGTACTACCACCACTACGCTCACAGTGCTTTCCTTACATCACATCCAGACCCCAGACGTCACCGGGTCTCTCATGGCATAAATTGATGTCATCCCTGACAAAATCTGCAGCAGCTGTCTCTTGCTCAGCTGCAATGCCAAACGCCCTCACAAGGTCGGTGTTTCCAAAAATACTGACCAGCCAGCACCAGCACAGCTGCCAGTCTACCCAGGCAGAAAGCTCCCCCCAGGTTTGACTGCCATGGGGAGGACAACCAAAGGGCATGGGTTCCGACACTAGGCCCATCACAACACAGAAGATGCACTAGAAGTTGACTTATGACCAACCCTTTTCACCCCAGTATCATCACCTAGATGTGTCACTGGGCTGGCAGCTTGGTCCTAGCCCCTTACACACAAAAGCCAGAGGGCCCACCTGTGAAAACCCCGGTCTGCTTCAAAAGTTGCTGGTTCCTCTCCTGATGGACGCCACAAATATCAGCAATTTGGCCATGCTGGCTGTGGCACTTCTGCCAGGCTGTTCCCCCAGGAAGCTCTCTCTTTCACACAAATAGCAGCCTTAAGGTTTTTGCATACATTGAAAAAATGCCTACATGAAAAAGCAGATACTTTACCTAGTCTCAGGGCACTAGGAATGTAAATCCATAGAGAAGTTGAATAAACATAATTTCTTAGTGCGTTAAGGAGTTCAGACTGTGGAAAGAAGACATTTCTGAGAAACAGATTTTAGTCTTTGAAATAATTAGACTGAGCTGAACAGATTTTTGGCATTATTTGTAAGCCAGTCATTGTTCAGCCTTTGTACTTAGAAGAGCAATTATGACTCCTTTGGAAACATCCTTAGCTGAACTCTTAAAATAATAAAAACACTCCTCCATAAGACCACATTAACATATGGTTTTTGTAATGACAGCACAAACAAATCACCCACTCATCAAACACATTTAGGAAGAAGACAGGAACAAACAGAACAAACAAATTTTCTGAAGATTACTTACTGGTCCTGATCAATCAGGAAGAAAACAAAATAAAATAAAACAAACTCAATTCAGGAATTGCCCATGGGATAAAGGATACACATAAAACATGCAACATACCAATTACCAAACACATGAATACCACTGAACGTTGTAAAGCAAAGTTTGTAAATATTAAGCTGCAAAGCTGTATTTCAAAAATATTGAGCTGCTGATGCCTGGCGTAACGATCCGCTCTCTGGTTTACTTTTTAACTTTGGTGATACATCCTGAGTAAGCAAGAAAGAGACAAAGTGTGCCTGCAGTGATGATTGGTGGCTGCATGGGTGCTACCTGGGTTGAGACGCACGGACCCCTGACACCTTCCCCTGGCTCCGGGCAGCTATGAGTAGTCCCAGGAGTGGAGTGCCTCAGCACATCTGCCCAGGTCTCTGGAGCCTGTCCCCGGCCACACAAGTGCCCATGCTTACCAGCAGACCAGTCCTGAGGCAGTCCTGAAGCAGAAATAGGGCTGCTGAGGTAAGCAGGCACAGAGTGGCTTTGAACGGCATGGCACTGCTGTTCTCACCTCATGTAATGCATAGAAACATGCATGCCATACAGAACAGCTGTGCTTTTCCATAGCTTCCATTTTCTCACATTTCTGAGCACCTTGCAGGTACCAGGCACCTGGGAGCACTCCCCTTCTCCTCTGGCTAACAAAGCCTGTCCCTGTGCATACCACATCTTTTTGCGCAAAAGTTGGAGCCCCTGCCCAAAGCCACCTGCCCATAACCCCTGCCAGGTGACACGCAGACCAGCCCTGCTGCATGACCCAAGTCCTCGCAGCACACACACATCTTCCAGGGGCTGAGCACTGGCAAACACCAGTGCAGCCTCCATGCAGCTCCCCGTGATAGCTTCAGCCAGACCTTGGCATGGAGGAGAATGGGAGCAAACCAGCTCCACGTTCAAAACAGGGTGTGCACACTGACAGGCCCCCGGAGAGAGCCCTCAGTGTGAAACAATTCAAAAAAAAAAAAAAAAAAAAAGCATGAGCAGATTCCTCCAAGGAGTGTTTCTGCCTGCATGTAGGTCCATTGTTTGTGCTCGCTGCCTTCCGAGTGCATCTATGCTTTGTCAATAGAAGAACAGGCGAGAAAACTATGTGCTAATTTTGATTCCAGTTGGGAAAGGGACCGAGCAAATCTCCCACACTTGTTGTCCTCCCCTGAGTACCTCCAGACATGGCCGAAGAAGAGCATTAAAGAGTGAGCTCTTGGCACCATGTCCTCCCTCTTGCTGCGGTCTGCAGGACCGGGCAGATGGTAACAGAGCTGGGAAACGTGCAATAAAACCTGGGTAGACAGAGCCAGAGTGTCTTGAGTTAATGACATGAGGAGGAATGAGGTTTCCTCCTCTAACGACTAGCCATGCCATTTTTGGGTTCAATCAAAATCAGCATTGCTGCTGCTGCTACAAATATTTAACTCAGAATTATGTCCCAGATTGCCGGCAGCACTGCCCCTGTCCTGCCATTTGCTGAAGGCTCTGCACAGCAGCGCTTGGTCTCACTTAGGGGGCATAGCGCTCACCCCATGTGCTGCAAAAGTCACTGCTGAGGCCTTGAAGGCACCGCAAGTGCTGAAGATGATCGTTGCTGGTGAGTCATGGCGGGGGGAATATTTCCACTCAAACAAACGTTAATGAAAATCATGAGGAAAAGATGAGCATTATCTGTCTTTGAACAGTTTTATCAGAGGCAATAGCTGCTTTGAATTTTTGTCCAGCTGTGTTACCACTTTATCAGAAATAAAGATCTGAGTATTCAGAAACTGGAAAAATTAACAGAGCTCCCAGAAACAATGCTGCGATACAGTCTACTCCATTATTATTGAGCTTTGAAAGGTAACTAAGTGGCAGCCTGATCCTGTGGGGATTTTCTCAAGAATTAATCTTTGTTATAAAGAAATTAGTTAAATTTGACTTGACGTTGCCGTTGTGAAGTTAAGGAAAGTCCTGGTGACAAAGTGCCATTGCTCTGCATGAGTGCCACGAGGAATGCATCTCTCATTTGTCAGCCTGTCTCCCCAGTTGCCTGGGGCCTCAATCATTGCAAGAAAATTACCTTTGAAAAACAAATCCCTAATCGCAGGGCCGCTAAAGCAAGTTACTCCTTTGGCCTGAGAAATGGTGTTTTGATGTCTGCTTGTAGGAAGGAGACACAGCCACCAGGAGCAGGGCAGTTGGCAGCAGGCCTGTGCTCCGGGACTCCCACGTTTGGCTGTGCCGGCCGCACGCATTTTTCGGTTATCAGGAAGAAATTCAGTTCATGTTATTTCAGCCGAAAACAGGAGCCACAGAAGAAGCTTCACAAGGACTCTCCAGAAGCTGGAGGCGAGCGGAGAGCAGCCAGGTGTTTCAGTATCACCAAGGACTTGAAGGGCAGTATCTGATCAGCAGCTTTCCTTGCCCGCCGAGATGACTCACATGAATTATCTGTGTATATTGTCTAGTGTTTACTCATTACAGTTCTGCATTGCTTTTCATTTCTTGCAAGAAAATGAAAAACATTGTTACCACTTTTCCCTTCAGTTTAGGATTTTTAACTTTTCCTTGGTGCAGGGTTGCATGGACAGAAAAGCCTGAATTTGTTCAGGCTCTTTGCCACTCAGATGGCATTTCTGGAGGGTCCTCAACTTTTTCATTGTGCATTGTTTCTAAATCTGCCCTGCCCAGTTATTATCCTATTAGTGTTAGCTGTGTAAAAAGCCATTCAAATGAGTTTTATTTGTCTCTGAATTGTTTATGTGCACTTAAGCTACAGAAACTTAATGGGAACATCTGTTAACGGCGTAAGTGGTATGTGTGATTGATTCATCATCAGAGATGCTCTAATGAAGTAACTCCTTACATTTTCTTCACCAGGAAGAAAATGCCAGTAAGGTCCTCTGTCAGCCCACGTTCTTGCTCTCCCCACTGCTTTGTCTGAGCTACGTGAGCAGCAGTGGTAGGTAACTCCTTAATACTTGCCAGACATAGCAAGGGGATCAGACATCTGTCCCTGAAGGACAACTTCAAATTAAAATGTATCGCTGAACTCATGATCAGTGCTGAGAGCTGTTGAAATAATTTCTCTAAAAAAAATACAGCACTACAGTCAGCACCCTTCTCTTCTACTTCATGTTATGGATATGCAGCCAACCAAAGGTTACCTCCAGGAAGTTTAAAACCTTTTATTTTTTACTTATAAGAAAGCTACAGATTAAGAACACAAACTTTGCAGAGACCTTAAAAAAAAATAAAAAATAAAAAATAAAATTAAAAAAAAGATATTTTATATTTATTTTTGAGAAAAGTGTTTTGTTTTGTTTTTATAAACAGCATTATATATATATATATACATATATATATATATATATTTAAATTGGGAACATGACAAGAACTGCATCTCATTGAGACTTATATCACATTAAAGACAACCTTCCAGTGCCTTTTAGGGCTTTCTGGAGATGGCTCTGTTCCCCTGCACGCCCTTTATTTGCCTCGGCAGTCACAGGAAGCCTCAGATTTAGCTCAACTCTCCGATCTTTATGAAGCATTTTGACTGTGCAAGATAAACCCTCATGAGTCACCGTAATCATCTACTTCTGCAGCCTGCTCCCACCGCTTCAGTGTTAGCTGCCCTCCGGAGATATCCTAGAGCAATAACGAGTTCAGCTTCACCAGATGCATGCTCCAGTGCAGAAGCTAGCTCCCCTCTAGCCACATGTGTGTCATATCGATGGCCCAAACACCTGGACGGGATTTTTACAGTAGCATGAAGTCACGGTCAAAGCATTGTGTTTGTGAACAAGTCTGATAAGAGATCAGAGATGAGATCAAAAGCTTAATGGCTAATCAGCTTGCCTTATTAACAATGCAAATAAAATGAAAGTGGAAAGATCAATCTTCTCCCTTAACTCTCTATTTTTATTCCCTTACTTTTCTGGGCTAGGGTCATGGGAACATATCCTGCTGCAGCCCGACCTGCCACCTACCATTGGTTTTGTTTAATAATTAAATTGCAGGTGCTGTGGACTCAGCACACGTTGCTTTGGAGATGCCTTTGGTTCTTACTTGCTTAAAAGCCTCTCACCACACACTCTTTCGAAGGTTTCTGGTTTTGTGCACGTTAATTTGATCTTTCAGCAAGGGACAATTTAAACTACTGCTACCTAATTTGTACAACAGACAACCCTTTCTCCACCCTGCCCTCTTCTCCTTCTACATGGACTGTGGTGGGAATTTCTAACTGGTATTTCATTAATATCAGTATTAGTATCAATATTAGTATCGATAATCAAATTAAAATGAAAGAAACTGCTGTAGAGTTAGGGGATTACAAAATGGAAAAGCAGAACTTATATGATGATCCCAATACAGAAACAAACAAAAAAAAATCACATAAGTAACATTTTACAAAGTTAAGAAAAGTGACAAAGGAAGATTGGAAACAACTGACACAAAGAAGTGCCATCAAGAGTCTCTGATGGAGATGGCACAAGACACAAGGACAAGTATTTCTTAGCATAATACCTGCAGGGAAGAGAATTGATAGTTTAACCTCTCCCTAAGTGCATCACAGTTTGGATCCCAGCACCACTCTGCCAAGGAAGCACTGGGCTAACTCCTGAGGGAAACTTTCACTCCTGCTCCAAAACCCAGCTGGTAGCTGTTACAGAAGAGCCACCATCACCTCCTCCACTGCCTGCCCCCTGCAGCCCCTCGCAGTAACCAAGCCCCTTCCCACACTTGACAAAGCATTTCTCTGCCACGTGCTGGCCATCCAGCTTTGAATAGCAGCACGTCCAGTCATGTTTTTGGCAAGGAGTCATCCCCTCCTTCCAAGTTGTTTACTGTCAGGCAATCCAAAAGTTGTTTACCAGGTTAAATCTACAGAGAACTGAAGTTTCATTCACATCTACAGTGAAGGTAGCTCCTGGCCTGCAGCACGTGTGGCCTTTAGTTTTCGTAATTAACCAAAAAACGTGGTTAAAAATTCAAGCGTATGTGTCCCAACTCGGAAGCCTGGCCAGCACCACAAAGGAGCTGTTAGGATTGGCATCACAGGGGTGTCTGAAGGCTGGGGGGCTCTCCTCTGCTTGTGCTCTTTGGGTTGGCTGTTGTGTTTTGTTTTGATTTAATTGTTTTAATTGTCTGTAAGCCAAGCATCCCATGTATGTTCTTCTGCAAGCTGTGACAGTGAACTTGCCTGTTACAGGCACATGGTCAGATGGTGGATACACAGGCTGAACTTCTAGCCAGGAACTATAAAGCAAAGAGAGCAATTTTACTGTACAGTCCAGATGCTCCAGGATGCTCCTGATGCTCTTTTGAAACTCTTGTTTCTAAAGAGCCCTTAAGGTTGAACTGAAAATGTGGTCAGAGTGTAAATTGTTTACCCTTCCTTGAATTTTTTTTTTCCTGTGGACAGCTTGAAGAAGGCATCTATGTGCATTTAATTTGACGGGATGGGGCGTTTTATATAGCTGCAGAGCTTGAATAATATGTGATCTCCTCAGTAAGGTCCAACATGATTATGCAAACATCATGGCAGGGCTGGTCAAAAGCCCTTCAAAACACGCAGCATTGCTGGAGCCACTAGGTTTGCTGCTGTCTTTGCACAGATTGTGAAGTTTGCAGGTGGAAAGAGTAATCCTGAGGGTGTTTTCTGTGCTGGCATCAAGCTGATCCCACAGATAGTGCCAGAGACCCCGTGCAGCCATGCAGCAGGCTCAGCAGCTGCCCTGCAGCAGCTGAGGACCTGGCTGAACATGGTTGCCAGAGGCCCACCTCTCAAGCCTGCCCAGGTCCCTCTGGGTGGCATCCCTGCCCTCCAGCATGTCCACGACACCACACAGCTTGGTGTCATCAGCAAACTTGCTGAGGGTACACTTGGCTGTATCTCCACACCACAGCTGTCAATGTCTTGTGTATGGATGTGGATGCATCCTGACCCCAGAAGAGAGGATCCAGAGACCCCCAACATGCCAAAAGGTCTTTGTCTGCTTCCCCAAATCCATTTGGATTGGTGTTGTACCTGCAAACACCATGTGAAATGCAGACACAGATAAATAACAAGACAACACTTAAACTTCAGACCAAATTCAGCATGCAGAAGTTTGTCATGGCACACTGAAGTGCTCAAGACAAATTCAATTTAACAAGCAAATCACCATTTTCTAGACTAGTTTCAGTCTCCAAGTTGATGCAAACACAAGTTGCATTTAGAATATAATGCAGTCGCTAAAATTAATCAAAAAAAAAAAAAAAAAAAAGGATTGATCATATAAATCTGTCCATTCTGATGAGAAATTAATATAATTGTATGTACAAAAATGAGGAAAGTCATCTGCATGGTCATTTATAAAGAGTGACACCAAATATTAAAATATTGCACAGACTTAGGATTGTCTCTGTTAGGCACTGGTTAAGAAATGTCAAAGCATTGACTGAGACACAAAACAAGGTATAAAGCTGGCTGTGATGAGCATACTGAAAATCTTTTCTCTCATTTATCCCTTCTACAGCCTCATCTACACAATGAACAAGGGAAGTGAAAGGTTGCAGGAGCTCCACAGGGATGCACTGAGGCAGATGAGTAAATACTCGTAAAGATTTATCTTGTGGGATCTCCCTGAGAGAGAGAAATGGAGCCACGGAAGCCAGTCATACAAACTGCTGTAGGTTTTCCAACTGCACCAACTGCGAAGCTGAAAATAGCCACTGGGTCTAACTGTGTTAGTCGAAGCACCTTCTCTATTCTCATTACCAGATCATCTGCTTCAAGAACCAGCATCGTGCACGCATACACTCAGGTATAAACACAAATTGACAAGAATCAGGAAGACCTGAAATACCTAGATAAAGGAAGCCTTTTACGGAGATACAGTGGAAGAATTAGCTGGGTTGTCTTTTGTCCACTCTTGGCTTTCTGAGAGGATCTGGGAAGGCAGCCTTGTTAGTCTTGTTAATATTGCTAACTATAAGGACTGTGCAACACATTCCAAATTCTTTTCTTTCAACAACCTGCTAGTGTTAGAAAGAAATAAAATAAAATAATTAATTTAGGAACAAAAGTCAGTAAGATTTCATTATTGATTGGGAATTCAATCGAATAACAAGAACAAAAAATGTGTATGCCTAAACATGAAAGGTCCAAAGACGTTATTGTTTTGTCAAAACAAATTGTTGAAGATATCTCTGTTCTGCATGAAAATAGATTTATTGAAAATCTTAAGTGGCATAGTTCCCCCATTTATCAAATGATGTTCTGTGGGGTTTTGTTTTGAGTACCGAGCAGTTGCATCAAAAACTTTTTAATTCGGGGAACTGTGACAGTTCTTTTTTAACTTCTGTTTACCAGTTCTTAAAAAATCAAGAAAAAATATATACTACATAATTCTATCTTGGCATGCTACTGTGTGACCATCATGATGGCAAATGTTTGTAATAAAATCAGTTAATAAGCAAGCCGCTATTTTAGCCACACTAACTTCAATCCCAGAGCTAGTTTAAGAAGTATCTTTATGTAGAACATTTGTTTTTCTATTTTTTGCATGTCTGTTAAGGCTGGTATAATCAAGAGGTTAATTAGAATCTTAAATGCATAGTTCACATGTTGAGAGATTTGTCTCACTCTATGAAAAAAGCTTTATGACATCGGAGAGTGTTTTTTTTTTTTTTTTATTATAATTGCCCATTTTGAAGAAAATGTCTTGTGTATTGGCAGCAGGAGAGCCCAAATGAGAGACTATAAACATTTTAAAATAGTAAATTCCCAATTTTCTTTTATTATTTATAATACTTGAACTCTCTTGCTTTCTTGATATTCACATTGCCACAAAGTTCCTGAAGCTATACTTATTGTGCCATCTATGTTGTGAGTATAAAGACTGTACAGAACTGCACACAATAAAAAACTAATGAAGGCAGTAAAATAAAATTCTGTGGCTTTTCGCTCACCAAAGCAACACCAACAGCACCCAACTTTGCGATGAAGGAGGGAGTAAACTGAGGTCAAGTGATTCTGAATTTCACTTCTGGTAAATGTTTCTTGGCTCACATTTACTTTAATTTTTAAGGGGGTTGCGTTTTGTTTTCTTTTCTGGTTATTAATTTTTACGGGATGCCTAATACCTACGACAATACAATGAGAATTTTTGAAGTGTGAGTTGTGTACAGAAGGCTAAAGCTGCCTGTTGCCAGTTGCAATGACTATTACCACAATTTTATTTCCAAACCACAGTAAGAATTATTCAGAGACTTTCTGATGGCTACTTATATGATGACCTTAGACATATCAATCACCAAGGCAAGTAAGTCTTGTGTATTTTCATTGCATGAGGGAAAAAAAAAAAATGCCATTATCTAACTGGGCCAGAGCCACAGGAATCAACTGGAGATGCCTTAAATCTCCCTGGGCATGCTGCTCGTGGGATGTGATGGCTCGAAACCTCGTAACATGAGGCACAGACGCCAAGCTGGGGTTTTGGTCTGTCACATTAAATAACATGTCTGTTATTTATCAGACAAAGCGGCGCACGCAGGAGGGGCTCTGCCATGCTGCCACACCACGGGGACCTTGCCCAAGCAGCAGGTAACAAGGAGCAGAAGGAGGCACTGCCATGGGGGTGGCACCATTTTGGCCACACGGTGACTGGGCACAGCACCCAGGCCTCCATCTGCGCCGTGCTGCTTGATGTCTCCCGCCTTGGGGGGGGGATCATCGGGCTCTGTACCACGGCTCTGAGCCCTCTCCCGACCTTTAAAATGTGGGATGAGAGGCAGGGTGCGCATTGCCGAGAAACCAAGCCCCACATTACAGCGGGGCTACCCCCCAAAATGGCGGCCCTCCCCAGGAACTACACCCCCCACAATCCTCCGGGAGCCCGAGCCGCCTCGGCGGCCCGTGACGTCACTCCGCGGGGAGGGGGCGGGGCGGGGCGCGGCGGGCGGACCATAGAGAGGGGCGGCCGCCGGCAGCGCAGAGCGGCCCCGGCCCCGTCTCGGTGGTGACCCGCAGCCAAGATGGCGGCGCGGAGGCCCCGCCGCGCCTCAGGTCAGTCCGCGGCCGCGTGGGGCGGGCGGGCGGCAGCAGCGGGGCTCGCGCAAAAAACACCCCAAAAACGCCGCGGTGGAGGTTTGGGTAGGCACGGGTGGGTGTAAAACATAGCGTTGTCGCCCGAGGAAGGGCGTTCGTTCGCTTGTTTTATCAAAAATAAGCGCTAAAACGTTGTTATTGGCCGCGCAACGCATTGTGTGTGCGAGCTGTGATGTGCCTCTGACCCTAAAATAAATTACAATTTAACACAACTGACAGGCTGTGACTGGGAGTACTTTGTTCCCTTTTTAAACAAGATAAACTGTCTTTGATGCCTCAAAGAGAGCATTCACCTGCGACTCTTTATCATGATGGGCCTTGTTATTTACTATCACCTAAGTGATAATAAAGGGAAAGAAATCATCCTACTTAACTATTTTCTCTATTTTCTCTTCATATTCTATCTATTTTTTAGCCTTTCACTCACACTTGTAATAAGAGGTTAAAAAAAACAAACACAACATTGTGAACACGAGCAGAACATTTACATCACAACTCCTTACAATTGTAGGCAATAACGAAACTTTTCTCCTCTGCAGTGACCCCGCAGCCCTGCTGATCTTACACCTCTCCCTAAATATATTAAACAGAAGTGGACTTTAACCCTCCGTGTGTGTATACTGAAATATGGTGTGCTTATAAAATGCTCCTTTTTGAAAGTAGGCCACCTCTTCCTTTGATGTTTGAGGATAAGCGGTATTTAGGATGGTATTTAGGTATTCAGGATGCCTAATTTGGAGTTGTAGGAGAAGGCCCAGTTTGAAAGCGTTGAGAGAATTGTGCTGAAATTATGGAACTTAATTGAAGTCCCAGCTTCATCTATTTTGTCTGTGGTGGAATGGGAACAGACGTGGCTGTTCTTGCCTTATTACCTTAACCTAATGTCCTGCCCTCTGAAGAAAATACAAAGCCAGGGATTCTTAAAAGAGAAGCATCGGCTTTCTCTTAAGTCAGGTGCGTTTCACGTTGCTGAAGATCATAAAAGCAATCGCACGATGTCAGATGAAAACCCAGCATCTCGTGTCTGAAAGCCATCGGCTGCAGGGTGAGCTAGGAAAGAATAACACGGTAAGCAAGCAGCGATGCTTTCTCAGAATGTTTCTGAGGATTTTCTGCTCTGGACCTCCTGATAGCCTTTGGTGGATTTTTGTTGTTGTTCCTTTACTTTTTTTTCCCTGTTGTTATTTGGAGTCCACATCAGCTTTTGGTAGCTTCAGCATCCTGCAGCAAGCTGCTCTACAGGTTAACCAGAGCCCATCTCAGAGAGGGGCAGAGGAGACTTCCTTTTTTCTTTTTTTTCTTTTCTTTTTTATTTTTTTTTATTGTGTTAAACCAGATGCATGCTAGCTCCAAGGCCTTTTAGTTCCTCTACTTGAACAGAGAGGAGATTCCTGTTCAGCTTTTCTGTGCCACGTGTGGATTTCCTGTAGTCTTTTCTTGAAGATTGTGGCATAAAATCACAAAGTCCTTTGTTCTGTGAACCTCTGGACCATAGGTAGCCCATAAATGGCATCATAAACCATTGTATTAGCCAGATAATGCCAAATACAGTTCTGCTAATGCTTGGGGTTTTGATAGTGGATGTTTCTGATAGGTTGTTAGCTTACTGCATAACAGAAAATAACTTTCTTTCTTCTTTGCTCTTTTTAAGAACGTGAAAGCGATGATGATTCCTATGAAGTGCTGGATCTGACAGAATATGCAAGGCGTCACCATTGGTGGAATCGTGTGTTTGGCCGCAATTCGGGACCAATTGTAGAAAAATATTCTGTGGCCACACAGATTGTGATGGGCGGAGTGACTGGCTGGTGAGAGAACGTCGCTTTCATAACTGCGCTAGACCTTCTACTGTTCTTAGATCTTTTTCCAGGCTATATGAAGCAGATACGTTTATTTTCTCTAATAGGGTTTCCTTTATCGTTGATGAAAATTATACATGCGTGAGCAATTTCTTAACTCGTTGCTCTGACTCATCATCCTAAAGTCATTTTGTAATATTGGTAAAATGTACCAGTTACCTAAAGGAACCCATACCAGTTACTGCAAAAAGAAGTTGAAGAAATAAATGTCAGAACTCTGAAAGTCTAAGGAGTAAATGGAAAATTACTGCATGTCATTTTTGTTTCTATGGAAAATCAGATTAACTTACTAGTGGGGATTTGGAGGCCTAGTTATGATATTATAGCTAAGATGCCTTTTATAGGTAAAAGAAATTAAGAAATGAATGTGTGACAGAATGTATCTTTAAGAGCCCCATTTTATAGAGACGTCTTCGTTTCTCTAAATTAAACTGGAGCCATTTTGAACAATTTAACAGTCTCTCTACAGTTAACACGAGAGCAGATACCATAAATTGTTTTAGCCTAACCATGCTGTGGTGATAGGTAGAAATTGGAAAGTGTGGTCACAAACTGGGCAGCTGTGTCAAGGTATTTGACTAGTCCTTGTTTATTCCAGTGTTCTAAAAAAAAATAATAATAATTTCAGTGAAAAGCAATGTTATAGTAGTGTAGGAACTTTTAAAATGAAATTGTATAAGATTTGGAACGTGGAAGAAACTAAAAATGAAATTGTTATTTACAGGCTTAGTACAGCTTTGGGGGGTGTAGCCTTAACTTTCAATCTGATTTTTGATTTGCTTTTTTAGCTTTAAAATAGCTTTTAGACGTTAGGTGTGAATAGACCAACTCAGAAACCTGTAGGGAATAGTGAATGGGGTCTGGCATCCAAGAAGTGGCTTATGAAGGATGTAGGAACTGTATTGCAGTGTCTGTGTCTATGTACATACGTGTGTGTGTGTGTATTCGTGCATATCAATAGGAATTCACCCCCCATATGCAAGGGGAAAAAAAAAACAACACACGTGCATTGGGCTGTGAGGGGGCAGGTTAAGTTCCAGAGGAGGAGTCCAAAGAAAATTTTTGGGACCATCAGCCTGGGAAGCGTCCTGCACCCGCCCCAGCAGGGCCCTGAGCACCCCAATTGCACTCAGGTCTGATGGTGCAGTTCTGGGCATGGTTTGGGCCAGATGACCTCCTGCCACAGTTGTTCTGTGATGCTGATATCCATGTGGTTCTGTGTTTGATGTGGGAGCGTTTGGAGACTGTGACCAAGATCCTAAATCGCTGGTTGCATTGGTCCCCTAAAAACAGGCCAAGGCCGTGTCCCAGAGGAGTGCCCTTCCCTGCCTCGTCCTCCTCTCCCCTCCAGCTTTTAGCACTTGCTGTAGGGATGTAACTTGTTTTTGCCTGAGAGTTAAGTTACAGGTCATGTAGCTAATATCAATGGTAGTGTAATATATTAACCTTCCATCTGGGAATAGTTCTAATGGCACTTTTGTATCGCTCTCCTGTGCTTCGTTAAAAGTGCTGCATTGAATAGCAGTATGCAGCTTTTATGTATAGACAGAGCCCGCAGAGCTGAAGCTTGCTTAAAAGGGGCCATCAGTCATCAACTAGCAGCCGTTGCTCGTGTTGTTTTGTGTTAGACGTTATCCATTAACTGTTGTTTGTGTTAAATATTCTGATCTAAAGATTTAAGAAATGTGAAATGATACGTTTGCTTTTGTTAAATGAACAACGTAATAGTTGTAGTCAGGAATTTTGGAGTGTGGCATTGTTGAGCAGACAACTTCATTGGACTGGGTTTTTTGTTTTGTTCTCCTAAGGTGTGCGGGATTTTTGTTCCAGAAAGTCGGAAAGCTTGCAGCAACTGCAGTAGGTGGTGGCTTTCTTCTGCTTCAAGTATGTAGAATTTCATGCTTTATAAGTTGGCAAATGTTATTTACTTAAACTGTAGGCAAAATTCAGCTGCTGGGTTAAAAATTTAATTAGGAAGGCTTCTTATCTACTTCATCTTTTTAGTGTTCTCAATATAAACTTAATTTCAGGTGGAATATTGCGTGTAAAAGAGACAGCTCTAAAATAACAGTCCTAAATTGGAATCTATTCTTTATCCTGTGAAATAGTTGTGATAAGCCAAAAGAAACCTTTGTGCAGAAACTGAGATGCTGTGTGTGATACATATTGCCAGCTTAGAGGAACTACAAGTAAACTTATTAGAGAGATCAGGGTATTTAAAGCTGTGTTTATTTTAAATAGGTTTGAGAATTTTTATCAGTGCTTTGAAAAAAATGGGCTGCTTTGGCAGTTGCTTGGAAGACATGCTTTGGTCCAATTATGAAGCCACTCATTTCCCGTTTCTCCCCATGCTGTCTTTGCTAGTTACATCTGTTGAACCTCTGAAGCTCTCCTGACTTCTGATGGCTTCATTGCATTCCTCTGTTCAACCAGATTTCAAGTCTAAAAAAAAAAATGTAATGGTGTTATCTAGCATGGCTATTTAAATTTTTCATCAGGTATTGTGTTAGGGGAGGACAGATTTCCAAAACGTCTTCAAATAAATTAAAAGGCTTTAAGCAAAGGAGAATTTCACATATCCTTCTGAGATGTAAACGAATTAAAATTACTTGGCTAGTGTTTCCCATGTCTTAACATCTGTAAGCTTGTCTATTTTATTTTTTTTTCTTCAAATTACTCTAGAGGAAATAGACTGGTGGCCGTTTAGGTTTATTCAAATAATACACTGGCTGTGTTTTTTTTTTTTTTTTTTTTTTTTTCTTTTTTGAGACAGGGACGAAGATAGTTTCTTTTTATTATTGCCGACATGGCCCTGGATGGTTTCTGGGGGAGAAACCATCATCCTCTCCACTGTGTTTTTTTTTTTGTTGTTTTTTTTTTTTTAAGCCTCCAAGGCCGTTGTTAAACATAAGCACTGTAGTTCAGTTACATGTGAGAATGTAGGTTTTCCAACACTATTTGGTTTAACTTGTTTTCAACAAGTATAACACCTACTTTACTCCGAATTATTCAAAGGCAAGCAACAACAATGTAAATAGTCAAAATGAAAAATTTTTCATATGAAGCTTTATAGCATTATTATTTGTTCCACTTCACCATGGTGCATTGCTGACCTCTTCAAATCTTCTGGAAAGCACTGGTTATTGGGTTTGTAGCTAAACTTTGGGATGGATTTTACAAATGTATTGAATCTGAAAAGGTTTAGAATCATCCAGATGTAAATTTTTGGCAAAATGTGCAAAGCCACCAAATGAATCAAATTGAGAACACTGCAGTTCTTTAGCCCACTGTGTGTATTTCTGGATGATGAGGGAACACTGAAATCTTTGCATATATATATATATATATATAAAAGTATAATGTAAAGCGATATATATAGTGGATCTTTAAACTACTTGTCTTTAAGTTAACCAGACCAAAGTTAAGTTAAGCATGACCAAAATCTCTTCTCATTTAGAGTAGTGTTGGTCTTAATTCACTAAATGACAATTTTTATCCAAATTTGGCTGTTGAGCCTGCCAAACGGAGGCCTGGAATCCAGGGGCAGTAGGCAGAACGTTGCCTGCAAGTCCCCATTAGTGCTTCTTACCACAAAGCTAAAAAGTTAAAACTAAAACCTATAAATAGTGAAGAATAGAGCTTGCTTAAAAACATGTTACTTATGCAAGTATTTTTGCTTGTTGAGCTATGAAGTTTGGGGAGCTTTCCTATGTGTAAAATCAGTTTGCCATGTGATAGTGTGTCTGATTTCTTAGTTGATCTCATTTAGAGTGTATTTGAAAAGGAATATTATCTAAGAAGAAAAACAAGTTGCATATTTTGACTGAGTTGTCTATATTGTTAATTAAGAAAGATCAGATTCTCTTGGAAGGGAATAAAGTAGATGCCTTGGTCTTTCATTTTAATTCAAAATGCTTTGCATTTTTAAAGCTGAGTCATAAATTCTATAGTGTAATTACATTTCTGTAGTCTTTAATTTTTTCATTTAAAGATCACACATTATGTTTTTAATTTCCTTATGAATATATGTTCAACGCTTCCCCTGTGTGGGCAGAGGAACGTTTCAGCACGTGACTAAAAAATTCCTTTTTATCTGCAAATTTTTCTGAAATTGCAGATTTAATTCCAGCTCCTGATTGCAATATTGATGTTGTAATTACCTGCTCAAACAAGAAAAAGAACTACAGAAGGCGAGGTTCTTGGATAAAGCCCATTCACTGAAACACTTCAGTCCTGGAATTTAAAAAGTGCATTATTTCTATAGCATATGACGACTTCATCTGAAGAAATCTAGTAGGAAACAGAAAGCAATACATTTTGGAGTGTCAGTTCGTACAAGAAGTAAAAAGATCTTTCAAATTACTGTAAATGATCTATAAATATGTCAGTCTTAATGCAGATTAAATAAAAAGTAGCCTGAGAAGAATAAAAATGACATGAAGGAATCTGCATTGTTCTTCAGAATTAAGACCTGTTCTCACATCTCTGTGCTGGATATTTCAACAGCTTAACTTGATCAATTTTTTATTGAAGGAGTTGTGATTCTTCAAGTATGCTGGTATATGATCAATACCCATGCTCTATACCAAGAAAAATACAATTAATTTCTCCTATCGGGTATCAGCTTAAGGGATTTCCCTTGTCAAACTTACAGGTTACATAGCGCACAGCTTAGTGAGATCCTGAAGAGCAGGGAAGTGTGAACTTGGTGTGGTTCTGCTGTAATAAGTTACTTAAAACAATTGTTCTTAATGAGTGCTTGTTCTCGGTGTTTTTAAATTCCTGTATCCTTAGTAATGGTCTCATTACTTCTTGCTCTGCAGTCAACATATAAATTGTGGCTTTTTCCATTTTGTGTTGACTACTATTTAATCATAAAATGGTGTATTTGTGTAGTTATTTGTGCTTTCAGTAATAAATTTTGCCTCGTTCCATTAACATGCCATTGATAGATTCAATTCAACTACTCATTAAAATACCTTCTGCCTTGAGAAAGAGCTTAGAAAGCAATGTAAGAAGCAAGACAAACCCTAAGACAGCCTCAGCTGTGTGTTGTGCAGGGGTCTGGTAGTGCCACGCTGATGCTGTGGGATCTCAGCGGAGCGGTGGGAGAGCAGCACGCTTCTGGGGCAGGGACTTGTTCAGAGGGAGAGTCGCATTTGGTTTTGCGCTGGGTACCTCACTTGACAGATGATTCGTGCAGATTTAGAGGGACTATTCAGTGGAAGAGCCAAAGCAAACAGTATCTGGAAGTTTGCCTTATAAAGAAATGCCCTGCTTCTGGCAGGTGTTTACATGAAGTGGAGGGGCATCGTTCTTCTGCTTTTGTAAACTGGAGGAGTTTTATGGTCACAGGGGAGCTGTGCCAGTAGATGGTGGCTGAAGATACAGCCTCTAGAGCTCAGCTCTTACAAAAAAAAATACTGTATCATTTCTCAGTCCCTCCTTATCTCTGTATATTGAAGTCAGAGCCTTGTCAGGTCTGTCCTGGTCAGGAGCAGGGAGGGTTGCTGCCTAGGTAAATACCAGGAAACACCAAGAACTTCACATTGCTTCTGTATGCTGAGCATGGGGAGCTTGTGTGCAGTTTCTGGGCTTGGTTAGGCCTTTTTGAGTACGAGAGAAATCCTGGTTTTGAGGAAATTACAACTGCCATCTTGCATGCAGGAAGATGGGACAGCATTTTTTTTTGCTCTTGTGCATCGTTTGCTCATTACCCTTAATGATGCTTCATAATAACAAAGTGCTTGTGTGCCTATCCAACAGCACCCCCAAATGAGGCCTTCCCTTTAGGTTCCCTTCTCATTTTGGTTAGTGTAAAGAAGGAAGGAAGCATTTTTATTAATCATGCATTAATGTATTTTTTAATTGCGTTTTTAGAAAACATTTTTTTAATAGATTTGGAAGATCTTGAACAAATATCTGACATAATATTCATATTATATATAATTATATCAATATATATAATTATATTAATATATATAATATATATAATGGATATAACTGATAATGGAATATTAATGTTTTATCTCCATTATCATAGGGACTGGCTTTAAAAATGCTACTGAACTTTCAGAATTTGTATTTATATAAATTTACTATAGGAACATTGACCATAAACTAATAGTTAAGATATTTTTTTTAAGCTTAATTAGGGTTTAAAAATTGAAGTCTGTCTCACCAGCATAAGACTTCAGTGGGATTTTTTTCTGTGGTTAGACAATATATTTTGTAGGACTGCAGCCAAAGCAGATATGACACAAGCTCTGACTATCACTGCAGTGAAGTACAAGATATCTTTTTCCGCCATTATACATTTCATATTCTAAACATTGTCTATTATTTATTTCATAGCTGTATACTAAAATTTGAAAGCAGAACTTAAGAGCTCTGCTACATAGCTTCTATGGTTAGGAGCTTAATTAAAAACAGAGCTTAATTGAAAACTTCTGCCTCATGCCTGTACTGTCAGGATAACTGAGCTAATTGAACTAGTCTTAATCCTGTTTCTCTTAAAGTCCATTTTATATTTTATTAATGCGTTTGCTTCCCTAAAAGTTGTATTTCTAATCTTGTGTTGGACTTAATATATTAAATCAACACTTAGTTTTTAGGTTTGTGAGTCAGAAGGCACCAGTTCAACACTAAGGCCTCTTTGAAATTCTTGTGGTAATGTTAACTCCGTAAAATGAAAATTAGCCCAACGCCTAATGGGTTTTTCTCTTGGTGTGTCATCCAGAGACTGGATGTGCAACCAGTACAGTTTAAAAGTTGTTTTATGTCTTCACAATGTACAGGCAGTCCTTAATTACTTATCCCTGCCTAACACCAGCACCTGTCTGCATAAATGGTTTACATTAGACAGGCAAGGTCAATGGATTTATTGTATCCCAAACCTAATAAATCCTGTGTTTAAATATCTACTCCACAGAACTTTGTTATCTGTGAGTTTTATTTACAAGTTATACCATTTGTATAGAAAGCACTTACGTAAGTTATGTGAAATTGGCAAACACAACTTTAAGAAGGATCTGAGAAATCTCACTCTTCACAAACATTTTTGTTTTGGTATAAATCATTTAAAGCTAGTTGTCTATATTTGTCATAGCAGTTAAAATGAGCAGGAATCCTTAGTTTTGATTTTCTTCTTTTTATGACTGAGTTTTTTTCCCTTAATTATTATCTGGGGTATACAGTAATTACTTTTTTTTTAGTATGTTATCTTACAAACATTTAAATATGCATTTCTTTTGTGAGTTGGTGGGGCTGTCAATGTTGTTGAGTAAATGAACGTCCTTTTTCCAGGATCAAATCTGAGTTAGAGAAATAAGGGAAAGGATTGGGATGATGGTTAAATGTGCTAACAATCTCATGAATGATAATTAATTTTGTGAGTTTGAGTGGAAATTGGTAGGAACAGTCACCCAAAATATTTTGCATACGTCCCAGTACTTGTGCTGTATGTGAGCCGTGTTATTTTTCTACTTACTGGGTTTTTCTAGAAGCTGTGAGAATTCTGTTTTCATATACTTCTTGTTGGATAGTTTAAATGATATAAAATAGAATGAAAGTTTTTGGTATTTCCAAGGATGATTCTTATTAGCCCCAAATGCCCAGTCACAAATCAGAATTCCACAATTTTGAAAGAAGCTAAAATGGAACAGTTTTTTCATTGTTATTCTGTGAATGTACTTTTCTTCCCTTGCAATTAGTTACAGTCAATTCTGAAGGAAGAAAAATGTTTTAAAACTTTTATAACTAAGCAATAGAAAAGTGGTAAAATTACCAAGAGCCTACTGAACTTTGCAATTCATTGTTCTTTTTCACATCAGTGTTACTGCAGGTAAAATACAGTGTTTGACACAGAGTAAGTGTTGTAATTGGAGCAATGTCTTTTCCTCTGTCTGTAATACATAGAAACAACATTTAAACAAAAGATAATTTGTAGGCACTAGTATATTGCACTTTGACTCATAAAATGTTAACTTCAACTGTACTAAATTTACTTTATTTTCCTAGATTGCTAGTCATAGTGGATACGTACAAGTTGATTGGAAGAGAGTTGAAAAAGATGTAAACAAAGCAAAAAAACAGTTAAAAAAGCGTGCAAATAAGGCAGCACCTGAAATCAATACTCTAATCGAAGAGGTAAGTCTAAGCAGATAAACTTCTCTACCAGCCACCTTTTCTTGCTTTCCACCTTACGTAGTGCTTAGTTGGAAACGTCGTGCAAAGCTGAACCGTGAGTCTGATTAGAATGGGTAGGCATCAGAAATAGCCTGGCTGTATGCTTTATTAAAAGTTATCAGTTATTAAGTTATTTAACTTGGTGTTTTGCTCACTCTTGCAGGATCACACATGGGCTTTTGTTGTTGGAAAACCATCAACTTTGATGTGGCCTAGGGACTGCCATGGGCTTTGCTAGTTGGTCTGTGCACCCTCTTGGCTAGCAAGAGAGCTGATGTGCTGATGGCTTGGTTAAAAAAAAAAAAAAAAAAAAAAAAGAGGGGGGTGTGTGGTTAAAACACGGTAGCTCAAAGACCCAAAAAGGTTAGTCTGCTGATCACAATATTACTTGATTAGGAAAGATAAACCTCTCTTTCTGGAGAAAAGCAATAACCACTTTGTAACTAGATATGTGTATTTTTTAAATCTAATTTTTACACATGAAAAATATGTCTACAGCCGCTGTTACGTGCTGTGTTAAAAAGACTCATACTGATCAGAGTGTCAGAGGCCATTTTGTTCTGACATTTGAAGACCTTGTTTATCATTTTATCTTTTGAAAAAAGGCATGTTTGGCATGTTTTAACACACTTTTAAAATGTTATGTAGGCCCTATAAGTTTCTGTGCAACTGTGAATCCTGACTGGGAATGTACTGCAGACTAACAGTGTTACAGCAGCCACACTGGTGCTTTGTAATAAAGAGTTCTGACATCTTATACTTAACCTGATGGAATTATAGTTAAGTTGCTAAAAATCGCCTTACCTTTTAATGTGAGTTTAAAGTGGAAAGCCAAGAGAGAGGGTTTTCTTCCATTCTGCTGCAGAAATGGATGGGACAGGAAGTTTTTTGTTTTCCTTATTTCCAATTACCTTTTACTAATTGTGTCCCAATAGCTAATTTCAAGTTTTCAAAGTAAAGGATTTATGAAATAGCATGTTAGATACGTATTATACTCAGTGATAATATTTCATGAAATATTATATACAAAAGTTGTACATTGGTTTTAATCCAAGAAAGTGGTATTGGCATGGAATTACTATGACAGTTCCTCTGAATTTTGACTCAAAATGCTGACTGTTTTGCAAACCCATTATTAAAGACAGTAGAGAGATGGGTTTCACTCCGTTGGTGCCAGCAGTTGGCACCCAACTTCGTTGGTTTTCAGATGGATTACTACCACCTCCCCAATTCCAGTGTGCTTGTTTCCAGGCAATTGTGATAAGAGTATTAAATGTTATAGTCAGGCACGATTGACTCAGTTCTTTACACATCTTCTTTTTCTTCTCAGTCAACAGAATTTATCAAACAGAACATCGTGGTCTCCAGTGGATTTGTTGGAGGCTTTTTGTTGGGCCTTGCATCGTAAGGACCTGAATCATCTCTTCCTGATGGCATTCATGTCAAAGAACAGTTGTGGTGACACACTGTCAGAAAGCAGTGTGGGTCACTGTGCCCTCCAGAGCAAGACGAGTGGAATAGATAGAAAATTTGGAAGCTTTCACATTTTAGGCTTTTGCCTCTTGAAGCTTGGCAAAACTAGAATTTGCTGAAAAAACGCAGTGTGCTCATTATAGCATTTCTGGGCAAAACTGGTTCATCTTCATCATGACTCTTTTTATCTATGACCTTTCAAGATCTAGCATTTTTAAAATGTTATTCTTGGAATATAGATATGTAAGCATACTGTAAGAAAGGAAGCTCCATTTCTATGTTTTCAAGTAAATACTGTTAATTTTAAAAGTATTTTTCTTCATGCAGTAGTAGATAGTATTAATGACTATGTACTGTACATGATACTGTAGTTTCAGCCTCGTGGCTGCCTGTGTTCTTTAGAAGTCACTGCAATAATCTATAAATCTGTAATACCTTTTTACAGAGTATTAAATAACAAAGAATCATCAGCTCATTAAAAGTGAAAATTGACTTTGACTCCGGCCTCGTATACATAGAGAAGAAGTCTCACTTTCATGTCCTGCAGGCATCTGGTACAAATATTTGTGCACACAAGTCTGTGCGCTAAGTGAATGTATATGCTACTTTTCCCAGATGTGTAGACATGCATAAATTCATTGATAAAACTGTACTACGCAGATAATTGTGGCAAGGATTACTGTTTTATACTCAATGAGCCATGGAGCCCCTCTCAGGCTTCAGTAGGTGGTGAAATGAAGCACTGAGACTTCTCCCTGAGCACTTTGCAAGGGCTCATGCTTTGCACGGCTTGATGCCATGATAGTATGATGTACCTTGGATCGACCGAAGGCTTCTCTTGTAGTCCATTTTAGCTGGAAATCATGAGGTAATGCTCACTTCCATGCTCTATTGCCACTATGTTCTGCTCGACTTAGACTTCAAAAAAGAAAAAAAGTTGTCACTTAATTTGACTTTCACTGTTAATTTGGCTTTCTGTATCTAGGGCGTCAGCTATGGGAAATCTAGGGTACAGTTTGGCTTCAGTAGGCTCATTGGAAGAGTGCCTATTGCCTCTGATGTCTGGGAAAGCAAATGAGGCTTCATCTGTGGGATGTGGTTGCTGCCTCTGTCTTTGACAAATCAAAGCAGGAGGCAGATCCTAAAGGAGAGTGGAGGTATAATTTTCCAGTCTATCTACAGCTGATTCTGAAGCTGTATTCTGAAGCTGATTCTGAAGGCGGTTTTGGTCATTTCTTACGAAATTATTCTCAAGAAGCTGGGAATCCAAATGCATGTTTTGTACATTTTTCTGTTTTTCAAACTTGTGAACCTTTTACCTAAGAAAATGGGATGTTTGCTCTGTCCTCCTTTCCCTGCTTTAATTCTGTACCCGTAAGTTAATGTGAAACCGAGCCTGCCTCATACAGGTTCTGTTGGGTTCTCGTTCCCACGCCTGAACAGCAGGAATGATGCATCAGCATCCCATGGCTGAATGTGAACTCCTGGTGAGCAGGACACATGATGAACCTCCGTCAGATGGACTGTACGTGAGAGGCCTTTGACATCATAACCCAGTATATAGTTAGATCAGGGCATGTGTGAACTTCAGGGGCCCTAACATGTTGTTGGTGAACTTCATCTGGCTGGGGTAAGTCATGAAGCACATCATGCATGCCTGCCAGGTTTAAGTAAAGGTTTAGTCAAGCTAAAACCCATTTAGAACTTTGGATATCAAAGCTTGAATTAAAAAAAAAAAAAAAAGGCAACAAGGAAAACATACTGCATGTTATCATCCTGAGGTTTTGGGTTTTTCTAAAAAGGTGAATTTGTAAAGCTATGTAAGAACAATTGTTGCAGTTCATTGGAAATGGGAAGCCAAGGAAGAGGTTGGGTCATCTGGAATTAAAAACATTGAATGAAACTTTGTATGAAAGCTTTTTTTTCCTTAGTATTCATCTAAAGGATATTGGGAAGGTGACCACTATGTTCTTTTCTGCTGGGGAAGCTAATGGATTTTTGGCATGTCATAAGATTTACTGAAGCCAGCTGCTACCAGTCACCCATGCACACGGGTGAACTCAGATGTTCTGAAGGTCTCCAGGAGTGAAGTGAGCACCTCGATAACGTGAACCCATAAAGTTGCATCTAAAAAGGAGCCTACTCTCTGAAAGGGCTTCAAGGGAACATCATGTAGTGCCGTTTCTAAAAGGGCTGCTGTGAGCAAGAAATATGCTTCATAGTTAAAAGTAGAATTTAAAATAACTTTTATAGCAGTCTGCAAGCCCAATTTCTGCAGGGGAAAGTTGTTCTGCTGTCCTGTTACTGTTATCTGGGATACTCAGTACGATGATGATGAATAAAGAACTGATCGAACTAAAAATATATTTTACTAGTGTTTTTTTTTTTTTTTTCAAAGGCTTTGGAACAAGAAGCATAATGTGGTGTGAGAGAAAAATAAGGAGCAGTGGTATAACTGAGAAGGTGAGCACAGGTTGGTTGTGTGAAGATTGGCTTTAATTCATGCCTTAATGACTTGAGGAACGGCTGCTGGCATAGGGGTGGGGGTTTGCAGAGTGCTTTGAAGCTGTTCCTTGGATCCTGGTTAGCTCTGGGGGGTGCTGCAGCTGCAGGCAGAACTGGCAGGGTGAGGAGATGATGGAGCAGCAGACTTGGATAAACACAAAGTTTATGCAACTGAATAAAGATGTGTAACTTTTTTTTTCTTGTAAATACCTGAGTATCTATTTGTGTGAGCTCAGAGTGGGGACTTGTGTATCCCTGCACCCAACAAAATGCTCTGTAACATTACAGTCAAAAAAAAAATAAAAAATGACAGCATCAGAAACGGAGTGGAGCATAAGAGGAGCATGATGTTTCTGGTGGTAAGGTGTCTTCTGGAATGACTCCAAAGTTACTGTCATCCCCTCTGCCAAAAAATAATGGAGGCTAAGAAGATCCAGAAGAAGGTGAAATGAAGACTGAAGAAAATTTTATTCTGAAGACCGTTTGGGGGGAAAAACAGTGTCCATTTTAGGAGGCAGATGATTAAGAAGCAGAGCGTTAGAAATGTGTGGAGTACTGAAAGGCTGGACTGGCATTTCTGAGCTTTTCATTGTGTCACGGAAGAACTTCAAGAAAACAAAAGTGGTCATCTTGAACCTAGCAGAGTGCTCAGTTACATTTAAAGATGCAAGAAAAGCAACTTTATCATCCCTGGCCATAGCTAATACTGCTTGGTGAAGCTCATGATAAAACCATCCTAGTGGTAAGTTTGTCTACCTTTGCTTTCTACAGGCTTGTGTATTTATTTTTTTTTCCCCTCAAGCAGTTGTTATCAGTCACTTCAAAATTGAATGCGAAGCAAAATGATTCACTAAGGCATGCCATGTAACCCTCTGTAATGCAGGGAACATCTGTTGAAAGTTTACCGAATAATGAGTTCTGGAAGAGCCTGCTGATAAATCATCTATTCATTTTGCATTATCTCAATGGGATAATCCAATTTTAAAAAATCACTTAGTTAAAGCAGCATCAGGTTTTAATTTAAAGTGAGATGGCTGGTTGGCCAAAATCAGTGTGATTTTATTGCAGAACTTTAAGGGGCCAGAATTTGGTTTAATCCTTGAAGGCTGTTTCTGTTGTAGCAGCCAAAGTGAAAATGAAAATACTGCAGTTAATAATAGAGCTGTGTTCTAGGTTCAAGGCATTTGTCGGGAGGTCTTAAAAGGCAGGATGCATGCAGAACAAAGGGCAGAATTCAAACCTATAATTCACAATTAGTGCCTCAATGATTGTTCAGGCGAATGTTTCATAATAGCATGCAGGAATGCAGAGAAGCACTGATAACACCTCCTCCTAACCTTTTGAAAACTGTTCCAAATCTGAAAGAAGGACTTTAGCATCAAACTTCTGTAGTTTGCAACTGCCTGTGTGAGGTCGTATGGGCTGGTGGAAAAAGATACAGCTTGCCCAAACTCAGCACGATGAGATCCAGATGACATTTTGGAAAGATCATAAGAAAACGTGGGGTTTTGGTCACCCTAAGACTGGGTGGACAGGTGGTAGGGGAGAAGGATTGAAGTCCTAAATCGGTCAGGAGTAGTAGATGCCATCCTGCTTTGTCTTTTGTGTTACAGTTCAAAAATGAGACAGGAACGATCAGCTTTGGTCTTTGTCCTACCAGGAAGCAGGGCTGATGCAGGGTGGGGAGCTCCTGGTACTGAAAGCTGACCTTCACCAGGACCTGGGAGGCCTGAAGCCAATTTTACCAGATTATTGTGGGGAGGGTCTGTGAAGGATTATCAGGTCTGTCAGAGCACCGCCTGAATGCTCTATCAGGTTTTCTTATCCTGGTGTGCTGAGGAACGTGGTGCAGGGATGTGATACAGGCATTTGTGCTCACATACCAGGCTGGGAACAGCAGAGCAAATCCTATAACAAGTGGTGCCATGCTTGAAACCTTGCTGGACCCAAGCTGGCTCCATCTTACAGCTGGCTAAACCAATGCATTTTAACGCTTGTGATTAGTTCACAGGTTCAGGAGCTGGAGCTGCTCTGCCTCCATCACCTCTTGCCTTGTCCCCTCACTGCTGTGACCCCAGGATCTCTGTTCACTGCTTGTTCTGATCTCCCTGCTTTTGTTTTTCCCATCTTCTTTCTTTTTTCACAGCTGTACAGAACAGTGCATAGTGGCATAGTGTTGTTGATCTCTGAGAAAGAGGGAATGCACTGCCTGAAATTGCTGTGAAGTTGGGGAATAAACCCCACAAGCCAATTCTGCTGTTGGACTGCCTGCCAGCTAACAGCTCAGGGTCAGAGAGCTCAAGGAAACCAGAGACCACATTCAGTTACCTCTTCCAGAGAAACTTCGCCAGCTTCCCAGAGTAGTACCCGACCCACCGAACCAGAAGGTATTTTGGCGTGAGCTGTTCCTGGTCTCTCCATTCTCCATTCTGTTCCATGGACATACCTCAGCATTCGTGGGAGTGGGGACGGAAACTGCAGTCTTGTTTCCTCGAAGTTTACCATAAATCATTGTTAAATACACTTCTTGCAGTGGAAATGCTCTAGTAGGAAGGAAGGCAGGAGTTACTCTCAGGGTATTTTGCTGCCTCTTTGGTAGAAGAAGGCTTACCTGCGAGCTGTAACACATCTAATCCTTGACAGAAGGCTTTTGGCTTCACTATCAAAACCCCATAAAATCAATTGCTCATATAACCTAAAAAAACAAAACAAAACAAACAAAACCAATAAAAATCCACCTTTCTGCATATCTGCACTGCATATTTAGAAAATACTTAATAGAATATGTTAGCATCCACTAAGGAAATTAATGAGTATTGAGCCATACAATTCCTATTTAACACTTTGAAATTTCATCTCTCCAAGAGGTTATCTACATACACGTCCAAATGTGCTCTCATGGGACTTAGAGAATGAACAACCCATATATCTAGTATGATTTTTAATTAAACATCTTACTTCTTGAAGTATAAATTGTGAAGTTAAGGTTAGATTGGTTGTTTTTTTGTTTTGTTTTTTTTTTTTTTTTTTTTTTTTTTATGTGTTTAACAGGCAACAAACTCATACTGCAGCCAAATAGACAATTTTTATCTTCAGGTTTCAAATTCTCTCCAGTGAACCAGTTTTGATAGTTAGATGCTGCTCAGATAGAAACAAAAGCCAGAATACATCTGAACAAAGCTGTTGATGTAAGAAAAACCTACAGATGCATGAAAGAGATGTATGAAAATCAAGCGTTGCCAACTATTGTTTCAGAAACCACTTGGGAAAATAAAGAGAAGTGAATCTTAACAGCAGCAAGGAACTCCATATTCTTAATGCTCCTATAACAATGTATGATTAAGGTCAAAAAATACTGAGAAATGTTGTTTCTAAAATATTAATAATATAACTTTTAATATTTCTATAGCATTAAATATGATACTTCTTTTCCAAACTTAAAAGCTTCTTGTGCCAGATGGGCAAATTGTGTGCTGGCTCCTGTAGGAGCTTTGTTTTGAGGCTGCTTGTGCTTGTGCAAGCTACACGTATGCTTGACTGCTTAATTGGTTTGTATATGAATGAAAGCAAAGGCAGAGCAAATGCTGGAACTGATAATACCACAGCTACACGTTTTCTTTTCTTTTCATGATGTTACAGCAATCTCTGGCTAGGCTTTCAGAGCTACAGATACCAGAAAACCAGAAAACCATGCGCTGCACAATATATAGGAGCTAAAAGTAGGGACATGAAGTGGAATTTGTCTGAGTATGATTGTCAGGCTAGATACTCCAGTCTGCCTATGTTAATGAAAGGAAATGGGCATTTCTGCAGCAATTTTACCTTGGTCTAAAAGTGACATCTAGGGTGGCTCAGATGAATCTGACCTAAAAGCGCCCACTTTTTCCCATGGTTTTTCAGGAAGTGCAGAAGATGACCTGCTCACCTGTAGGTACTGAAGGCTGGGTGAGATGAAGCCCAGGAAGTAGTCTGAACTTCCAAGCTCATGAAGGATGAGTAAATAACTTACCAAGGGCACATCTTGCTTGACCAGCCTGCCTGCCTTCTCTGATGAAGTGCCTGGCTATAGGGAGGAGGGGAGAAAGGATGATGCCATGATTTCTGTAAGTCTTATTGCCCCACAGAATGCCCACCAGTGGGTGTGGGACCTGCAGCGTGGTGGAGTGGGCTCACAGGGAGGCTGAAAACTGCCCGAACTGCCAGGCTCTGAGAGTAGTGGTCAATGCCTCCTTGATGTCTGTCTGGCACGGTGGTAACAGGCAGGGCATTTCAGGCACTGCTGCTGCATGGATATTGTTCAATGTCTGCAGCGCAGCCCTGTAACAAATCTGTGGATGACACCTAATTAGGAGAGGTGTTTGGCACACGCTAAATTGTAGAGCTTAAATTCAAAGGCAACCTTGGGGAAGTTGAGCATTGCACCAAGAGAAATCTCACACAGTTTAAGAAGCAAGTTCTGTGTCTGTGGCAGATTAACCCCATACATAGCCAGCAGCTCCGCTGGAAAGGGCGTGGAGGTTATGGTGGACCCCAGACTGAATTTAAGCCCTCCATTTTCACTGCAAATAAAGGAAATCATATGCTGAAGTAGCTGACGAGGAGCATGGGCATCAGTTACGGATAGCTACGAACCATCTTGTCTGTACTCGGCACTGGTGAGACCACACGTGGAATACTGTGTTCATTTTTGGGCCCTCCACTTCAAGGGGGATGTGGAGAGGCCCAAAGCTTACTTCCTGCAAGGGAAGCTGAAGTTGTTTAGACTGAAGAAGAGGAGGCCAAATGGCACTCTGAGGCTGCCTACAACTACTTGAAGGGGAACAACAAAGATGATGAAGCCAAATCACCCCTCAAAAAGAAGCTACAAGTGATGGCTTGGAAGGTTCACACTGGACATTAGGAAAAACACTTTCAACAGGAGGTTGGTGCAGCACTGGATGGGTCACCCAGGGAGGACGTGGGTGCTTTGTCCTCAGGCGTTTTCAGGGTTGGTCTGAGCAGAGTCACAGGTGACCTGATCCAGTGTTGGAGAACATCCTGCTGTGAGCAGAAGGCTCCAGTGGTCCCATCCAAGCAGCACATCAATAGGATTGTGAAATTTAAGTTTCAACCCACTTATCTCCTCTGTCTTTTTCCTGGGTTTAGCCTTGTGTTCCAGTACTTCTGAACACACGTAGTAAATGTTCTTCTTTGTTCTTCTTTGGCTGGTCTTTTCTTGCTATTCGTATCGAGCAGGAAAAATAATTGCAGTACCACATCTCCTTAGCATCTAATTCCAGCTTTCGTCTTTAAAACAAAACAAAAAAGCATATTTCTTTATTGATTGGCTTGGAGTTCATATATGGAACAGTGAGAAAAATGTATCATAATTTTTTTTTTCTTTCTTTAATAGGCACTCCTACACTAATATAAAAATAGTAAAAACTGAAGCAAGGTATCACAGAGCCTGATGTGAAAAAGCACATTGATAGAAAAAAAGGAATGGAATATGTGATGAACATTGACATGACAAATAAAAAAGAAAAGGAAAAAAAATATGGAAATACATGAAATAATGTAGAATGCAAAGCACTGAGGGAGCACTGAGAGCAGGGACTGGGAAGTTGGTGACAGATGAGGCTGATAAGGCAAATGGCCTAGAGAAATTCTTCGCCCCAGTAATCACAGAGGCAGCAGAAGGTAATGTCCCAGGAAGCGGGATTTGTTTTCCTCAGGGAAGGAAGTAAAATGTCAAAAGGTTTTACTCTTGCACCGGAGTGGATAATAAGGCAATTAGTACTCTTAAAAGTTGTCGGATCACCTGGACTGCAATGATAAATCACATCCTACGATAGTAAAGGGAGTGGGAGATGTTGGAAAGCTTGTGTCAAATGGTTGTGATAACTTACCAGGGACAGAATTACCGAGAGCTGGTGGGTACTTCCTGAAATCTACACTGAATACCAAGGAGGAGCACTGGTGACTGGCATTAATAAGTTTCTAAGTTTCACATCACCTCTACAAGAAAAACTAAACACTGGTGGATCCTGACCACGTACACCTGTAAGTGGCAACAGAAACATATTATTAAAAATTTATTGTTCTAACACACATGCTGCAGAAGTATCTATAATACAAATGGTTTGGAGTCTGTTGCATGGAAGATTTATGCAAATAATCTCCATTAATAGGATTTATCAGTGCAAATCCTTTGTTGTCAATGTAAGAAGAGGTCTTGGCAATGTTACAGTCATGGTTTACCTTCCCAGAGGGTTTCAGATGTTTCTGCAGTTTCAAATGCTTTTTTCCCCCTACATTACTGTATATTATAGAGGAGGTAACTGTTAATCTTTCACAAAGCTCTGTAAATATGTGAACTATGCACAATTTATCGTCTGCAGGTTTAATGAATGTTCTATGTCCACACAACTTCCAGGTCTGGCCTCCACACCTCTTCATTATTTGATCTATTTTAGACAGGCATGTAATTCTTTAATGAAATAGTTTAACTGATACTGATCCCCATGTGGTTACAGCTACAGCAGCACAAAGGAATAGTATAGCAGCATGCAGTATTTTTCTTTTCACATAACAAAAATACCTTGCAAGGATATGCTGGAGTAAGTTTCCCTGCACAGTCATGTCCACATCATTCATTAAGGAGACAGATGTGATTTAAAGCAACACAGCATTAGGGAATTTAAGAACTACCTCTAGAGCATTTCTATGCAAATAGAAATGCAAATCTGCATTTTCAGACATGGGGGGCTCTGGGTTTTTCAGATGCACTGCACAAGGTTTCCACAGCACCCCGCACCAGCTCTCACTGGGCTGGCAGAGCAAAACCAGAGAGGTGGGAGCCGTGGGAGCAACACGTGGTGTTAGAGTAGCCCACACCACCAGGAAAATCACAAAATCATAGCATAGCATGGTTTGGGCTGGAAGGGGCGTTAAAGACCATCCAGTTCTGCACCCCCTGCCACAGGCAGGGACACCTCCCACCGGATCAGGTTGCCCAGGGCCCAATCCAGCCTGGCCTTGAGCACCTCCAGGGATGGGGCAATGAGGGGAGAGTTCAGGGATACAATGGCATCCTTCAGGTCTTCCCCATCTACAGCAGCTGCCATGCCCAGCACCCTTTTGTAGTATCCACCATGAGGGCTTCCTGCTCCAGGACTCGCGCAGGCCCAAATCCTAAACTGCACTCAGTTCCCGGGACATGGCCACCACCATGGGGTGGCCGACAGACCCTCATTAGCCACTTGCTGTTCTTGCATGATTCAGGCAGATGCAGGAGGCCAAGCAACTTCACAGGGCCACCACGCAGCCACGCTGCTGAGGCCAAGGAGCTGCGGAGGCCAGCCATGCTGGGACACCTGGGGCATGGCCCATCCTCCATCCACTGAGCAGGGCCAGGACCTCAGGTGGTCCCCATTGCCTGCTCCTCACTGAAGGCCCTCCCCAGGGTTTATGTCAGCCCTGGTCCACCACTAACAATTGCCATTTTCTTGCATTTAGGGTGACCTCCCTGGGTGATGCCACCCTGGGATATTGTGTATGGGATTGTTGTATTTCCAACCTCTCTTTGGGGCAGTCTGTTTGCACATCTTCAGCCGGGTACAAAAAGACTGTAAGAAGGCCATACGCAGCCTAAAAGCTTTAAGAAATTGTTGGTTGCCTATCACATACAAAAGACAGACAGGATTTAACAAGCTTACAGGCATTAGCATCCCCTTGCCCATGACAGGCACCTGAAGGGCCTTTGCTGGGCCCTGGGTTCTCCATGCAGGGGCAGCCGAGCTTCACAGGGGAGGCCACTGCTGGCATTATGGTGTGGGTATCTGGGGAATGATGACCAAGCCTACAAAAGCATGCCTTACTCCTCAGGTCATGTAACGGATGGGCATTGCCCCCAGTCCTATGGACTATGGGGTTACAAGGCAGCCCCTGACACTGCCACCCCTCACTTTCATTCCTCCCTACTGTGTCACACCACCCAGGAACTATGCAACATGGAAAACTGGCATTTCTGAGTGAAACTTGAACACAAGTACTTCTACCAATTGCTAAAGGTGATGCCCTGCCCGTATAACACCAATTATTCTTCATTCTGTGTTTGAGTTTCTTCCAGACCACTGCACCCTGGAGAGCAAGTGAGGGGGCTGCTTCCAACCATGCTTCGGTTTCTGCTGGAAATGCCCCACCAGCCACAGCGATGGAGCTGCAGCTCTTGCTCACCAGCTGTGCTACTGGAGAGGCTCAGCTCTTTTCCCACAGAACTTAGAAAAAGATGAAGGTGGCCCCCTCAGCATCAGAAGACACACAGCCTCGCATGCTGCTTTCTTCTTCCTCAAATAGACCCTCTTCAGGACAACTGGCAGGGATGGCCTTGGTTTCCCCAGCTCAACAACCTCAGTGAGAATGGGGGTGTTGGAAACCCACGGGTTTGGTGTTCCCTTCTCAAGGCTGTCAGTGCTTCTCATGGGTGCATGGTGGCAGTGCCAACATCTTCTAGATTTCAGGTATGTCCTCTGTTCTTTGAAAAAGAGGTTTCATCTTTTCAGAAGAGGCAAATCAAGTTTTGTGCAAGGTTTCTTTCTGAGATGAGGAGGACAGACACCCTTCCTTGCACATGTGTATACATAGCTCAGGCTTCATACCAGGAGCCAAACAGGCAGAGTTGAAGTGGCAGCATCAGCGAGAAAATACTCCTGAGTGACTTCTCAGATCAGCGTATTTTGATTGTGCTGATTATCTGTGCTGCCTTTCCTAATCTTCAGCTTTGTAAGAAGTGGGAAGTCTATTGTGTTAATATCCAGATTACCTAATATAGCTTCCCTTGGCTCAGCAACCAGTCACATAGGCCACCACAAGTTCAATAAGGGATCAGAGGCACCAGTCAGTTAAATTCTCCAAACATTTTTGTTGGAGCAAAATTGCAAACATTTATCTCACTAGAAGGATTTACAGATTACACATGGCACTGATAAATAGAGTATCAGTTTAATGTCTGACAGGTCACCTCTCAGAGGACTAAAACTTGCGTTTGCAGAGGGATAGAGATGGTTATCAAATGATCTTGCCTGTCTCTTTCCTTTATGAAAGCTGCCTATTTTGTGGTGAAGTGGAACAAAAGCAAAATAATTTGTAAGAGTTATTTTGAAGCCAAAAACAAGTTCTCAGAAAATCTGTCTCCTAGCCTTCTAGTACATATGAGGTTGTTATAAAGAGGATTATGATCAACCACTCATCATGTCCACCAAAGGAAGGACAAGAAGGAATCAGCTTAAACTGAAGTAAAGAAGATTTAGGCTAGGCAATAGAGAAAACTTTGTAATGACAGGAGCCACGTGGCACTGGGAGACATAACCAAAGGAAGGTTGTTTTTTTTTTTTTTTTTTTTTTTCTTTCCCAACTTTTCAAAGAGAAGATTAAGCAAACACCTAGCATGGATGGTTCAGCAATGCTCAACCCTGTCTCAGTGCATGAGGCAGTGCAGGTTGAGAGGGTTGGGATTCACCTCCCAGTGAATTCCTCTGACTCTCGTGCTAATCTAACACAGCCAGAGGTTTTGCTGGTAGCCTAGTGCTGCTCTTCGTAGAAGAGTAAATAAGTCCCTCAGACATTTTGCCCTCTTAAGCATCCTAAGTTGCATCTTGTTGGACCTCTTTTGTAACAAGTGCTTCCCTGCATGCATGTAATTATTTGTCCAGGCTATTGTAGATCTGGCTGCCATATAATCTCTGGTGGGTGCCATATAACCTCTGGTGGGGCAACAGAGGGAGCAAACTCAGGTGCCTGAAAGCATGCTACAAATGCCCGAACTATCTCCTTCCCTAAACACAAAACTGCTGATCTGGAAATGATTTTTAAAAAGTGGGTTGGGTTGTTTTTCCAAATATTGTCATAGTTACTCAAACCTCCTGTAAATAATCTGCAGCAAAATAGCACAAATGTTGCACCCCAAAGGATTCTCTCAGCTGGGAGAAGAATCCTGGCCAGAACAACTGTGCTCCAGATGAAATGATGCCACTTCCCCTTCCCAGGACCTTGAGTTGATCTGATCTGATTTGAAGGGCAGGGCTTTCTGTGCCCAGATCTTGCTGGCTGCTTGGCCCTACAGACATCTTCTTGCATTAAATTACCGGTGCCACCATAGCAATCTTTGCCATGGCTGACCAAGTACTGAAAATGTAGAAAACTGCAGTCAGTGACAGCAGAGGACTGAACATGACGTGTTTTTTTGGTAATGGGCTGACACCAGGCTTTGCGTGACTTGTCACTTGATGTGCAGGCTGCAAAGTTGCAATTAATGTTATATAAAAACCACCTCCCCTCACCTTCATGTTCTCACATAAGAGAGAAACTTGACAAAAATTGGAAAATGTGATTGTACAGCTCTATAAATTAGCAGAGGGATCCCAGGATCTGTTAGTTCCTGAATTTATTTAGAATTATTTTTTTAACTGCCTAATTTCAGCTTGATGGGCCCCGTTGAGAACTAAGCAGGTCATGTAGCTAAACTAAGCAAGAGCTTGTCTTCTTTATGAACTGCTTGTGAGTCATGTTTATACTCAAAGGGAATAGTGTCATGCATTAATTGAGTCTCACTGGTTTAATTTTCGATTGACAACTAAATAGGTCTGGTTCTTAAAAAAATATGCAACAGAAAAATCTCTCAGTAATACTCTGATGACAAATCTTCCCAGGTACATTTTTTGTTTTGTTTTCAGATCAGTACAAATTGCAAATGCAGTTGAGGTTACGTCATTCTGTTTCAATAGATGTTATTATAGTTCACTGTATTAATCTGATTATACTGAATTTTGGCTCTTAGTTAGAGTTAAATTATTTTTACTTATTTAATACAGCTGCATGTTTAACACTTAATAAATTACTAATCATTTTAGTGAATCTGATTTTGTCCCAAAGCAAGCTCAGAACAGAATAGAATAGCTTCAGTTGGAAGGGACCTACAAAGATCATGGAGTCCAAAACCATGGAAATCTTCCAAACTGCTGGATCCAGAAAAAGGCAACAGGGACATAGCTTAAGGCTCAGTCTTTCCCAGCTGTTTACAGATGTAAAAGAGACTTTAAGGCTCTTGATCTATAACCAGGGAACAAGAAAGCAGGAGTACACATTATCTATGTATAGATGTCAACCCATTGCCCAAGCCGTCTGATGCCCATGACACTTCTGCCTCAAATACTTACTTGCATTCAATTAGGAGACTTCCCAGCAGAGAAGAAATGTGTGAGATGGCAATAGCCTGAAAACAGAACTTTGTTAGAAGCCTGGTAGGAAGGAAACTTAAGGAACAAGGATATGTGCAGAGGGAAGGGTACCTCTGTTGGGGTGTTAGCTTTGGAGGTCTGCGTGCTGAGGGAGGAAGACTCCTTCCATCTCTACTGCCCCATCCTCTGCCCACCACAGCTGGAAAAAGACCAATGGACAGTGGTGGACATATCCGCAGCTGGAACACTGAAGGCTCTGCACAAATAAACCCCTTGCGAGCAAGCACAGGGTCCTATCTGTGCATATACCCAACTGGCTGTTACTTGATTTCTATATGACATGGCATTGAGGAAAAGGACTGCTTAATTAATTCTGAATTGATATGTGAGCATGGGAGTCTCACTGACCCTTATCAATCCCTTGTTTGAATAAAATGGGAAGTGGCAGTGGTTACAGTGCACAGATTACTGCTTCTTGACATTTGACTGTCCAGCTGCAGACTGCTTATGCAGAGGGAAGCTTTGTAGGGATTTAGCAGTCACTTTTGCACAACTACGGAGAGGTCACTGAGATGAAAGATCCAGGCTCTTCACAGGGGTGCACAGCATGATGGCAAGAGACAGCCGATACGTTGGGACAAGAGAGGTTCAGGGTAGACATAGGGAGGAACTTCTTCCCCACAAGGACAAGCCACAGGCAGAGCAGGTTGCACAGAAATGTTGGGCAGTCTCTGTTACTGGATGTTTTCCAAGTCCTGACTGTCTACAGCCATGAGCAACTTGGGTTGGTCTCAGAGCTGATCCTGCATGGAGCACGAGACTACAGACCTCCCAAGGCCCTTTCCACCTAGAGTTATCCTGTGGTCCTATGGTTACTTTAACACCCTCTGTTAGCAAAGGATCTCCCACAGGTGGGATCAGCTTGGCTCAATCTCTGCCCCTGAGCCCCCCTCTGCTGCCTGTTCTCCTCTGGCTAGGTCACTTCTAAGGGTCCCTGGTGTTGTGTCTTTGTGGGTTGCTGTCGAAAGGTTGCAAGAACAAGATAGGGTTCTCAAACAAGATAAGGGACAAGATATGAAAGGGGAGAAATCCACGACAGGCTAAATGTGAGCCTTTCAAATTCAACACTGTAATTTCCCCCTTCAGTAAAACACACAAATCTGCTTCTTCTTGTGTGCCCCGCATTATGGGGCACATTTTGCAGGCCATCTGTGGAGGTAATTCCCTTGTGTCAGTCACACTACTGAATATATAGTGGAACAGCTTCTGCAGAAATAGGAGAACTGATTATTAACAAAAATAGCCTTTTATTAGGATTAGTAATTTATTTCAGAGTAGCAATGGAAGTCTTGATACCACTTAGGAGTACATAACATTTATCTCCAATTGACTGTGTTTTCACACCTCGTTTTCCTTGAAGAGCAGATGATCGAAAAATAAGAAACCTCTCCTAAGAAACTACACTTTTATAAAATATTTTGCTTTACATAGAGCATACATTTTTACCATTTTAATTTACTAAACTCTATGGATTGTCTTCTTGAAATTATTCAAGACTGTCCAGTATCTGGGATGATGACAGTAGTTTAGCTGTGATGGGTACCAAGAACTCCAAATGTTTACATTTTCCAATTACGGCTATGATGAGGCAGGCACAGAACATAATTAATATGTTCTTTATTAAAGAAGTCAGCTTCAGCCATCTAAACATGTCCTAAATGAAAATGTCTTCAAAAGATGGCCTCTGTCCCCTTTTCTTCAAAACAAATAGACATAAAAGTAAGAGACAATCTTATACTGCATCTCAAGTCTGTTTCATGTAGTCTGTTCAGCTAGCATCAGTCAGAAATGGTGCTGCATTTCCTCTGCCCATGTAGTGACAGTACATTTACCCAGAGACTGCATCCTTGGTCAGAAAAAAAATACTCCATCTTGTCCAGAATCTATATAGCCTCTTGAATAAGAAGGGGCCCTCTAAATAATAGACTGTATACCCATGGCTAAAGCCTGCTTTGCTGAGCGGAGGGAGTTGAGTCACAACTACAGAAGTCTTAATTCTGGCTTTCCATATCTTAACTCTGATATATATATATATATATATTAATCCTTTTTTCACATTAATATGCCAATGAATTGTATAACATGATGAGTGGATTTGTGTCGCTTTTTTGTGACCTAAAAAAGAGGTGGGGGTAGTGAGATCTGAAGGTGACACAAAGTTATTTAGGTTAGGTGGAACCAGTGAAGAGAAAACGCCCAAGTGCTCTCTCCTGCCCAAGTGTGTGGGCAGTGGGGTGATAAAGCTACATTGGTGCTCACAAAAGCAAATTATGTCCAGCAGATGAAAAAGCCTGAAGCACTCGGCACAGTGCTTGGTCCTAAATTGCCACCACCAAAGTCAAGGCAAGACTGGGATGCTCACTTGGAAGCTCAGTGTCAACCAAGTCACATCACCAACAAGGTGCTGGGGTACATAAGGAATGGGGTGGAAAATATACATAAAATGATGATATCACAGTGCCATTGCAATGCAGTGATACATCTGGAATATTGCATTTGTTTCTGGTCAGCATAACACAGCAAAGACGTATTCAGAAAGGATGATTTAGTTTAAGGAGCTTACCCTTCCTAAGATCCCTCTGCAGAAAAGAGAGAGCTTGGGGCTCTCCTCAGAGGCACTTCAAGCATCTAGCAAGTGGCTATCATCCTCCATACTTCAGAATAATCTGGTTTTCTCCATTAAATCTGAGGTCAACGTTAGCTCTTTCTCTATCAAGACACACAGAAATGCAAAGCACAGTTAATGAAAATCATTAGGGAAGTTGAGAAAAAAAAAAAAAGTAAGTTTGAGGAAGTTGTTTGATTTACATAGGGAACAATCAGAAGAGTACAAGTTAAGGAAGTCAAGAGCAGGTAGATCTGGCACTTCTGACTTTTTGATAATATGAGGGCAAAACCCATTGGTGACATTGGGAGGCAAGTTGAGGAATGCTGCTCCACCCAGCGTGGGGATGAAGCTTCATTGCCTGAGAGCTTTTCAAGATTAAAGCAATGTCACACACTCTGCAGGGGATGAGAACACGAGCAATTATGCTAGAAAGGGTTAAAATACAATCCCTCGTGTAGCTGTGCTTCAGATTACAACTTTGTGGAAAGCTGGATTCTCATATTTGCACTTCTTCCAGTGATGAGCAGTTTGTTCACCGTTTGCCTGCTCATAATGGTTTGGCTTTTCTCCGTGAGGTGTCTGGCACAGCTGTCCTGGAGACAAAGCGTCCCACCAGCCAAATTAGCCTTGTGATCCCAAGCCATTTCTAACTACACCGTGGCTGGCTGTGCAGGAGGAAACAGAGCATGGGGACGCGCCTGAGCGTGCACCTTGGAGCAAGCCAACAGCCAGAATGCTGCGAGTGAAAGCTCACCCACCCCCCTCACCTTTCCAGTGGGGCTCCTAGCAGGCAGATTGCAGAGAAGCACCATAATATCCTGAAAAACAGTGGTGAAAAGAGACTGCTCAAATGCATTTACAACATCCCACCAAGCCAGAGGTGGATCAGCGAGACCCAAGCCATACCTAGCAGAAATCTGTCTAACCTGTTGTTACAAGCTCTGGAATAAGAGGATGCTCTGCTCAGCAGGGGTGTGCCACCCTTCTCCCTCACCATCCTAGCCACTAGAACATTTTTCTACTGTAACTGGATTGCTTCTTGCATTGTCTTATCTGCTATGTTTGTTTTATGGCTATAGCCATAAAACAAACAAACAAACAAAAAAACCATAGCTCCAAAGAGGTGCTCTGAGCCTTGGGCTTTTTTATGTGTAGCCCTTTTCCCCACATTTGGTGATCTCCTTCTGGCATTGCCACAAGCATGGACGATGCAATCTTGTGGCTAGGTGGCTGTATAAGCATCAGTAGCAGGAACCAGAGGGGATCTCACATTTTGCTTCCAAGTGCATTTGTGGTAGGTCTTTCCAGCCCCCCGCTCACCCCTAGCACATACACACACACCACTGCCCATGTATGGCCCATATTGTTTCTCTTATATCTACAACACTGATTTCCTTGTCATGAAAGGAAATTTGGTGGATTTGGTAAATGGCAAATCACACCAAGCCACATCTCACTTTATGGAGTTATAAATCACCCGACTATTTGTTTTAGTCTTTTCTCAGGAATTAAGTTGATGGTGATTATTTCTAAATCCCTGTCTCCACAACTGGAGATTTGTCCCTAGTTTTAACAGTGTGTTTGTTCTAGTCTTCTTCAAAAAAGGCACTGGGCTCTCTGAGCTTCTCAGCATCATCTGCAAATTTCCCTATCCATGGGTTAATTCTTCCCTCAGTTTCCCTTTCATTACTATCAGAAATACACTTAAAATGCCATATTAGTATAAACAAAGAATAGGCAAAGTATTTTATTTTGTGCCTTAGACTTCCTGATTCTGTCTCTGTATGCTCATGCTGAGTTTTTTTTTGTTGTTGTTTGTTTGTTTTCACCATTCATTTTCAGATATTTGACCTAGTTTCTGTGTTCTGCACACTCCCCTCTTGCACTTGAGATCATTGAAGAGCTTGTGATTTCACAGAAATTTCTTACTGCGTTTTCTACCCTTTCTATAGGCTGGGATATTTTGTAATTTTGCTCCTAGTGACTTTATTTATTTTATTTTTTTTTTTAACCAAACATCAATTCTTTCTGGAGCTCTTTTCTTCCACAGGATCGATTCCCAGAGAGTTTATCTGCTAGTATCCTTTGTTCATGAAAGCCTGCTGTCTTCAAGTCCTTCGCCTTCAGGTGTATGTTTTCCTTCCTGAGGCTTACAAACCCTGTATCTCTCTCCTCGGCACTGCCCTCCACCTCCACACTCCCCAGCAGTTCCTTTCTCTTGGTTGGAGCTGACAGTGGAAATGCCACCTGGGAAACTGCTTTCTTTACTGCTGCATGAGAAAACACCAGTGCCACACTCACAGAGCACGCTGTGCCCTGGTTAATCACTTTCTTCAAAACTGCTGGAGTAGCTAAAGACCCCCAAAACCAATCGGCCCTGTTTTTTAAAATCATTCTGCTAGCTGCTCACAAAAGAGCATCGTCTGAGTTTCTTAGTTAAGGGAAAGGAGATGAGTGTAATGGATGTAATTTTTTACTGTATTATTTCCTGGTGCTATTTAGAGATCAGGTCTATCTTGTTCTACGTTCTGTGTCTGAAAGAAATGCATGTATCTGTTTTTCCCTTGCTAGTTCATATTTCTCCAGCTCACTGCTTCCCATTTCTTCCTCCTGTGTGTAGTCTCGTGTAGGCAATGCAGGGCATCCTAATGGGAGGGGAGGGAGAGAGAAGCACCTCTTTGCAGGCAAGACCTCTAAGGGACACTCTTTCACCCTTTAAAAAACTCAAGATGCATAAATTAGGCAGTAAGATTTTGCCCAACCCCGCAGCCAAAACCAAGACTGCTTTATTCCTGATGTCTTTAATAGGCAGCTCTTCTTCTTAATCTAGGCAACTTAAAATTTGGTACCGAGACCGTACTGGATCACTAAGTTTAGTCTGATGGTTTGATCTTGTCGTCTTCATCACGAACTGACTCAATAACCTGAAACAGAAACATTATAGCTACATCAAATATCAATAAAATTACACGCAGATACAAAGATTAACTCATTCCAACTTGACTTTTCACTGCATGATCCTGTCCTCGTCATCGAAATAAAAATTATTCAGCCGCAAAAGGCCCTTGAGCATAACATGACATTTACAGCATCTATGAGTATTTCTTGTTTATTTCTCATAAATTTCCTTTGGTAATAACTTAGTCACTCGGCAATGCTCTACAGTATACACATATATTACATGATTACCTCATATTTTATACAACACATGTTAAAGTAATTAATTTTCCCAGGCAAATGTCATACCATTTAGTTCATCGTTACGAGCCAAATATTTGTGCAACCATTTGTTACAAATATATGCATAACCACAGAACACTTCGGCTTCATCATATTTAATAAGCGTAATTTAAGGGGACACTGTCAAGGCTGTTAGCCTCAACTTTCACATTCATTTTTGTTCCACTTGCAATTCCTTCGAGGATCCAACCTCAACCCACTTGTTTACTTGCAAGTATCCTTGTTCAAATATTTAACACACCAAAATAACTACGATCTTGCTGTGGTGTGGAACGTGCTAGTGATCAGATAATTTCATGTCTGAGGATGATGGAAAGGTTTCATCTTTATTTGCACATTCTTCATCCTTTTTATCAACAAGATCTGGAGTTTGACCCATCTTCAAGGTAGAAACACAGCAAATATTTCCTTCATAAAATTTCCTTCATCATAAAATGAACTGAGCTGAATCAGAAATTCAACCAAACTTCAAGTTAGGGCAATACATTTATTTCTCTGCAAACACAGGTTACCTCCAAACAAACAAACAAATGAAGCCCCCTTTGGACAGCAGCTTTAATTTCAGCACACGGAAGACAAGTTAGCTGTGCAACATCAGCACCAGTTGCCTTGAAAACTACATTTGAAGGGCATGAAACCACTTCTGACAGACAGTAAAGTCTGCTTCTCCCATGCCCTAAATTAGGCCTTCCCCATACTCCGCACACACTGATACAGAAGTCCGAACAGCAGCAATGGAGCTGGGCAGTAAGAAATTGTGCTCAGGGACTAGACAGGCTGAACCAGACGGCTCCATTCAAGCTAACAACCCAGTAAATCCAATTCCCTGCAGACTGCTTGTTCTTCAGCACCTTCGATCAACAAGTGCGGAAAGGGGGCCCTGACACTTTTCTCACTTATTTTGGCCTTCAATGAGAAAAGCAGCCGTGAAGAAAAGAAGCAGAACCAAAAGCAGTAAAAGTGGAAATGAGAAGTTGTAGGAGGAAGCGAAAAAACAAGAAAACAGAAAGAGAGAAGAAGGAAATACAGAGAAGATACAGCAGAGATACAGCAGAGTTAAGAGTGAATAGAGCTGTACTGCACCTTGGTGAGACTTCTTTTATATCGCTGTGAATAGTCACCTTTATTCAAGCCAGATGCACTCAGACTGGAACAGGCAGAGAGAAAAGCATACCAGGTTGTGCAGAAGAAAGAGGAACTATCATGCAAACAGCGTGCCAAAAAGTCTGGTTTGCTAAACTTAGCAAAAGGCTGAAAGGAAATGTGATTGCTATCTATAATTGCATAAGGATCAGGCATCAAATGGCAGAAAAAAGAGACACAGTATTTAAAGGACAATGTCAAAACAAGGATGAAAAGGATAAGTTTCCCAGGAATACATTTAGACTCCTAACTTTAGGAGCCTAAATGTATTCCTGGCTGGAATGTACTTAGGCTGTGCTGGAAGTTAGAATAGAGTCTTAATCAGTGAAGGAATTAAATCTGGGGCAAAGCTCAACTCCTAACTCATTCATAATTGACAAATTTCAGTCAGTTTTGAGAAGCTGGTATTGACCAAGACTTTTGATCCATACGGATGACCTCAGGATCATTAAGACAGAGCTTGATTAGTTTAAGAAACAATTTCTGGTATGATTCCAGTAACTGCCAATGTATTGGGCTCTGGGACTGAGGGGATTCCTGTCACTCCTGTTCTGTCGTTATTCTGGCAGACTTCACCAGTTTTGAGACCACTGCTTGGAAACCCAAAATGTCCTTCTGCCTTTGGTATCTTGCGCTGCCTTAATATTTCTATGGACAATGTGCTATTATATTTGAAGCAGAATGGATGAGTCCTCAAAGCAGCTTTGATCTGTACTAGCTCCTCAAAGCAGCCTGAGAGGATAGCTTGAAAGCTTTTTATTTAAAATAAGTGGCATTTCCTCCCTCTCTTTTTAATTGAGATAGATGCTGAATGTAGGGCAAATTGTATCATAAGCTTGATAGCAGAAAGAAAGTATACTTCTGAAACAACCTGGATCAATAGCAGTTCCTTGTAGTTGTCTGTAAAATATCTATTTATTGCCATGAGAATTAAAAAAAATAAATAAATGTTGTTTATTTTTTATTTTATCCATCAGTTGAAAAGATTAAGCTGGAACACGGAGAACGGGAGGAGAGGGAGGAATTGATCAGTCATGCAGCCTCAACTGATGGCGTATCCTCAAGGCAACTTGCAAGACTTGGAGAAATGCCGGCACAATTTTCCTAGGCAGAAGGAAGCAGACTGGCAAGTCTTGCTGAACAGCGCCAGTGCTGCTGCCTGTGAGTGTCTTGCAGTGCCTCCTTGGGTAGATGTGAGAGCTTTTACAATAGATACTGATATTCAGGCCACAGGCAAGTTAGGCCACTGGTACAAGTACGAAAGATGTGTATTGATGCTCCTACTGAGCCAAACCCCTCATTTTTGTCAGCAAGACAGTGTGAACACAAAAAGAGGAAAGCCAGGAAACGTTTGTGCTGCAAACAGCTCCAGTCCCACTCGCATCACAAACTGGTCAGGAATTAAAGGAAGGAAACCCAACAAAAGTCAGGAGGGAAGTAGCTGCATATCTTCCTTATCGTGGCCACAAGTGTGACCCGCTGTTCTGCCGCGTCTGATACCATCGTTAGGTTTCTGGATGCTGCATGTGAGCATTTCCCTGACTCTTGTGGGACCGCCTAGGGATGGCTGCCACTTCAGGCTGCTGGTGTTAGAGCCATGGTGCCTCCCTGCCACGGGGCCTTTGCATTTCCAGAGGATTTGTCCTCGCTCTGAGATAGCTGTTATCTAGACGGAGGAACGTGTGCTTTGCTCTTTGTGCAGGTGACAACGTAACTTGGAGGCCTTGGCTGCATTTTGATGAGGGGCTGTGTGGCTGCCGAGTGCTGCGTTCATACTTTCCTCCCGCCGCTTTGGTCGGTCTCTCACATAACATCGCGCTTGCCTACGCGCCCCAGCGACGGCTGCGTGCCGCACTAAACGTGTGCCCGTGGTTTAATTGCCCAAATCTGCATTCCACCCCTGAATTCAATTAGAGGCTTTTCTGTCGGGTTCGTTTTACTAGCATGGCTGCATCTCAAATCAGCCCACATCATGCGGGTGCAGAGGAACCGAAGAGCTGCTCTCCATGGCAGGTCTCACTGAATATATGCAGCAGGGGCAACTCAAGACTTGTAATGCAAAGGCTCAGAGTGCCTCTTCTGCTGCTGCTTTCCGAAGTGTGGGGTACCCAGAAAGGTCTCCCCGACTTTGATGAGAGGGAAGTCAGGCTGATAGCAAACATCCCAGAAAAGCTCACACCTTATGTAAAGGAGCTGGGTATCAGATGACTAGGAACTTCAAAATGCTTTCAACAGGCATGACAAAGAGAAACACGCCTTACAGGCTTATTCTGTGAGGCGGTAAACTATTTCCATCAAGTTTTCAGAGGTGGAAGAATTTGCAAGATCCTGTGATGGGGAGGAAAGGCAGCCGGATGCACAGCCTCTAGCAGGGGGCCAGACTGCACAGGGAGTACCAAGGGGGTCCTGCAGTTCCCACTCTTCTTCTCTGCCCTATACTTTGCTTCCCCAAAGGGCATTACAGATCTGAACAAAGTCACTCGTGCAGATGTACCTTATTAGAGAATGCTGAATTGGAGCAATTAGGCATGGAAAGGTCATTCCAGATAATGAGACCTTCCACTGGATATAACCATTTCTATTCTTGTATTCCCCACAACATGGCCAGGAGAAGGAGGTTATGGGCCACGAGCTGTGGAAATTCATGCTTAATACCTTGCCTTGTTGGGGCTGTGGGCAGCTGCAGCAATATTGTGCTAAGTGACCAGGTGGTACATGGTCAGCACAGGTACACATGGCCACAGAAATGCCAGATTTTTTCCTCTGTGGGTTGTCTGGAGCACTCCACAGCTGCAGCCAAAGATTACAATCAGAACATTGTTTTCTGGCCACTGAAGAGGTATTGTCAAGTGCTACATGTTCATTGACTGGTGAAAACAAAATGAATGAGGGCATAAAAGACATGAGAAAACATAAGGAATCAATATTTCTAAGGATCTGTCACTGATTGTGATGGTGCTGTTGAAGGAAGGATGATATCATTTGACACATATTGCACTACAATGCACAGCCACTTCAGAATTTGCCCCTTTTTTTCCCCAAAGTTAACCAGCTACAGGTAAGGCTGCAGTTCTCTGTGAGTATGTGTGCTTAATTCCTCTGTTTGTATCCTCTCTGTGATTTCTGTAGTGGCTGTAACAGCGTTTCATATTTTTCTTAGACAGACCTAAGGAAGTAGGTACTAGCAGGCAGTAATTTTCTGCTGTTAATTTCTGTGCATGAGTTTTAGTTATGTTCAGGTCTTAGCGTGCTTGCATGATGATCCACATAGTGCCATAATTCACTTTAAACTAGGCAATCTGGGAACAATCTAATTTTGGACGACCCAATCCTAACATGGCCTGTAAAACCACTCCCAGAAACAGGATGGAGAAATATGTATGACTGAAGCACGGACTTGTATTTACAGTGAAGTGGCATTAAGTTATGCCAATTTCAGTCACATTTTCCTGGTGAATTCTGAACTGACATAACTTCGGCTAAGGCAAGGCTTCCCCCTCACACCGCCGAATGATGTCTGACTGCTTCCTCTTGTGAGTGCAGGCAGCTTTTTGTTCTGATCTGAAGACAGAACAAACCAGGAGTCAGGTTCTGAACTATGATGTGATCCCAGCTGGAAAACAAAGTGCTCAAAACATGACTGGAAGAGAAGTTTCAGTTCTCCAAAGATTTTGCAAAAGAGAGACAGGGAGAGGGATGAAGTGCATAGGTTGGACGTGGTCTTCCACTCAGACAAATGGACCCTGGAGCCAATGCCATTTGGTCAGATTCAAAGCAATATAAAAAAAAAAAAAACAAGGCTGTTTCTGGAAAGTTTGCTGAGATTACAGTTTGAATATCCTTACTGATTTCAAGTTTGCTAGTAAAACTCAATCCCAATAAAAAGAGATTAGCATGTATGTCTTTTTAACTCCAAAATATTTTCTGTGCTTTCCCCAGCTTTAGCTTCCCTCGCTTTCTTCCTCCTTTGAACTGTACAACTAATGCAGTCCTATGTACATTCACCACGATTATCCTTGGAGTACTGTCAGAATATAGTTAATTTACTACTGCCTACCGATTGCCTTTGTTGTCATTAGCAATCTTCATTTAATAAAAAGCTTTTATCAAAAATGGTTTTCCTGTAGTACTTTTATTTTTCCCAGAAAAGGCATTAAAATTAATTTGTTTTCACTTGGTCTGTATTCTTGAGTGAATACAGCAAGGAACAAAAAAAGATAAACATGTGAGAGAAACCCCAAAGAGAAGGTAATGTAGAAAGAAGAAACTCTGCTCTAAGTAGAACATACTCTTTTTATATTTCCACATTTGGAAAAAAAAAAAAAAAAAAAAAAAAAAAGACTGGCAGAACACATCATATTGCAACTGTGCTTCTAGTGTACTGGGCAGATGCTTCCTTTCCTTCTCCACAGCTCCCTGCGGCTTCTTTATGGGATGAGGCAGAAGGTAATAATCCTAAGCAGAAAGACTTGACCCAAAGGTCAGGAAGGATTCACAGGATTTTCTGTTGGAAATGGATTGTAGTCTCCATCCACTTCACTAACCTTCCTAAGTAAGTGTTGCTGCTGTTTCCCTCGCACGTTTTTCACCTGTGTAGCCTCTGCCTGTACTGCCCGAAACTGTGGAGCACCAGCTTATTATCGACACTGAGAGGGTACTAAAACATTTCAACTGCCCCGCTCTGTAATGAGCCACAAAAAACGAAGAGGAGATACCAGAGGATAAACGCAGTGAAAAGAGACCCTAATTTTTCACTGCTGTGCTTTCACGACGGCTGCTATTCCAAATGAGAAGTTGTGCCACCAGCTGCATGGGGCTCGCGGGAATTGGGTACAAAGCACCAGCAGCTACACTGGCTCAGTGATTTTGGAGAGGCATATTGGCATGTAGAAACGCTTTGGAGCCTCTTCCTGAAGATCCTCACTAATGAAAGCTGTGAAAACCTAAAGGTATGTTTTATGAGTACACTGCTGTCTCCTGTGCAATGCTTGTCAGATACACAAAGATGTATTAAAAGGATCACATGGATGTAAAAAAAACAGGTGATGCTGAGGAGCTGAAGAACAGCAAAGTCTTGCATGCCTGGCAATAGCCTTCCAGAATTTGCACAGCTTTCTTTCCCTTCTTCCCTTCCCCATTTCAAATTTCTGGAAACAATTAAAAATGAAGGTTTTTTTTTTGTTGAAATTAAAGAGTTTTTGAAACCAGAACGTTTTGACAAAATAAAACTGACAGCAAGCGCCACAAGAGCGTTCCACGGGAGCTGCGCGGGGAATGCCTCCTGGTCTCATTTAGACCGAAAACATCGCCTGTGCTGCTCCCCGAGCCTGTTTCAGGGAGAAGAGATGATGTGCTGTGGGAATTTCATGGTCTGATGCATCACAGAGTGCGAAATACGGCAGGGGAGATCCACTCCATCCACGAGAAGGAGGACGTCGAGCAGCTGAAGTACAGCTCCTCTGAGACACCACGAGAGCCATGACAGAATTTAAAAATTTGGGTTTCGGCTAACTACTTGATCCATTTATTTATTTTATTAGAAACAGTTCCAATTAAAAAAAAAAAAAAAAACAAAAACAAAAAACAAAAAACAACAACAACCAAAAAAAAAAAAAAAAAACGCTCGTGAAGAGCCCTGTACAAAATGGAGGAGCACCACTTAGGGTGCTGGGCTCTGGAGGCGACCTGGGAGGCGTCCTGCCTTGTTAACCAGGAAAATGTGAGCTTTAATGAAGGGAATAAGCTTTCCTCTCCCAAGCCACCCGTGAGAAACTCTCACTGCGCCTCCTGTTTGCAATTTAAATGGCGGCGTTAACACCACCCACTACATGAAACCAGTGCGAGTGGAACGAGGGCTGCTTTCATTTTGGATTAAAACACCTTTTAAACGTTCACCTCGCCGCAGCGAGGTGCGTAACCCAATGCTAGGTCACTAGTTTCACGATTTCGTTGGGGTAACATGAAAAAAAAAAGACACAAAAAGACGTGAAACCTCCCCAAACACGCTTCCCCCAAGCCCACCAGGGCTCCCAAGTCAGACATGATGTGGAAGAAGTCCCCCCCCACACCCCCGAGGCACTGCTGCACTCGGCTCTTTCCGTCAGCGCTCGGCTCTTTCCGTCACCTCTCGGCCCCTCGCCGGCGCCGCTCGGCTCTTTCCGGAGCCCCTCGCCAGCGCCGCTCGGCTCTTTCCGGAACCTCTCGGCTGTTTTCGGCGCCGCTCGGCCCGTCTCCGGGCAACGGCAGCCGCCGCGGAGAGGCCGGGCCGGGCCGGGCCATGGCGCCGCCGCCGCCGCCGCAGCCGCTGCCGCCGGGGCTGTCCCTCGGCCGCACCGTGAGTGAGGGGGGAGCCCCGCCGTAATTAGCAAATTAACAGCGGGGATGCCTCGCCGGCAAGGCCGGGAGGAGGGACCTGGCAGCCGCCCTCGGGCGGGTTGGGTCTCTGGCAGGGGAGAGGCGAGCGGGTGAGCCGCAACGGTTTTGTAGGGCGAGGGCTGTTAGGTACCCGGGGCAGGCCGGGAATGTACCAAAAAAAGCATTTTTATCGTCAACTACCGTAGCTTACAAAAGCCAAGCCTCTTCAAGCTCGTTCAGCAGTGATAATTTTCTGTCTATGACCCCAATACCGTGTGGTGGCGTGGGGCAGAAGGTAAGGAAGGGTTTGGGAAGCCTTCAGGAGGCAGGGAAAGCTGTGGGATTTCATTAATAACCCCACAGTGCCCGCAAGGGGCTCCTGTATCGTGCTGGGGACAAGTCGTGGCCGTCAGAGCCCTGGTTGCTGCCGCCTGGCTGCTCCCGAGTCTGGTCCAGGAGGTGAGGTGATACCATAGCTCGGGCAGGGTTTCCACATCATTTGTCAAGCTGCCTGCGTTGATGCCAGCGATACCACAAGCATCGGAAGCCCTTCAAGGTGAGGCTGCTCCCCGCTGTCTCCTGGGAGCCCGCTCCGAGCAGTAAGTCAGCCTGCGTGAGGTGCAGTCTGGTGGAAAGCCTCCGGGAAGCTCTCTCCAAAGAACAAGGGCTGGGGGAGGCAGGTGCAGCTGCCCAGGTGGCCCTACAGGGAGCAAAATTGTGCAGAAATACCTGGACTCCCCAGCCTCATTTGGTGTGTGGGCTTGTGCCAACACAGGACCTCTTGCACGAGGAGCCCAGCTTACAGCACTGAGGATATTTCAGGCAATTTCTTCCCTGTGAACAACAGGCTGGGTGCCATTGTTTTAGAAGGGCAGAAAGGAAAGATGGGATGCTGAACACTCAGTCTGTCTTGCTACATTCAAATTTGTCCTATAAAGAGTTGGTTGTGTACATAACACCCCACAGTGAGCACATCAGCAGCATTGAAATAGGGGTGCGCCATTCCTGTCTGCGAGATGGAAATAGAATAGCTCAGCTTGGGGTTATGCAGGACTTTATTGTTCTCCAGATTTCATTTACCTTAATTGATGGAGATTATTGTGTTTGGAGTATGATGGAGCTGTCTCCAGAGCCCCACAGCAGCAGTGAAGAGGCTTTGTGATAGAGACATGATGTCTCCTCTCTCAGAGATAAGGCACAGTGCTTGGCTACACAAGTTTGCACAAGCTACGTGTAGACAGCATTGAACACCCCATGCTGAAGTACATACAGCGTGTAATTAGGTGTAATTTAATTTTCATACAAATGAGAGGCCAAGGAGAATATGTTAAAGGGAGAAAAAAAAAGGGTTTGACGACTGTACACGGAAAAGAAAGCAGGTATTTTCACGCTAGTGCTCTGAGCGTTGCCATCAGGGCATCTTATCGCACAGAAACAACAGGAGCAAAGCGTTCCCTGAAGAGGGACGAGCAGGGGATGGGGGACTGCTGTTCCTGTCAGTCCTTCAGTTATAGTTACGGGTATTGATCCCGCTCCTTCTCTTAGCACTGTTTAAGTTACTGCTGCAATCCTCTCTTCTTAGCCCCTAATGCTACCTGCTGAATATAAAGGCCCACGGAAGGCAATGGCAGAGGTGTGCTTACCCATTTCATCTGGCTTGCATGTGTCTAACAAGGAGGCTGAGCTGACTCCAGCAAATCAGGGCTTTGAGGTGGTCCGGAACACAGCCAAACTCCCTGGATTGATTGCCCTTGGCAAGTGGGAATTAAGACATCCCTTCACAGCGCTTAGAGCCTCCTATCTAAGAGTCAGTGGCCCTTGCATTACGCTCCGTTATGATTATTATTACATATCGACAGCTCTACCAAGACTGTTTGCTTCCTCTCCAGCCTACAAATGGCAAAGCTTCACCTCAAGCTGAGCACGTCTTCCCCTTGCTGCTGAAGACAACGAATTGTGAGGCCAGGCAGCTTGCAGCTGGCGCTGCAAAGGGCAGCAACCCTTGTCTGGTTTCCACTTGTTGTTTTTCCCCATAAACGTAAGTGACTGGCGCCTCTTTCCAATTCAGCAGCTTCCCCAAGACCGCTGCTGCTGCTGCGGCTCTGTTTAGCTGTGACAAAGTCTAACTGCTCGGGCATCAGCTAATTGGAGTCGAGGGTAATACAGCAAGGTGACAGACGCTTTCAGAATAGCTGGAGTGGTTCCTACGGTAACGTAACACCGTGTTTTCCTCGGTGCTGAACGAAGAGCATGGATGAAAGCGACAGGCCTAGCCCAGCAATGCCATGTTTGATGGTTGGCTTGATGGGGGGGGAGAAGGGCGATTGCTAGCAGAAGGCATCAGAAGCATAAAATATTGACAGTCCACAAAAAGAGGAAAAGGAACTCTGTCTCTTCACAGCCCCCATCCCAAACCTTCCTGCAGCTTCCCATCAGGGTTTCGTCTTGGCCTCTCTCCTTTATATCCTCCTGTCATCTCCAGGCTGTACCAGCTCCAGCAGTAAGAGCAAGCTCTTCGTTCTTCTCCAGGCGGCTGATGTTGGTGCATCTTGTCCTGGGGTGTGTTAGAGGGGCACCACGGCTGCTGGGGACAATACTGAAACCTCTGCAGCCAGCTGGGGATGAAACACGCCTGGAAAATCAGTGACTAAATGTGGCTTTCCTCTAGGAACTGAGTGCTAGCTTTGTGAGAGATGCTACTCATAAATATTGTGGGAACTTCTGCTACCTGTCTCGGCTCTGTTTGCTGGTGACCTGTGCTTTCCATGGGGAAGGAGGTCGCATGCATTTCACTGGCAGAGTTTGCAGCATTTGCACACATTTCCATAGTGTAGCTGAAGCAACCAGGACGCTGTCAGCAGTCCTGGGTAGTTCAAGAAGTGTCACAGTTCATCCCGACACAGGATTTGAGCCGGACCTCCACGGTGCAGCTGCTGTTCTCAAGACGGTCGTGAAAAATGGGTATGGGGAAGAGCAGCAGAGTGCTGCCAGTGGCTTCAGCCCTAACTCCTTGTGGGACTCGGTTAACAAGCTGTGGCCCTCGAGACAGCGGCTGTGGTAAGAGATTTCCAGTTGTTTGGTTCAGCAGAGATGTGCAGCTCCCTGGTGAGCTCGCTGTGACTCTGGACCGGAGCAAGATGCAGAGAGCACGAGGCAGTGCTCCCCAGGGACTGCAGTGGCTGAGCTCACAAAGCCAAAAGCTGAAGAGAATCCTGACCTTTGCATTCGTCACTGCTCGGTGTATCCCCAATATTTATTTCAGGCTCACCTCGCAGAAGATGGCCAGCTTTGCTCAGCAGATCTACAGCCTGTGTTCGCACGGCAGACACAGTAAAGCTCCTTCCCTGCGCTGCCACAGATTCCTTTTAGAAGTCATTTGGTATTTCTGTGGATGTAATGTGATGTTCTGTCACTGTTTAGGGCCGAATGAGGTCTGAACTCATTAGCTGAGGTTTCCAAAATGTCATTTTTCTCTTTTGTGATCTTCAAGTATAATTACGTTTTTGCTTAAAAGAAATAACACGTTCAGATTTTTGGAAGAGATTGTTTTGCATATAGATTTAGGTGATGTTCCCAGAGAAGGGGTTTTTATAAGTAGTTCAGAGATTAATGATCTAAAATTATCTTTCTGTCAAACCCTAAAAAGTTACAGGAACTCCACAAAAGAATCTTAATAGACTTGCGGCTGTTGGACCACTTAATTTTCATATGAGATCATGAACTGTGTTGTGATCACTAAGTTCTGGAAAATTTCCAGCAGGATCAAACCTGGGTTTCTTTGACAAACACTTTGCCACGCTGTAACTTGCCAAAACCCAGTAATGGATGAACAGAAAATGCCTCTAGAAGATGCTTCGAGGACATGAAGAGCTTTCCTCAGGATAACTGCCACCCTCGCTCACTGTGCTTTGATAACTGTGCCTTTCTCCCTAACTCATGCTTTGGTAGTAGGGGGAAAATAATTAAATACTTGTGGTGCCAAAAGGTGGATCTGCTGGATAGAGCCTTCAGTGTAAACCAGATGTTTCTGCCTACAAATTTCCCTTTTAAAACCCAGCCTGACATTAGCTGTTCCACATTTGGCCTAATACATGCAGAAAGCTCCCTCCCATTCTGACTTCTCCCCAGCTCTTTATCAAATTACCGAGGAATTAAATTAATAACAATAATAATAAAGGAACAGAACAAGAAAGGGCAGCTCAGTAGTGTCCAAAAGAAAGGGAGAAACCCATCCCAGTTGCAGATGTTTTGCAGAGCTGGTGCCAGACCCAGCCAGTGCCTGTCTGGGCCAGTGGGCACCCGTGGTGGGGTCTTCAAGGATGGGTAGGATGACCACTTCCTAATGCCCAAAGTTCAGTGCTTACGCTGTGCACAGAAGCATGAAATTTTATATCCCAGCTCAAAAAATATGCTGACATTACGTATTTTGTTTTGGGAATTACTCCTGCAAATCTACAGCTCTTCTTTTAATCTTGTTAAATTCTTGGCTTGAGCGGTGCTGCGTGGCAGGGGGGCCCACGAGCTGACTGTTTGCTACACAAACAAGTCTTTCCTTGCATCAATTTTCTCTTTTATTCGGTTACCCTTATTCTTGGCTTATAAAAATGATGTGGTTCAGGGCTTCTTGTTTTGAAGGGTGCTGGGTAGCTCAGCCTTCGTCAGCGTAAGCAAGGTATGGCAATTTATTATTATGGTATTAAAAACAAGCAGTTGTAAAAATACTAAGTCATGTATTCTTTTGCATACCACTCCCCTTGCATTTTAAGCAGAAATTAGACTAAGGTAGGGGCTGAGCTGTCGGTGTAAAGGGCAGCTCTCCTACCCATGGCATTGGATTTAGAGCTCTGCAGGGTGTGCAAACAGCTGCGGTTGTAACCTGCAGCGTGCAGCAGTTTGTATATCCGAGCGGTGAGTGCTACGAGCCATGAGGCTGGGGAGCTGCCTTTCAACTTCCTCACTCTTTTTCGTATCGGCAGAATAAAATAAATACTTTGGGCCCTTTCGGATTTTGCTGCTTCACTGCTTGCACCTTTCCCACAGCGCTGCCGTACCGAGTGTGCGTCGTGTTATCTTGGAGCACTTCGATGTTGCCACGATGACAAGTGGTGATTTGTCCCTTTGCTGTTACTCTTGGCCAATTTTTCATTCACTTTGTATTTTCTAAGTGAAAAGCGGCGCTGAATTTTTGATTTGACTTCATGCTGTCTACGCCTTTTTTGGGAGGACCAGTTTAAATACTTTTGCTCTAATTAGCATTGCTCAGTCTTCCAAATTCAGCAGGAGAGGCAGTTGTGTCCCTCTGCAGCATTACCCACACCCTTGCTGCTCTCAAAGTCCTGCTGTCCAGCCTTTGCACCTCCTCATGGCCTGCTCTGTGCTCACCCGTGGCATCAGTTCTAATATTCACTAGCATTTATTTAGCACTCTGCTTTGTGAATGTAAATAAGATATTTGATGTAGGTAATGAGAGCAAGCTGCTCTCGGGGTACTCCTGAACCTTTCAGGTTGTCCTCTGGAGGTTTTTCCCCTCTGCCTTTTGCAGAAGATCTTGCGGGTGACTTGCTTCCTTCTACCATGCGCCTCAGTCCTTATTACTGGGAACAGGTCGGGTAAAACAGCCAATATCATCCTGTTTCTTAGTGTGGATGCATTACTGGAATCTTTCTGATCTGGTTTTTAAGATGGGCCAGCACATTGACCACTGAAATGTATCACTTCACTTGCTGCATTCCAGTTGCTTCAGGGTTTTAGACTCTATTAAAAGTAATTATAGAGAAACTTTTACGTGATTAACCCCCATTGTGTAGCTAGATAACTCTTTATTTAACTCTTACGGATTTAAAAACAAACACCCAGATGTTGTTTCCTCTCTTTTCTTCCAAACTTTTAACAGTTAGGGAAAGAAAAGTTCCACAAATCACAGCACTGGGGTTTCTGCAATAATGTTGCTATGCTGGTCGGAGAAGATAAACCTGGAATAGGAGGTGAACCGTTACCAGGACAGAAGCTGAAACCTAAATACAGCGTGTTTCCTGCAGGGATGGGGAGTGATGCTCCTGCTTGGGTAGCATTTGACAAACAGGTATGTATGTACAAATCTGTATCTGCACTTAGGAAAGTGAAATTCAGTCAGTCTTGGGAAGGTTACTTGAGAAGATTACTTTATGCATCCAAAAAAGCTCCTGGTTAAAGAGGGATAACTACTATTTTTTGGTAATGTTGATATATTGTGCAATTAATGTAAACATACATCATGCGATATAGCAACAAAACATTTCTGTATTGGGGTACATCTCCTACAGGAGATAATAAAAGTAAGAGGGTGGTTATTTTGTGTGTGGGTGTGTGTGTGTAAATGGTGACAGCAAGTAATTAATTGGCAACCTGTTAAGAACAAATGTGCTCCTTTGCCAGTTTTTTTCATTGCTTTTCAAATGGCCAAACAAGGAAATGTGTAGCTACAAGAATGTAAGGTGGGCCCCAATCCAGGAGAAAATTTGCATGGGCACACGGGAACCACTAACCGCAGTGCAGTGCTCGAGGCTCGGAACGCACTTATCCAGTCATGTTTGCTTGCTCAAAGTCCTGTTGACTTTTATGTGAACTGTTCACGTGTAGGGATATAGGTAGATTGTGCCTGTTACAAGCACAGGAATTTAAAATTAATATTATATATATATTTATTTTGTAGGTGTGTAGTGACACCTTTGAAGTTAGAGAGTTATCAAATAACTGTGATCTAGGATGATATGAATTTTGTAGCATGCTGTCATTACTTTCCATTTTTAAATTTATGTTAAGTGCTACTTGGCGATGGTTTATTTCTAAAGCAAAAAGCCTACAATCAGAGAAGGAAAAAGATACAGAAAAAGAAATCATTCAGCAGACTGCAGAACTATTGCATGACAAAATGATTAAGGTATTTAAATATTGGGAGAAATGACTAATCATAATTTTTGTTTTAAAATGAAAGTCATGCAGGTAATTTCAGTACAGTTATTGCCTCCTTGGCAGACCAGAACTACTACAAGAAAATGTAAGACTTGATACAGATGCACGTGATTTTGGTTAGCATTGTCTCTGAAGGGCCTAGTATTGCTCACCAATTTTTCAGCAATGTGCTGGAATATAAATTTATATAATGTGCCAAAGCGTGAAGGCCTCAGCCAGTCCTGCACATGCTTTATCTGCACCCTTCTTTCAATGGGGAGGTGTGCACTGGCATCCTGGGGACATACACAGTACGAGTCTGTAGGGTTTGGACCCAGGTTTATGACATAAAGGGGTCGCACAGGAGGCAGTGGGGACCTGCCTCTGAACATCAGGCACTGAACTTGGCTGGTGAGATGATCTAGCTGGCCTTCCTACTCTCCTCGTCTAGTCACTGTATTCCTTCCTCCACAGGGCAATCAATATAGGGCAGGAGTTCACAGGTTTGGAATTGGCTCCTGGAGGGCTCATGCCTTTGTATTAATTGCAGACAATTAAAGGATACTGCCCAGCTAATTTAGCCTCCCCTGGTAAGAGCCTTGAATGCAGCTGTGCCTGCCAGTGCTGCAGTTTGTGAGTCAGCAAAGTGGACCCTATGAAACATAGCTTGAAGAGATGTTTATCTTCTTAAATGTAGTCTATTTTCTTACCCATTTTTCTTTGGTTTCTAGCTTTCAGCAATGCCAGTTTGTTGGAGGAAGGACAGGCTTAATACATCTTATTAAGTGGGTTACGAAATAGTTTTTGCAACTTCATATGCCTAATAGGAAGAAGGTGTAAATTTAATTTCTTCCGTGATTAAGTACACACACAAGGCCTCCTGGGCTTGAAAAGATGTTTATAATTTGACTACCACAGGTGCTAGGGAAACCTTGTGCCAACTTTACAATATGCCACTGAGTTTATTCAATATTTGTTACTTTTTATTTTCATGCCTAACTTCAAGTTTTTTTAAAAAGTGGGCACTTTGTACACAGCAATATACTACAGATGACACACGAGTTAGGAAGTGCTGAACTTTGACTATTTCTAAAATTAACTTTGCTTTAACATGAAAAATAAGTTGTCATCTTTTATGTTCCTTCCTTCCACCTCTTCACCCTTCCTGAATTATCTGTTTCGATCTACAACATTGCGGTTGGCTGCTGAATGTAGTGTAGTTATTAGAGAATAAAGTTTAAGTGCAAAATAGTTTGTACAAACTCATCCAATGAAGTAAACCACGACAAAAGTAAACGGTCAGTGAAAGGAATAAATATGGTGTATTTAGGACCTGATTATGCTGGGAGGTGTGTGCAGCAGACCCTTTCACCTGGCTGGTGGCATGAGACAGAAAAGAGCAGTAACAGAACTAAAAAGAATTAATAATCAAATAGTTGAACAATGTTTGTCAACCAATTATAGTGGGACTGTCAGAATGGGGAGAAGAGGGTACGTGCATCCTGTGGTTGCATGGCTTAGCAACAGCTGGGCAAGGGGTGAAACTCAGCTTCCCTGTTAGTCGAGCCCCAGGTTGCTCAGACTAGGTGGGAAACAGTGGTTCCACCAGATATATTTCATACCTTCTAAGTCCCCTGGAGTATTCAAGAGATTTACACAGGCCTCCTGGTCCTTCTAGGGTGCCAGACACCAGGTAAGACAGCTTGGTCACCATCAATGGCATTATACAGCTATGTTTAGACAAGCAGAAGGACAAAGAGATGTTGAAAGATGATGAAGTTGTTTGTGTTGCCTTCGTTGTATGTCAGTTTTTCAATTTGACATACATCGTTTTATCCAGAATTTTCATCTTTGATCCATGAAATGGTGAAATCCACAGTTAAAAATTACATGTGGCTAGAATGCATTTTATTTATTTTAAACTATTTTGTCTGTAGGTTGTTCAGAAACATGCATGTGTTACTACTTAAACAAAAAATAATCAGTAGTGTCTAGATTCTTTTGTATGATCACAGTCAATCAGATGTAAAAGTTAACAGTTATGTAATTTGATTTTAATTTAATTTCCCTAATGGTGGAGAGGGAGACTGCCCCATTGAGAAGTCTGGCTGGAACACAGGGTGGCTGCCGTTCTTGTGTGCTCTTGAGCGACTCACTAGCTCTGTCTCCCTAGATGTAGAAAACGAGGTTGTATTTCTCTAGTAGGGTATTCTGAAATCTCTGCCATCAGTATTTATGGAAGTACTTTGAGATTCTCAAAAACATGTGTTAAAGAAATACAGACTGATCTTTTCTGTGTCATGTAGGGATCGTGGATGGCTCACTAGGTTTCTGATGTTTTCAAGCCCAGGTCTGCCAGATGCTCATTGAAACAGGGAGCAGCTAAGCTGTCTTTTTTTCTAGTGCTTCATTTTGTCTAATGAATCAAGAATAAAGGTCGTTGAATTTATTAATCATTACAAAAATGAAGTATGAATTAGCACTGATTTGACCCAAATGTTCTGCTAGTGGAAACCTAGTTTTCATTAGTACTGTCTTGTGTATCCTTACCACATCAAGCATCCTGGTAGATAATGCACAAGTAAATATATACTTCTTACGCCTTCCCTTAAGCTTGGTCTTGGTGATTGAAGTCCATAAATGACACCAAGAAGTACAAAACTTGCGTAGTGGTTTGTGTGGTTTGATCTAGGCTCTCCAGATATTAAGGCAACTTGAACAAACCTCTGAGCACCTCACCTATGGAGGTTTTTTTCTTGCATTATTGTCATTACAAGAGACCATGAAGGCTGAATTGCAGAACCAGGTAAATTTTGAAATGCCGGTATTGCACAGCTCTAAGTGACTCCTGAAAAAATATCATTTCTTTCTCATAGTCTTCCATAGCATTCATTAGACAGCTTGCATGATCTCCTTAAAAAGAACTCTCATTTCCACTTACCTCAATGTTAAAGCCATTACTGTCAGAATGTGCTTTATTTTCCAGCAATTCATTGAATAGAAGTCTAAAATTCTCTTCATGACCTAGGTAGCTCATTGTACTATCAAAAGTGCTTTGTTCAGAAGATTTTCCAAGCAGCCTGCTGGTAGTTTTATATTTGATTTATTTCTTTACTGTAGGGTTCTATCTCTGCTTAGATGTTGTGATAATAAAAATGCCAAGCAAAGAATTTTAAATTTATGTGATTTAATGTCGATTTCCATTCTTACATTTCTGAGAAATAAATCTACCTCCCGAAATCCATACATTTAGTTAGCTTATAATCTATATAAGTTTATTTTATTGATGCATTTTGCAAAAGCATTGAAGATTTTGCTGCTTTATGTGTATTTATTGTTTTTAATAGGTATTGTCTTTTGATGCCTATGTAGAAGTGCCTGACAAAAATGAAGAGCTATATAGAATAAGACACTGTAAAATATACTTCTACCTTGAAGATGATACAATTCAAGTGATTGAACCCCGAGTGAAAAACAGTGGCATAGTGCAAGGTATGTATTTTTAATATCACCTTTTTTTTTTTCCCCTTTATATATCTTCAGCACGTTCTCGGTCCCTTTTAAGGATACATACCGTGAGTTCTTATACTTAAAATGGGCAGTAACGTGAATGGCTATAATTATCTTTTCTTGTTACGGATCACAATGTGAACTTTTTTATTGCCTTAGATTTTGAAGAAGTAGGTTTTATAAGGCAGAATCCCCTCCTACACACGCATACATTTTTTTTCTCTAATGTAGCAGTTAGAAGTCAAATGATAGTTGGTCTTTTGTTGATATACTGTCACTTCTGCAAAAGCGATTTGTGTTCTAGATTTCCATTCCTGAGCCTGGATCCTCCTGTCCTGGCACTGATAATTTCTCTAGCTGCATCTTTGTAATTGTTCCTTAGATGCTTCAGGTTTCTCTGCAATTATTACAAAAAAGCACCTTTTGTGCCTCTGGCTGTTGGTTATGATTAAATGCCCTTGGTCAGTAATTTTTTCTTGACACCTTTAAGTTAAGATTCTGCCTTGCTTCAGAGTTGTATTACTGTGCTTGAGCCAGCCTGAGGACCTTTTGGAGAAAGGTTTAGTAAACTGCTTTACTGGAGTATTAATGAAGTTGGTTTACATAAAGAAAATGTGAGCTGGCGGTCAACATCCTGTTGCAGAAGAGGAGCACAGCTGCTGCTGCTTGGTGTTTATGGGTCACTGCCAGAATTAAAAAGTTTTGCAAGGGATGTAGTCCAGATAAGCAGGATGTCTTTGGGATGAGTATCTTGGGATGACCACGCCTCCCAATCCCAGAAGATATTCTGTACATTCTGGTGGATCGCTGCAAAGCAATTAAAAAAATATTAACCTTTTAACTGCCCTATTCTTTTCCAAGGTGATCAGGTGTGATCCATAAATATACCTAGCTACAGTGTAGGACAATATTTGAAAGTGTTATGCTCATCATCACAGGTATATCTGGGATAAAATTGCCTGGGAATCTTATCGTCTTAAACTAGTATTTCAAACCTGGCTTTTCCTCTATTGATTAGTTCTTCTTGCCAGAAATCTTGCCGGCTGTTCAGTAGGAACTGATTTTGAATTCAGAGGAACCTCGTCTCCTACTCATACCCCTGCCTGGGCGAGTGTTCTTTCACGACCCGAAGAAAAGCACATTTGGATCTCTTCACCTGGGAATTTACAAGACACTTACCCCCCCTGCAGCCATCTGCGTGAGGCTGGAGGTGCCCTCAGATGTAGGTTTTCCTTGACTTGTGTGTCATGGGAGTGGCAGTTTCTGGATTATGTGGCTTTGAACAGATGATCATCAGCAAAGGAAGCACAGTTAGCCTAAGAGGCAGAGGTGACGCCTCTGAAAGGGAAGGTGGAAGCCAGGTTTATTACAGCAGGAAAGCAAATTCAAAGCTGATTGCTTTGAAACTGGCTACAGGAATGAGTCATTGTCATTGCAGTATGGGTTGTGCAAGCTGCTTCTTTGGCTTGATGTTCCTGGCAGTCTAGTCGTGTTCCTGTGGTGACAGGAAGGCTACAATTTCCCCCCGTTTCCTTGGTTGTATCTTGTGTTAATGGCTGTTGAAGTCATCTTTGGTACTGGATCTAAAATGAACTGGATTGTATTAGAGAGAAACAGGAATTTTCTGTATTCCATGCATGGATGTTTTGAAGGCCTCTACGGCTTTGCATGAGCACTTTTTGTGGGATAAATGAGTGTGTAGAAAACACTAACTAGATGGATTAAAAAGAAGTATTCTGGGATCTTAACAGAGCATTTAATTTATTTGTTGCTGGTAGCTGGGCTGGTAAGGAAGCTTGGTGTATTGAATGTATGTAGGAAGGAAGAGATACTGTAGATTGAAAGGCCCCCAAACTGTTCTTCATGTGTTTAGGCTTCACAGCCAATGAGAAGATCTTGGGCCTATGCTTTGTCATAAGCATCCACATTAATACTCTGCTTATGCTGGAGATAAATGTGTGATGTAGGGGAGAAAAAAAGATGAGATGCCAATTCTCATGCTAATTTGCCAATGCCAATTTCCCAATGTCAGCAAATTCTTTACTCCTAAGCACTTGGGTAGTGACTATATGCTTCATAAATGAAGAACAGCCACAAAATTGGTATCTTAAGGGTGATAAATAATTGTTCTTAAATATATATAGAAGCAGTCTTATAGTGCTTATTTAAATAAGCACATATATATAATGCTTAATCTATAAAGTGCTTGATATGTGTATATATATACATATAGGAAGTGCTTAAACCCTTAACTGCTAGTTTAACTCAGTTTTCAATTAAAAATTGGCCCATTGCCTCTTATATCTCCTATATTATTCAAATTCCGTGTCCTGACTAGGAATACTTTAAGCCTGAAAGGAACAGAAGCCCAACTGTCTGCATTGTGAGGCTGTTAGGCTGAATCACAAAGGAATGAGTCTTGCCCGTGATCATATTAAAAAAAAAAGTTGTAACAGGAAGAGGAACTGAACTGAGCTGAAGTTCAGGGTCTTAACCATAATGCTGTCCTCCGCACCTCTGCTGAAATCAAACATTTCAGTTAATTAAAATGCCCGGGTTTTGTAGAGGAGAGTTCAACTGTAGCAGAACTTGGCTTGTTGAAGGAAGTGCAAACTGTGCTGAAGAAAAGAGCACAGATGTGGGGATGTGGATGATGGAAAACGTGTGGGAATTTGAAGAGCAGGACAGGCTCGGTCTGCGTGGACACTTGGAGCATTGCAGTGGCAGGAAAGGGGTTGCGTAAAGGAGGAAAAGCAAAAAAAAAAAAAAAAACGTGATGGAAAAAGTGCTGAAGTTTTGGAATTAATCTGCAGAAGATGGTGAGGACCCTGACTTGGACATATACCCAGGTGGGAAAGCTGTAAAAGAGACAGCTGTTCTCAGGAGTCATCTTGAAGAGTAGATACAGCAGTGGTGGGGTAGATCAAAGGTAGGTCTTCACTTGGCTGCTTAATGCCTCAAAGCCACTGGTTTACCAGCTCTTGTGCTTTATCCCACACATGAGAGCTTGATGGTCTGTACAGGTCTCCGTGGGCACGGCTGGATTAGGGAAATGTAGTAGTTTCCTACTGTAATCTCCCCCGTGGGTAGTACTTGCTGCTTTGCAGGGAAAAACTTGGAGAGGCTTATGGACTGCGGGAAGATTTGGTGAAGAAACACCTGGCAAAGAAGTTAGAATTTCTAAATTCAATTAGGATTTTACAAAGCTGAAACAAATTGGCTTTAAAAAAAAAAAAAAAAAAAAAAGCCAGAAAATGTACTTTTACCAGGGATCAAAATCTCAGAGTGACAAAGTAAATGATGTGTGGGAAACATATTTCAGTGAGTTGAAAAAAGAAAAATGCTTTATGGAATTGGCTGCTGTACTTGGACACCGTTTTGGACAGTTAAGGTTGCTACTAAATAACCAAAATTTAAAGTACACTTAATTTTGGAAACTGCCTTGCTATAGTTTGACAAATATTGTGGAAATTATGAGAAGCATTAGAAGAAAACTGTAGAAATTTCAAAATGCAAAACACAAAGGAATGCAGAGGCCAACCTGAACTTGAGAAACCAGAATCAAAGCAAAAAATACCAGGACAGTCACAGTGCATGAGAACTAAGTAAAGATAAGGGAGTACAGAGTGGGGGGAGGACAGTAAACTCGACCACATAACAAACTGCACAGTGTTTTTCTGAAGCCAAGATGATAATTATTCTCTCAGTATAAAAAGAAATCCTCCCCATAGAGAGCCAAGCTAGATAGGGTGGTGCAAGTGGTTTGTAGCTCTAACCCCCAGTTAAAAGGACTGTATCTGGCTGATACTGTCTTATCTAAAGGTCATTTTTGTCCCATGAGGTTAACTGAAGCTTCCAGTGCAACCCAGGCCTTGAGAGCTGGAGCAGAGCAGAGCAGCTGGCTGGTTTCCCCAAGGTCAGCCAGCTGAAAAAGAGAGTGGGGCTGCCTGCTGGCGGGGCTCCCAAGGCTGGCTGGCTGAAGAGGAAAGCACAATCAGGAAAGCGAAGCTGCAGTCAGCTTCTCCAATATAACTGATTATCTAAGAGTTTGAGGCCTCCCCCGAGACCTTGAAATAATTGTGATTTTGCCATGTTTGATGGTGGCCAAAGCTTGACCTTGCTACGTTCTGAGGCGGGCGAATAAGTGAATGAAGAAGCCCCCCTTCTTTCTTGGGGTGAACTCTTTGTGTTGCAGGAATGGTGGTGGCTGTTTCTCCTTTCTGTGCAAGCACAGAGTGTACAAAATCCAGGTGTTACCCATTCCTCTCCTCTCTGATGCACTCCTAAGTAGTGCAGAGGGAGTCAGTAAACTGCGCTGAGGAAATTCTTGATACCGCTTTATTTCTTCCGCAGAGCAGCGTAGCAGCAGAAGCCAAAACCATGTGGTGCCCAGCTGCACGAGCTACCCCATAGGCAGAAGTCCTCCACTACAATTAAGGTCTCTTTAAGCTGCTACTGTAGTTGTCAAATAACCAGAAACCCTGAGAAAAGAGAAGATAAAAATTGTGACGTAGAAACTTGCTGGCACCACCATTGTCAGAGAGAAGCAATACACTAACTCCCTTTACAAGAACACAGCGTAGAAAAGCTTTGCCCTTACTTTCCAGATGCAAATATTTAAAATCCTGGTTGGTAGTGCAGTAGGATAGCCTGTTCAAGACACTGACAGAAGACAAATGAAACATCAAGAATATCCATCCCTTCTCAGCAACAGGATTGTTGCAGGTGCACAGATCCTCCTCTAATGATTTCTAGCACAGTTCTATAAGTAGAAAAGTAATTATTTTCCAGAAGAAGGGACAACTTGAAAAATGCTGAGACCTAACCTGAGCTGATCACATTTTATTAAATTTCAAGTTCAACAATATAAAATACCTTCTCCACATGTGTAGATCAGGCACAGTGATACCTAGTAAAAATAAAGGAGTGCTAGGATTGATATTATCTGTACAAGACATTTTACATTAGGAAAGAAATTCTTATCCCCTCTGAACAAAATGGGCACGTGTATTGTACTTTGAAAAGTGATAGGAAATGCTAGCTGAAGGCTTATTTACCACTTCTGAGGTGGATATAACCTCAGAAAGCACCTCCTATCAGAAAATTGTTAACCGTTATATTGTAATTAAAAGGATGATTCAACAACATTTGTATTAATGTGAAGGGCTGTTCCAATTCAGCACATTGTCTGTTGAGTTTTGTGGGAGCAACCCAAGGATTAGACAAAATTAGGTAATATATTTTCAAAATACATGGTTTTGTTAATGGTAGCGTTATGCAGTGTTGCATCATGTGAAAATGTGCCATGTTTTCTAACTAATATTTCCGTGAAGATGTATCTTAAATATATGTATGTTTAGGCAGATACAAGCTCACATTTATTTTACAGTCAAAGGTCAGTAACAAGAACGTTGGATTTGGTATATGTGAAACATCAAGATAATGAACAGCTCTTAAATAAGTATTTTAACAGGATATAAAGTAAATTTTCTTTGTTGCCCTCTCCTCTTCCCCACACTTGCAAAAAAAAAAAAAGTAAAAGAAAAGAAAAGGTAGTTAGACTAATTATAAGAGTTATATTATAGGAGACTACTCATTATAGGAGTTAGAATGTAACAAACAACTCTGATAATACTTCATACAGATTAGTCCCTAGGGAAATAAAATGAACAATAAAGCATTTCCATGGGCTAACTCAGAAACGAAGCCACGCAAACACCAAACAAAAATACACAGCAATATATTTCTCCCTCCTCCTCTGCCTCTCTTCATCCCCCCTCCACTCCCATTTACCCCCAAAACAAAAAAAGCAGCCCTGGAGAATCATCAAAAGGGACTCAGTGGGAAACACTACCAGATGCACAGCTGAAGGGCACTGGAAAGAGATCCAGTTCTGTAATGGGAGCTAATGAGATAGACCTTTCAGATAATTGTGTCTAATAAACTATTGTCGTGGTAGGTTAGTACGGGAACTATTTTTAGTTTTGGAATTTTTGTGTGTTTACTGCACTTGTTTTAAAGTTGCACTTTTTATAATTACTGTAATTTTAAAGTTGTTAGGAACCTATGGTGGCAAGGGATTATTCTAATAGCATGGCTTGGTGGTTTCTGCATGGTTTTAGCCAGAGGGTATCTGTGTTATAAAGCTGTTGGTACAGGGACATCTAAGTTGGTAAGCACAGCAAAGATGCTGAGTTTGAAGACTGGACCATCTTTTTATTCTCTGTGGGATATTTTCACACAACTATACTAATGTATTGATGTGGCAAAGCTTTCACTGTTGTCCTCTTCATTCTCTCATAGTGAAAAAAACAGTGGTCCCAGCTTTGAGAGTCTGCAGTTCTTTGTGAACTCTAACTTTGCTCAGAATAAATCATAGCTTGTTGTATGTGCAGCTGCATAGCTTTCCTTTAATGTGTGTGTTACATATTTGTTTGAGCTACTGAGGCTGTAGCTTACGGGTTATTTTTGGAATAATTGTGGTGTCTCAGAATCACAGAATGGTTGAGGTTGGAAGGGACCTCTTAAGATTATGTGGTCCAACCTCCCTGCTTGAAGCAGGATCAGCTTGGGAAGGTTGTCCAGAGCCATGTTCAGGTGTTTTTCAATATGTCCAAGGATGGAGACTCCACAACCTCTTTGGGAAGCCTATTGCAGTATCTGTCCACCCTCACAATAAAAAAGCATTTCTTTGTGCTTGGATGAAATGTCAGATCTTTTAATTTGTGCATACCGCTTTTTGTCCTGTCTCCAGGCACCACTGAGAAGAACTTGGCACTGTCTTCTTCATTCCCTCCCATCACATATTTCACAGAATCACAGAATCATCTAGGTTGGAAGAGACCTCCAAGATCATTGAGTCCAACCTCTGACCTAACACTAACAAGCCCTCCACTAAACCATACCTCTAAGCTCTACATCTAAATGTTTTTTAAAGACCTCCAGGGATGGTGACTCAACCACTTCCCTGGGCAGCCTATTCCAATGCCTAACAACCCTTTCGGTAAAGAAGTTCTTCCTAATATCCAACCTAAACCTCCCCTGGCTGATACTGCTGAGCTTCTTGCAACCAGAGGTATCTAGCACTTCAATAAAGGATCACAGAATCATCTAGGTTAATTTATAGGTGTTGCCGAGATCCCCCCTGAGCTTTCACTGCTCCAGGGTAAACAGTCCCAGCTCTCTCAGCCTTTCCTCATAGGAAGGATGCTCCAGTCCCTGCATCATCAGCAATGAGTAATTTTGAAGCATTAACCAATTCATCGATGTGAGTTTTCAGCTCATAGACATAGCAGTTTCCTTCTCTTTTAATATGGTGAATATAAACAAATGCAATGTGCACAGAACAACAGCACTTCCTTTCATTTAAATATTCTAAAGAAGAAAACTTAAATGTATGCTGACTTTAATGAAGTTAAAATCTTTCTCTCTCTTTTTTATTCTACTTTTTTTTTTTCTCCACTTTTTAAGGAAGCTTGGTTGAATGCCCCGTCTCCAAGCTTGATAGTTCAGACCTTTTCCCTTAGTCGGGCATGCTTTTTCTCTACCCTTAATTATGTATGACTCTTCTCACCCTGCAGGGTGTACAGACAAACCTTGGCTGTCCCATATGCTCCTGCCACATTTGTTTTGCACAACCTTTTGTGTTCTTTTTTTTTTTTAAAAAAGAAAAATAATTTTACTAATGAGTGCTGGAGACTGCTTTTCAGTAAAAGTGGAAAACATCCCTTTTCTTAACGAAAGCAAAGGTTTTTGCTGTTCTTGTTGGAAAAAGTACTGACCTGTTTCATTTGTTCCAACAAATAGTTTTTTTTGTGTTTTTTTTTTTTTTTTTTCTTCTTTTTTTTTTCCCCTGTAATTTTATGTTGGTTTCAGAAGGTGGTAACTTCCAGTATAAACTTGAGTGCTAGAACTTGATGTTCTAGAAAGTGATCAATGTGATGTAGTGCAGTTATCAAAGCAGGATCATCCTACCTCGTAGTTCCTTTGCTGAATGAAGGATAATTTTGCTTGTTCCATATGGCTTCATCTGCCTTGGTCATACCAGCATAGGAAATTAGCAAGTGTGTGAAACGATCATCAGAGCAAAGGATATTCACTCTATGAATGTATTGTAACTGTTGCACAGGAACTATTGTTCGACGTCACCGGATTCCTCTTCCACCTCCTAACGAAGATGAGTACTACACTATACATCATTTCAACATCAACACAGAAGTAATTTTTTATGCCCAAAGATATAAGATTACCGATTGTGACCAGTTCACAAAAAATTTCCTGAGGAAGATGGGAGTTAGATTGAATCCTCCAGCAAGTCGTCCAGATGACCCATATACCAAAGAGCGGCAAAAGGTCAGATGAGGCTGTAATGGTGAATACGTAGTTTTAATAAGAGTGCTGTTGCTATTAGTAATATAAAATATTTCTCTAATGGCAAACAGAAAGAATGTAGAGGTAGCTATTTCAACGTAATGAATCACAAGAAAATACTTGCTTTTTAAATTCCATTATATGGCTCATTGTACAAACATAGTGAAGGCTCAAATATAACTGATTTTCGCCTGATGTGTTCACACGCCTTTTCAAATAAATAAATAAGGTAAAAATAAAATAATCTTTGCCTTGTGTGTGTGTCTGTACATCAATTTGATAAAACTGATGGAGCTTCTTGTCTCTCATAGCAAAAAGAACACACAAAAAAAACCCACAGAATTAAAATTGTCCCTAAATTTTGTGTCTAGTATAGCTGTACAATATTAAATTTACGATCTATATAGGATGAGATACTTTCAGTCTTAGATACATGAATCAGGTTTGTTATAATCAATGTTGATCTGTGTTTTCTCATGTCACCTCAGACTTTAACCAGCAGTATTGACTGGGCATAGCACTGTCATGGATTTTTATATATTACTTGATGTCTACTATAGACAAATGACTTTCATCTGTAAACATTAGTTGGTGGATCAGTGAAAATAAATGCTACACAATAGAGAAAATGCATCAAATAAATGATCTTTGAGCTAGAATGGCAATCTTTATTCTCACAGGAAATCTACTGAAAACAAAAATTGTATTGCTACAGATTCTGTGACTACAATTATATCATTTCCTTAAGCACATCAGACTCTGTGATCTCTTTTGGACAAAACTCCCCAAGAGTCAACACTCATCACATAATTAAAAAAAAATAAAAATAGGGTGGAAATGGCATTCTCTAGCCACTTGAAAACAGGGAGGTTTAGGGATATTCCTGACCTAGTTTGGTTAAGATGCTAAACTAACTTAAATGAGCACTTGAGCTGCTCTCCTTTATGGCTGAATTTGTCAGTGCCAGCTGCTGGGGATACACACAGTATTAAAAGAAAAAATCAAACTCTTACATGTTCTACTTACAATTTTGCTCGAGCTGAATGAATGACAACAAACAAGCGTTTAAAGGGAGATACAATTGGAGTTGTGGTTCAAACACGTCTCTGGCTTCCTGCAGACTTCTTTACTTGGTTTCTTCATATGTCATCTTGCATCTCTACCCCATGTCATCAACAGTGTTTTGCATGTGTAAAGCAAATTCTTCTGCCACACAGAACCCAATACTCTGCAGCTTTTATTTTATACGTGTGAGTTTTTATTTGAATAAAAACTCCTCCCACTTTTATGAGTATGCATAATACAAAATGCATACCTCCTCCCCAAATCCCCATTGTTCAGCTGCTGGATGCTATAAGGATTCCTCTTTGCAGGGTTTGGGGTTTTTTCTCCATGAGTAGTAGGGAGAGTATAATTTTATTTTATACAGGGGATAATGACAGCGCCTTTTGCTTCTGTTTTTCTTGATTAATCTGAGGGCGGATGGCACTGAATTTTTCTCCTGACTTTTTAGGACTGTTGGTGAATGTATCCAGTTGGGATAGATCTAGCCTGGTACACTGAAAGCAACAAATACTCTATACCAAAAATAATTTAACAATTCCCTGATCCAAGGGACCTTACTGCAAGAAAAATAAGGGTCAAAACCAATCCAAAATTGTTCTCATTTATTTTCTGAGGGCACAACAACCCTGTGAATAGTTCTTTGCTAATGGCATAAATAATTTCGTATATTGTAATTGTGTAGTTTTATTTGAAAATCCAAAAACGCTGTTCTAAGATCAGATAGTACCATGCAGTTTGGTATCTTCTCTTTAAGAGCAAGTCATTAAAAAGGTGATTTTCTTGATTTCTCCTTCATCTACAGATTCTTGATAATATGAACCCTTTGCGCCCTTATGAGCGCGTTGACACTTTGAAACAATTCCTGGAGCATGATGGACATGTTTTACGTTTTTTCTGTGTGTGGGATGACCCAGAATCCATGTTTCATGACCCGCGGGAACTGGTTCTGCACTATTACTTGTCTGATGATACAATTGATATGAAAGAAATTACACCAGTAAATTCAGGTCGGGATGCAGTTCCACTTTTTCTCAGAAGAGATAAACTTCCAAAGGTAAGGAATGAAAAATTCATCTTACTTCCATTTTTTTTCCTAATAAAGAGATATTAAATGCCTTTTTCTTGAAAATCCTCCGCTAGGATTGTAATTATATTTAGAAAGTATTATCAGAACATAAATAATAATTGCATGATTTAGTTTTTATGCAATATTCATATAACTTTAAGGAATGGAAAAAATTAAGTTTAGGCTTGTTGTGCTTAAATTAAAAGGAGATAGTATTTAGGTAGAAAGATATCCTAAAATTTCCCTTCTCCCATATTAGTGTCTTAATGTAAATGCACAAATGAAGCTATGCAGTAGAGTAAGTTCAGAAAATTAATTAATATTGGTAGATAAACTAAAATAAAACTAAGATCAATTCAGGTTTGATTCATAGGACTTATATTTGGAACTTTTGGAAAAGTCCAGTTTAAGTATTCAGTAATATTACTTCTTTGTAGCAAATCTAGGGTGATTTCTTAAATTTGAATTCCTAAATTTGGGACCATATGGAAAGCTAGTTAAAGTCAATAAGAATTCATGAAAAGGCTTTGTCAGGCATTAATCAAGTGCTGATCAGTGAAGGCTCATCTTAGGGAAATTTAGCAATGACTCTGTGCTGACAGACCCCTTCTACTAGAGAAGTGCACGTTTCAATGTACAGTAACTTGATATTATTGGTAGAAATTTCTATTGTAATTTTGAAGCTTACAATAGAAACAAACAAAAAATAACTTTTCTCCCAATAGAATCATGCTGACTTGAATCCCCTGTATTTGCACAGTGTTCAGCCCAGGAGGACCAGCCCTGAGTGTTTTCTTGGCATGCTTTTGTTATTATTACCAGTCAAAATGGTAGCCTTGAGAGTGGATATTGACAAGGATGTGCTACTTTGGGTGTGCTAATCTTTGCTTTCTGTTTGCTTCAAAGAAAAAAGAAAACTTTACTCTTGGATGTGCAGTGAGATCCTGAATGCTTCTTTTTACCTACACGCAGGGTTTTAGGTTCAGTGGCATAAAGTTACCTCAGAATTTACTAAAAATTCTCCCAAGAAAACACTGTAATAACAGTCTGTAAAAAAAATGTTAGTTCCAAGGTAACCGTGTTCTCTTTCTTCACTGTTAACTGCATTTCTTAACAGCCTGTCTCCTTCCTTGCAGTATGCTCCAACCGGGTTGTATCAGCCGGGCACAATCACCGCTCGCACTGTTCTCAACGTGTTTGGAAATTTAGTGGGAAACAGAGGCCGTTACATTCTGGATAATCGTAAGGTCAGATATTATTGAACACCTCAAGCAGCTGAATGTCCTTGTAGTAGTTTTTGTAACTTCTGTTGTTGTTATCCTCTACAACAAGGAGAGTTTATAAAATAGTGTTGACACTGGAGAGTAGCTCAAATCAAAACTACTGAGGTTTAATGTGAAGGTGAGGTACCTTAGCATGGAGTGCAAATGAAGTATGAAGATTATATTTTTATATTTTAAAGCACACACACTAAATGACCTGGATTTTAAGAAAAGTTGTATGATTCTGGATTTATAGAGTTGCTATATAAATGTTCCCAATTTTATTAGACAGGAGCAGTGCATCAGGAATTTTACAAAGACAGTGACCTGAAAATAGGGGAAGTAATTAATGTTTGGGGAAGGAAGATATTACTCTGTGGTTGTGATGAATTCACTAAAGATTATTACAGAACAAAGTATGGAATCGGTAAGTAGTGATACTTATCCTTTCCTTACAAGCATTTTTATACCTCTGAGTTTGACAGAACTGTCGTTGAATTTTATTACTGACAAAACTTGTTCATTAAAACCTTTAGCAATAATAATCTGTTGTAGGCTGTGAACAGCAAAGCGGTAATTGTTCAGGTGATCCAGAAGTGCTTTCTTGTATGTTGCTCTGCTGAAAAACAATATATAATGTACATGTTCTGTTCGTAACTGCCTCTATTTTAAAACTAGAATGACAAAATAGTCATATGAATAGACTACCATTTCTTCTCCTCTACTTCCCCCTCCCATTCCAATGGCCATGTTTGCAGTCAGAAGATAATAAAGAGCAAGCGGTGAGTGGGTGAGTAGGCTCAATTATTCCCCATTATACTATGTTTCATTTTATATGGATGTCACAATTGTCACATAATAAGATTTCCTGACACAACAGTAGTAGTCTGTTACATTATTGGTTTTTACAGTGTTGTTTTATGTATTCTGAACCATCAGAGTATTTATTCTGTGAGGTTTCAGTGCTGAATTCTGGAAGCATTTAGCAACTATGTCCATAATGAAAAATCATTTTGGAAATGTATAACAATAGGGTCTTTCGCTTATCTATATCTGAATTCCCTCAGTCGGACTTGCTAACGGTTCTATTGTAGACATCTTTCTGCAAAAATAACTTAATTTCTGGCAGTTTATTCATTCAATAAATATAGCTAAGTGTCTGACTTTTCAGGGATGATTGAAAGAATCCTACTGTGGTCTTTCTCTGACATTGAGAAACAAAATACATGGGTAGACTATTTCTTTTAGCTTGACTTATGATCTGATAGGATGCAGTGTTTAGATCAGGGCCTCTTTGCTGCATTGAGGGAATTAGATAATGTAGTGCTGCCATTGCAATGCTAAATTTCATAATTGGCAAAAGATGTTTCATAACTTTTTAAATAATAGCTTCGAATGTCTGTGCCAAAATAAATCTCTTCGTACACCTAGCCAGTGTGTGAAGAAGCCACGTTCAATAACCATAGTATTATCTATAATAACAATGAGTCTAACACTGGAGATGCAAAACAGGGGCTTCTTGCCTCATAATTTTTTCAGCCAAGACCGCTGCCTCTGTTTGGCAGCCGTATCAGCTGTCTGAGTGAAATATCCTGGAACAGTGAATGGGGATTTCTTGTTCACAGCAGAGTGATAAATGAAATGCAGCTGACCATTCTGTATCAACCAAGCAGCGCTACCAAGTGTTACACAAACCCAAAGGCCCTTCCTCTGCTGTAATGCTGGCTCATGAGTTACTGGTTATGGCTCTGGATATTACAGTTAGGTGCTTTGCAAGTTAGGAGAAGTCAGAAGTTGCTGATATGAAGAGTTATTGAAAATTGGGACTGTAGGTGATCTAGTCCTTTCCCTTTGTTTTGAGGCAGGACAGTGTATATTAGACAGTCACTGACTGATATTTGTATAGCCTTTCATCAACATCCTCCAGCGGGGGAGATTTATCTGCCTCCTGAGGTATCTTGTCTTAAATTCATAGTTAGAAAAGATGCTTAATAACTACTCTGAAGCTGGTTTGTGTAAACCTAGAGAGTAACATTTTTTGCCTTATCTTTGCTGGACATGGAGAACAACTGATCAATATCCTCTCTTATAAAAACCTTGTACTTATTTTATCTATTCCAATACACCATCCCATGCTGTTTGGGGAAACCCAATTCTTTCAGTGTCTCCATAGTCCATTCATCTTTTTCTGTGATCTTTTTTTTTTTTTTTTCAGTGCTCCCTCTAGATTTTCTGTCTCCTCAATATGTGACATAAAAAGACATGCACTAGCTGAGACTTTCACAACACTGCGTAGTGTTTTGCACATAACTTTAAAGATATATGGTGGCAGAGAGTGTGGCTAACAAAAAATAAAAATAAAAAAATCAGTCTTGATGATGCCTGTCGTGTTCACAGAAAATACACACTTTCTAAGAGCTAAGAGATTCTCATGATTTGCTGTGAAATTATTTCTTGTTTTCCCCATCAGGGTTAAAGAAAATGTTGGCACGATTTTTTAGTTAGTAGGATCTTAGCTTAGGGATAGTAGGATCCCTTAGCTTAGGGATATGGTTTAGTGGGGACTGCTAGCGTTAGGTCAGAGGTTGGACTCGATGATCTTGAGGTCTCTTCCAGCCTAGAAATTCTGTGTGATTCTGTGTGTGTGATCTGGGAGTGGAATCAGGGTAGTTTTTTGTCTTAGAAGCAGTTAGATTTCAAGGGTAGAAGAGATGGCCCTTTATTCTTAGTGTGTTACCGATTTTGTTTGCTTCTGGTGGACATACAAGGTACTCAGTGGGCTTGATCCCACAAAGTGCCCAACATTCTGTCCCAGTCCAATTAAACACTGAAACATACTTAATTGCAGTTTGAACCCGGAGAGACCATTTACTTGGGTAAGAGTAAGCAAAGGATAAATGAGTTCTTACATCAAGGCGCACTTCTCAGCACCTTGCAGCATCAATCCAGCTGTTTGTTATTGTGTTTTCACGTTACTCCCCTTTCAATTTATACTCTTCTGCCAAAGTCATTAAAGAGGCCAACATTTATTTTTGACTCTGCAGTTTCAGCATCAGTTGCTTGCCAATGGAATTTGCCCTTTAGGAGAATTAAGGGCAGTTTGGATTTCCCTTGAAGTGCATGATTATGGTATCTGATGTATTTCCAATGTTGTTTCTGCCTGTTTTGCTCTTCGTACTGTTTGTGAAAAGTGAAGGAGAGCTTTTCCATGGGTAAACATGGCTAATGCCCTTCAGTAGGAAGCTAATGCCATTACTGTCATGTAACAGTGCTGTGAATTCAAGGAAAAAATAGCTTAATGCATGATACTATCTGTCTAGATCTGTTAGTGAAGCTGAAGAGAAGGAGGAAAATATTCTATAGCCATGTGTTGTGGCCAACATATAGATGTTGTGGTCACTCAGCTGAAACGTGAAATACACTGAAGTGCAATGGTGGGAAGCTGATACTCGCTCTTCTAACCAAATACAGTATCTCAGCACTGAGTTGAGTATAAATCGTCCTTTCTTAAACAACAGATTGTTCCTTCAGGAACAAAACCAGTGAAATCTGGTTTCCTGCTGATTTTTATTCAACGTCCCAGCACCTCCCAGGCCTGCCTGTTACGCCTTCTCGTGGCACCCTGTGATCCCTCTCATGTCCCGGTTCTCCTCGCCCTCCCACCCCCTCATTTCTCAGGCTCCCTCTCTGACCTGCTGCCTGGGCAGAGCAGCGTGAGCGGCTGGCCAGTACTTGTGTGCTTTTGGCCAGGCAGCTGCTGCTGGATAACAGCTGACTTCTTGCTTTTCCCTCAGTGGGGGCATTAAAGCCTGCTGCCAATTTTCAGTGAACTCGTTGGAGATCAGAATCTCTCCGGCGTCTAACCTCTCCATTAAGTGTGGTTGAGGCTGAGCTGCGGGATCTAAATATACACAGGGAGTGCTACAGGCATTTGCAGATGCCTTTTTTTTTTCCCTCAGGTAACCGGAATAATCTTGAAGTAGAACTCTCTAAGAGGAGATTTTCTTTGAAGCAAAACAAACACTCTCATGTTTTAGCTGCACACATGATTTTGCAAAGACTGGATTTGCTTTCATTGCTGCATGTAAACGTTGTGAAGATGTTGGTTCTGCTTTCTTATTTTACCTAAATCGTGAAACATTCATGAAAACCAAGTGTCGGCTGTTTCTTATACCTCTTATGTATAGGGAACATCATGTTAGCAATGTCAGCTCCCCAGGTTAACTCCACCTCCTCTGTTGTCCAAGGCTAGTGGGATTTCTCTCTCCTGTCCCTGGCTGTAATGCTTAGATGTGACTGTCCTGTTCCTCTGAAGGTAGAATTTCTTGCCTGCCAGTTATATGCTGATATTCAATATGGTTATCACTGTGATCCAAAATATATATCACTTTACTCTTCCTTGAAATGTGTTTTTATCTAACATGTGAGGGTTTTCCTACGGTTCATCAGCTGAGGGCAGAAGGTAATCTTACAGCGTGTATTATGATCTCACAATGTCTATTGAAACTGAAAGCAGACAAAATCTCATTCAAGCCAGCTTAATGCTGCCTCTGTGGCAACAAATCATTTTTGAGGAATTTAGTTTTTCTTACTGAGAAGGCTGTGTCATCCTCAAATTGTATGCCAAAGAGCCTGGATTTGGTTTTGGTTCTTGGTGTTTCCTGTGCTTGTTCAACTCACTCAGGTTTTGATGCCATGAGAAAAAGTTAGTAGTGTGTGATAAATATTTGATATACTAGGTGAAATAAACACCACAGTGGCAGCACCTCTCCTGCTGGGTATCAACTGAGGCAGTGATAAGGGGTGAAACAGTCCATGGGGAAAATATCTCTACTATTCTTTCTGGAACTAGAAATTTGTAACCCAAGACTTTCAATTTACCCGCTACCCGCTGTAAATTCACATTGAAAATGTTACAGCCTAGAAGAAAAGAGCATTGATTTCTTTTCCAGAATGGATGTAAGTCATTTTCTTAAGAAACAGTGATAACCTTGAGAGGGGTGCATTTTGTGTGTAAGTGCAAGTTGTCTGTCTGATACTACGCTCATGGTGCATGGCAGGGCAAAGATGAAAACAGTCTGGAACGTGTTCATAGCTCTTAGTCTAATGCACCTTCCTGGCTGTTCAAGAGTTGCAGAAACAAGTTTTTAACTAGTCTGCTAAACTGTGTTTCTCTATGTAAAATTCTTTCTGAATTTCCTCGTTCACAGGAGAGAATCTGCATACATAAGCCTTTAAAATCATGGAAGCTGTAGGTGGCACAAGACTAGATGTTTGCATTATTTTCTTTAGTGAACCTGAATGAAGCAAGATTGTTTTACGCTGGGGAAAGGATGAGAAACAAAGCACTGAATTTCTCTCTGGATTTAGTTTACCCCATGCTTGGGTTGGGATTGTTTAACATACTCTCTGGGACTAACACAATATTCCTCTTAATTTGTAGTTTCCTTTCAGTTTATCCGTCTAATTTTCATCAATACATCCTCAAATACATGTAAAGGGAAATGCTTTAGCGTTTCTTAACAAATGCCTTATGCATGAGTGTTAATGTGCATATACTGTGACCTGCATGTAAATGCATTTGCTTGTCTTTAAAGTTTACAGTTTCAACTGGACGTCCTGCCTTTCCAAACAGTGTTGGCAGGCAGCGTGTTATTTAGAGCTGCACGAAGTGGAGTTTCTGTTTTCTGCTAAAAACATGGTGTTCCCAGCATCTAGCCCTCGAGGGGGGAAATATTAATGCAGCTTAACATAGCGCGTAATAAAAAATACTGTTTAGATTTCTAAATAACATGAGGTTATGAGCCAATCAGGAGAGCTGGCTTACCGACGTCCTGCAACTGCCTGAAGAGACTTGGGAGGTGGTAAAGGAGCCGGCTGCAGTCTGACACAGCTGAAAGCCATTGCATTTCTTTGCATCACGCCTTATTAGTACGGCTGCATTGCCTACGGATAACGGCTTTTATTGCCGCCCTCATGCCACCCGAGCAAGAGAAGCGAGTGACGCTGCGTGGCTCTCCCTGTCCCATCTGCCGCACACGCACTAGGTGGCACTGTTGGAGTGCAAGAGTGATCTTCGTCGAGGTTTCGGGTTTGTGCATGTGCCACATCCCAGAAGAAAACCTGTGTTATGAAACCAACATGTATATATTTTATATATGTTTCTGTTGGTAACTACATGGGTAGTTTTGGAGTAACTCAACATGCGCCAACTTGGCATGCGGAATCAATATCAGTGGGTATTGCTTTTATTTTCTGTCTCAATATGTTGATTTACATACATAACGTTTATCGTACCAAGAGCTGCATGTATAGGTTACATAACCCGGCACACTGAGAATGTCTTGAGAAGCAGTTTTGTCACAACCAGTATTGAGAAAATCGTATTTTGCTGCATGTTTACACATACGTTTATTGTTTGCCTCTGAAGCTTTGAAAATTTCTGAGTGGAATTTTGCATATGGGCTTGGCCTTTGTACTTCAGAGTGACAGAAAGGGCACACATAGTTTTCATGGAAAAAAAAAAAGTTGATGTTTTTGCAACCCCCTTGTCTCCTGATTCAGGGAAAGATATTGGAATTTCCATTAGACCATATTGTAACAGGTAAAGGCCAAAGAAAATCACATTGTGTTTCAAGTTCAAGAAAAACTCTGGCATCTGAATTCTTTTTGTATTTTTCAGATTCATACTGCTGCTAGGCAAGTCAGAGTTTAAAAGAGTAGGTTGCTTTGATCTGCTGATATATTTCTGTTTAAAACATTTTAATAACAAACCACTTCAGAAAACATTTAAAGCAACACCAGTTTTATCATTCCCCTTGATTGTACTGAAATCCAAGCTACAAGTGTAAGTTTTTAATCTCTCTTGAGTTCTCTGTTGCAAATTTAAGTTTTAGAGAAAAAACAACTTTATTTTGTGGGTTGAAGTTTAATACGCTGGTCAGTTAACATCACTCTTTGCCTGCTGGGCTGCAAATTGTGATCCGGCTTCCTCTCCAGTTTACCCCACGTGTTTATCCTACACTTGGGAGCCTGGGTAGCTCTTGGTTCCTTGGGGCAGCGCCTCTGGCCAGCCCAGGCGTGGAGGTGGCACTGCTCCACCTGGGCAGCACTACACTGGCTGGACCACAGCAAGCTCTCCAACCTTCTCATTGCACCCGTGCTGGGGCAGAAAAGGCCCTGCAGGTTGTGGTGGGCACCAGAGCTGTGGTAGCATGGACAGCAACTGTCTGAAAATCAAGGAAGGTGACTATCCCTCTCTGCTCTGCTCTTGTTGCACCTCATCAAGATAATGTGTTCTCTTTTGTGTTGGCCAGTACAGGAAAGGCATGGAGCAGCCAAGGTGAGTTTGGGGGAAGCCTTACGATGGTCAGGGTGGAGCAGCAGCCAAGGGATAATGGTTCCTCAGCCTGGGGAACAGACACAGGGCACAAACAGCCACCTGTACCCAACCATGGAGACATTGCTGGCAGGAGGGCATGAGACAATGGGCATAAATGGTAAACCAGGGAGGGTCAGAGTGAGTATTAAAAAAATTCCCCTTCAAGGTCAGCTGGGCCCAGGGCAGGCTGCACAGGCTCCATCTGGGGATGTTTCGTGCCCCACCTGTACATAGCCCTGAGCAGCCTGGGGCTGACCCTGTCCTGAGTAGGAGACCACGCTCCTGAGGTCTCATCCAGCCTGATTTATACTGAGGTCCTTCGATTTATGGCTTCATTTGCTTCAAGTCTGCCCATCTGTTTTCCTCCATCTATCAGTTACTTTTCTCTTCTCACCTTTTCCATTTTCCATTCACTATATTTAACCAGAAGACTCTGTATTTACTCTGTTGAATTTTTATGGAGACCTCACTGGAAGCTGGAAGTTGTGTTGTGAAGCAGCTCAGGGAAGGAATAAGGGGCCAAATGGAGCAGCAAGGTTTTCACCAATACAGGATTAAGGAGGGTCCTTATTGCAGCAGGGCTTTTGGGGGCAACACATATGGGAAGTGAACGCAGGCTGTGTGTCTGGGGTAGGTCAGGACTGTTCATCACTGTGAAAAAAGTTTTGAGAGTGGGGAAAATGAGTGAAAACGAACCTTCCCCAACTCTGGATGAAGTTGAGATGTGGACTGAAGCTATTGGCATCAGCGTACCAAGATGTACATAAACTTTAAAAATTCTTCTCATATATGCATGATCTGAGCAATGAATAAAATTTTATTTATTTATGTATTTATTTTCCTCCTGGGATAAGCAGAGGGCAAGAAACTCATAAGCCAAGTATTTACTCATTAATCTGGTCTCAAAGGATAAAACTAAAAAAAGAAATTTAGAATTGCTAATTTATTGTTCTATCCCATTTTGAAGCTACATCTGTCATTTCTTTTGCCTGTGTATGTTAACGGTTTTTGTAAAACATTTTAAGATTATAGGTAAAATTCTGCAACCCATGAAGAAACAATAATTTCGCTGTTGGTTTCTGTGGTCTTTTTCTGCTCTGTAGCAGTAGGAGGGATCCTGGTTTGACTTTGATTAGTGCTCTGTTACAGAAATAGGCAGAAGTAAATACAGAAATAAGTATTCATGCTGGAAGTTTAAATCCTTAGTAGAATGGCTTCATAAGCACAATAATAAATAACTCTTGCTGTCTTTGTTGCAGAGGATTTCACACCAGTTCCATATAAAACTCTACCACCACCAAAACCAGAAAAAACGTTTCCACCATATACTGGATTTGGTTCTGAAGAAGATTCGTTATGCTCCTGTAAGGGTCTGCTTCCCAAGCCTCCTCAAAAAGATTTCAAGAAATTCCTGGAGAAAGATAGGTATTTTGAAGAAAAACAATTATTTTTTTTGTTGTTATTTATTTTTGTGAAGGCAACGGATGTTAAATGCAGATTTTTTTTTTTTTTTTTTTTTGGCAAAATATGGAGTTCATATGAGTTTTAAGGGACAGGTGCATGAGGACTAGTTTACTGACATGGAACTCCAATTTTTTCGGACCTCAGCAAAAGTCTTCAGTGGCAGTTTCATGGAAGTAGTAGTCCAGGAATTAGTCAGGAATTTTGAATGCTACAGCAGTCCAACACTGGTTTGTTTTTTTCTGTCTTTCTTGCGTTTGCTTTGTTCTCTGCTACAACAATATTTTAAAGCATTAACCCTTTACTTTCCGTAATGAAATGCCTTGTCAGGCAATGGTTGTTAGGGCCAAAGTGGAAACGTGGCTATGTGGCACAGCACTGGGAAGGATGGCAGGAAGTCATTCTGTAACTCAGAGAGGTAGGGGAGCCTTGGCTAAGTGTATTCCTGTGGGGGAGATTAGCATATTTCTGTGAAGACCACAAAACAGCAAATTGATGTGCTAGAGAAACAGTAACCACATGTAAAACCTCCATAAAAAAAAGAAAGCTATTAGGAAAAGACTTGGTAGTGCATACAATGGTACTGTACATCATGTAAAACATAACGAATATCCAACTAGTAAGATCATCTGATAGGCCTGATTTCATGGAGGTAGGTCCTCATATGTATTGCCATTCAGAGTTTTATTCGAAAATATACACGTTAAATACATTTTTCCTCTATAAATGCTCTGGAAAGAAACTTGAAGCTTCATTTGCAACTGAATTTGAATACAAATTCATTTCAGAGCTTTGGCAGAGAAGCAATTTTCCCTGAAAATAATTCCTTTCTATCTGGCTGAGTCTTGTTGGTTCAGTTAATTTAAGCTGAAAATTATTTTTTAGAAAAATAGGGAACCTTATGCCATTTCCCTCCTTGGTCCAGGAAAAACACAATTAATATATTTTTAAAATCTCAGGGGAATGCATCTCTAAGTGTTGAAAACTTTTCTCACACTCTGTTTTTAATTTCTTACATCTTTTTTAGAAATGGTCTGGAAAGTAACATACTGCGCTTTCTTGCGAAACTTGTTACGGATAGTCCTGTCGACAAGGATCGGAAATTCATTATTTGCTACTTCCTGAGTGATGACACCATTTCAGTCTATGAATATACACAGCGAAACTCAGGTAAGCTTGCAGTCAGTCTCAGTTGCCCTGCTCATTTGATTACAGTTTACAGTAAACATTGTGGCTGGAGTCAGCACTAGCAGAAGCAGGGATGTGGCTTTTTAAATGCACTGGGAATTACATCAGCAGCTCTTCTGCATTATCTTGCATAGCTGTATGTCATAATAATTTATAATCTTCATCGCTCAGAATAATGCTGTTCATGGTATGACAGCACTTCACAATGTCCTTTGGGAACTGGAAGTTTAATGTATTAGGACTTTTATTACATTTTAATTTGCAAATTTGGCCTTTAAGCATTTGCTTTTGTTGTAGATAACATACAGGAATTGTATTGTAATTGATGTGAAAAAGGAACAGGAAATTTAAGACATAAAGAATGAAAGAGTAAATCGTTTGTTTTGCAAGGCAGTGTTATGGTGTTATGACACCTATATAACATCCTTCATATAGAATCAGCTCACGAAAGCAAAGCTGCTGTGACAACTTTTAATATGCATTATCATTAATCATGCAGTGTTGAGCATCTAAAGAGTGAATGTTGCCCTGTGGTACAAGAGTGTGTGTGTGTTTGTGTGTATGTTTTTGGCACAGCACTGGGAAGGATGGCAGGAAGTCATGCTGTAACTCAGAGAGATGGGGGAGCCTTGGCTACGTGGATTTCTGTTGGAGAGATGAGCCTATTTCTGTGAAGACCACAAAACATCTGTAGCAACAGTTTCACATTAGTTAACATCCAGAAGAGCTCTGGCTGCTCTCAAGATGTGCAGTTGAAGGGCTGATTGCTGTCAGCCTCTGATAAAATCCTTGGGAGAAAAAAGTCAGGAAGTCGTATTCTCTCAAAGATGAGACAAAAACAGTAATAGAAGTTTTCCTTAGTTACCTTGTAAAGCTCTTGTGGAACCTCCTGACTGGCTCTTCTGATACTGTCTGAATTGTTCTCTACCACCTTCTTGGCACAGAGAGCCTTAGTTTGTTATTTCAGGTACACTCTGCGATGGTGACCAGCTCACTGCACTTAGTGGTACCTGCTTTGTGCCCTGAGAGGGGGTACAGCTCACTGTCCACAGCAAAGACTGTCTCAGGGAAGGCTCTTCATTCTCCTTAGCTCCAGCCTCTGGTGGCAGCAGTTGACTTTGCTAAGGTTCAGTTATCCAGCTTGTAGTTAAGGGCTGAGTGTCCTTGCATCCTTACTTCTAAGCCTTTACTGAAAATGTTTTTTTTTTTTTTTTAATATTAATCCATGTCAGACCTGTGATGAACATCACATTAGTGAAAAGTGAAGGTGTGGTGAATATGTAGATCCTTCTGTATTCCTAGACAACTTTTTCTATGCCAGTGGTGCTACTAAGTCATTTAGGGTGCCCTCTCTCAGGCAAGACCTGAGCCTTTTCAATGCAAGGAACTTCTGAAGGCATATTTGCTTGTATCAAACTATATTATGAATGCATAAACAGAGACCCCACCCACCATCTGAATACAAGCAGTACTCTGAGGAGTGTTTTGAAAATGTGCAGAGCCCTTGAATAGGCTTCACTGACCTTTCACAGGTAGCCCTGCTCAAGAGTAGCTTAAAGATCTAACACTGCTTTATGGCAACAGTGTCCTGTCATTGTTATTTAACTACTTTTCTTCCATGCAGTAGCTTTTAATCTATACAACTTCTTTTATACAGCTAAAGATATACACACATGTATGTGTATTTGTTAAGTGATGCTGCCGAGAGGCTCAAGAGCAGCTCAGTTCTGCACTAGAGCATGACATGTTTGATTGGCTTGCTTTATGTCTGGAGACACAAAGGATGCTAAGGGTACAGCTGCACTGTTAAATTGAGGCCAGGGAAGAGTTTGAACCTTGGATCCCTGTCATCTGTATTGCCTGTCAGTCACTCTGGATTCTCCTTTGCACCATTCCAACTAGACAAGGCCCCACAGAGCCCAGGGCCCCTCTTGGAGGATGCTTAGCTCCAGAAAACCGACCTGCAAGGCAGTGAGGACAAGGCTGCATCAGGTTTGGCTCGCTCCACCCTTATCGGTTATCTAATACTGTCCCAGGAGGTTTTGCACACTCAAAAACCCTTCCCAGGCTCTTCTGCCACACCCAGGTGCTGCAAGACATGCCCTTGGTTTTCTGCTGTAAAACACTGCTCCTTTAGACCACAGCACAGCCCTTGCATACCTCCAAGCAGTTTGAACACACAAAAGTGCTATCTGTGTCTTAAGACCCCAAGTTTATCACATAGGACCCGGAGCAGACCCACGCACTGTGCAGTGCAGCTGTGGTGAGTCACTCGGGTTGGCAGCAGCGTGGTTGCAAGGTCAGAGATTACTCCCTGGCTTCCTTTTATTTTGGAGTAAGAATATATGCTAGGTTTGCAGCTGGGGCCCCATTAGTTATTGCTAGTTGAACAGAGCATGAAACTGTAAATGAGCAAGTTTGCACACCAGGAGTAAGAAATGCCTTCAGACACGTATGAAAGGCAAGTGCCAGCAAATTGGTTTTCAACTTTCCTGGGTTGTTAAGGAGGATGGAGAAGCTGCCTGTTTCAGAGAGGGCAGAAAGATGAACTATGTGGAAGGATATGACTAAGAAGTGCCCTCTGGAGCATTTAGTGATAGCAGCCGTGAAGGGGCAGGATAAGAAATAGAGATGAAGGGATAGAGCAGAAAGAGGTCTGGGACTGCAGAAGTTTCTTTGTTCCCATTTCCTTCCTTTATTCCTTCTGCTTTTCTCTTCCCTCATTTTAGTCACATCTGAAGGAGGAGAGACCAAGTTTCTTTGAGGTTAAGGATGAGAAGGCTTTGCAGAGGTCAGGTATGAGAGGCTAGGAAAAAGGGTAAGGCGTGCAAAATGGGAGTGAGAGGAACATTCTTGTGAGGAGCAGAAGTGCTGTTGAATTGAACAGGGTGTGAGAAGAGTAAGGCTGGACACTGCTTAGAAAGTGAATGAGTTAAAATGGTAAATGGCTCCCAGAATAACATTTTGGCCAGTGCACAGGTTCAAATGGCTATCTCTTCCTGTTTTATTTGCGTGAGTTGGTACACACTGGCAAATAAAAATGTTTCAGACCTCAGTTGCTCTTGCTTTTCTAAGTTCAGGGACCAGAAGGTTGCTGAGAAGTACTTCATACTATTAGTAATAGTGTGAAACTCTAATTGAAATACACAGGGTTGGACATCTTGAAGCACTTGTTGAGGTAGGGGTCAAAGCAAGAAAACTTTGGCTCCCCATGTAGGAGATCACAACCCCTTTTTTACCCCAGACCAAACTAGCAGCTGTACAAACACCTGCAAAGTCTGATCTGATCTTAATGGAAGAGGGTCTTTGGTTGTGGTGTTTATTTTGTGCTTTGAGCCCGACTCTTGTAGATTTCCATCAAAACTTCTCATCAGGTTTCAATGTAAAATCTCTAACCTAATGAGTTTTTTTGGGGGGTTGTTTTTCTTTATACCACTTGAAATGTACTCACCCGTAATATTTAAAAAACAATTATCAGACAGAGGTATTAAGGTAAGTTTACAATCCAAATGCGCAGTTGCAGGGAAATCAGAGACAGGAGTGAAATTTCAGTCTTACAGTGATCGATTTTGTTTAAATATTGCAAACAGTTGCCAGGATTTTACAATGTAAAATTTCATATTTGTTTTAATAGCTAGGTAAAAAGGAATGTGTTAAGATTAGAGTTACATTAGTGATTGGAATCGTTTTTTGATTTAAGCTAGACCTGACCATTACCCTAGAGTATTTTTTTGTCTTTTGCCTTTATGGTACAAGTAAAGCAATTAAGTAAGACATCTGATCCAAACTCTGGTTTAATAAGTAGTTTGGGTTTCACATTCATTTATAATTTTGACTATAAATGACATTTTATTACACTGTTCATCAGCCTTTTATTGGACTTGCATCACTACCTAATATGTAAAACATCATTAAATGTGACTGAAGTATGCTTTTTGGCTTTTGGCTTGGAAGCTCAAATATAAACAGGAAACAAACCCTAGGCACTCCAGAGTTGTTGTAGGACACATACCCTGATGAAACTAAACATGTGACAGACTGTTTTCTAGAAAGCTTGGTAAATGTGATGTAATCTTGTGGTGCACCAGAAGATATTAATGGAAAGAAAAATGTTCCTTTTAGTATCTTACATACCCTTGAGCACAATGTACAGTTTCCAGTGGCATGAATAAAATCATTATAATGTGAGAAGAAATAATGTGACATACTGTGCTCAGAAAGGAAATAACAGATCACAGGTAAGTTGCGTTGGCAGAAGAGTATGTAGAAGATAGTGTCGTGTCACTCCTGCCTTTTTCATATTCAAAAGCCCTTAAAAGCAAGTTAGAATTACAGTGTACCAGAATTCGTGATCTTAGTAGGACTGTATTATACTAAGTTGTGGATTTTTAAAAAAATTTTTTTTTTTTTACTTTAACAGTTCAAGGATAATTGCCTGGATCTTGCATTTTGCATCTTACTTTTCTCACGGGTCAGTCCCAAGGCTGGCAGCAGGGTTATGGGAACCATTTGAAGAGGCAAATTTCTCTCACACTTTAGAGAAAAGAAAAAAGGGAAGGTGTTTGGCAGGCATTCAGATGAGACATGTCACAGAATATGCACAGTGTAACTGTTGCTGTGGACACTGGTAGAGGCTGTTCTTTTAGCAATGAGAAGGAGGGAGGCACACATTTTGAAACAAGAAACTCAAGGATGAAAACTAATACATAAATATAAACTGACTGGTTTGGAGTCGTTTTTTTGGTTTCCTTTATTTTATTTTATTTTATTTTATTTTATTTTATTTTATTTTATTTTATTTTATTTTATTTTATTTTATTTTATTTTATTTTATTTTATTTTATTTTATTTTATTTTATTTTATTTTATTTTATTTTATTTTATTTTATTTTATTTTATTTTATTTTATTTTATTTTATTTTATTTTTTCCCTGAGCAAAGCCACTATTAATTATTTACAATTCTATTCCCATAGGGATACTCGGTGGGAAGTTTTTGGAAAGAGGTCGCATTAAGAAGCCTGGGCAGGAGCTCTTTAAGAGTGAGCCATCTGAATACTTCAAGGCTCAGGATCTGTTTGTTGGAGCCAGAGTTTGTTTCCATGGCCACAACTTTCTTTTGGTAGATGCTGATGAGTACACTATCAACTATATGGAGAAGCATGCAAATGAGGTGAAGCAGACTCTTGTTATTTTCTGTTGGCTTTAAGAACTATATCTTATCTATATTATATTTGTCAGAATTGGTTATACCTAATTTCTTCACCCAAAGTTCATGGCCCAGTGCTCTGTCTCTAGCAGTGGATGTAGGAGATGCTAGCTAGGGAGAGCTTTAGAATCTTACTGATGAGAATTTCCTAATTTGATTTATTTGTGTTCATACATATTTATTTTACTGAACATTTCCATTTTAATATTAGAAATTCAAATCACAGTCAGGAATTCAGGCTTACAGTTTGTACCAAGTTTCACTGTCTTTTAGAGTTGCCTGCAGAGGGGAGAGCAGTAATAAAGAAAGAGCTGGACTGCTTCTGTTTATGTGTACATTTTGCTACCAGTCATTACACAGGTGTTTGGTAAAAAGCCCTCATTCACAAAAACCTGAAATATATCCAGTAGGAAGAAATGGATTGTCTTCCAGCAATTGCCACAAAAGTCAAAAAACAAACAGATACAGGGATGGAAAATCAAAAGAAAGAAGAGTGCCAGAGCATTTTGTGGGATTTTATGTTCATTTGGTAAAAAATGCAGATTTTTTTTTTAAATGATGAACTTCGTGCTGAAATATTTGAAAAAAATTACCCCAGTTTACTTGGGAATTCCTATTGTGTGCAGTCCCGAACCAGTTGGTTTGAGATGCATCTTAACAATGCAGCAGCTCAGGAGCTAAGGCATTTCAGCATCCCAATCCCTCTTCTGATAGTTGTTTCAGCACCATATGATCTCGAACATCGCCCTTTGGACTAGAAAGTGTTTTGAAGCCTTTGGAGCACTGTATATGCTTCATAGCTCGTGGTGGGGTCACAGCCTGAATTGTGCCTTCAACAGATCTTCTGCAGAGCTGCCCATTACTCAGGCTTGTTAGAATATCCAGGAGGCTTTATCGAGCTATGAGATGATGTTCTCTGCCTTTTAATCCAGACCCTTTGTGGGTGGGGAAGGGAGAAGGTTTAGTGCAGGTTTTAGCTGTTCCCTAACTGCTGGCTCACCGCAGTGAGTGAACCTGCAGGATTCCCCACATGCCAGTAGACCTAGCGCAGTCTTGGGGACTGAGATTGTCATCTTGCCATCACTGTGCTGCCAAGGTAGAGGTAAATTCAGTCTGACTCTACATTATTGCCTTTTGGCCACACGTGCTGTGCTGAAAATAGCAGAACGCAGCACAGTTCCTTTGCAGCGTGGAGTCAGCACCACCCTGCCTTCCCTGAAGTAATGAGGAAGGTCTGCAAATGCTTGTTGATGTAAAATGTTACGACTGCTAAATGCTTTAAGCAATAAAATACAAAGCTATATACATTATGTTTTCTTACTGCTGGACAGTTTTTACTCCTGGTAGAATAAAAATCAAAGCTATTCTCCAAAATGCAGTCTGCATCATTAGGTTGTAAATGGTCTTTGGAACTGCTGTTTGCATTGATTGTCTTCAAGCAAATAAATGCAATCGTAGTTTTCCAGACTGAATGATTGTATATTACCAAAATAAAATCTGCAAAATGGGAAGAAACAGCACTAAAAACACTTATCTGAAGTGAATTTTGAAATGTTCTTTGCATAGTGAAGAGTTCAAAACAGCTGGTAGAAAAAAACATTTTATTCTCTCAAGGACAGACGTTTTATTCAGATCCTTTGGCAACAGTTCCAGAAGTAAGGATACACCTTGTTTACCTCAGTTCATTGGCTATGCATACTCAACCCACAACAACTTCAGCAATTATCAGAGAAAAGCAGAGACAGAAGATGGTTAGAAGAGGGGAAAAATATTATTTTTCAGTTATTTCTAGCATTAGAAATCTTTTTCCTTCTGAATCAACAGAGGTTTCCTTTTGGCACAATACATCAGTACCTTTTCTGAACACTGGTGAAAGAAACGTAGACGGAATATTTTTCTTTTGGAAAATGAGATACATTTTCTGTTTCAAAGATGTATTTGTTGTATTGCACTTGAATTAAGGGGCAAAAAGAAATCAATGAATCTTTTTGTTTTGATCACAGCCTGCAATGAAAGTAACTTGAAGAATCTAATTTTCAAAACATTTCAACCCTTAGTTTCTTTTCCAATTTGATGAAAAAAGATGTATCTGGAAACCTTGAATTTGCTTCTGAACAGAACATTTGCATTGTGCACAGCTCTAATGGTATTATCAAGGTCTGAAGAGGGTTCTTTCAAACAAGGCATTGCTGTGCCTCCTTGGAAATGGATTCATCAACTCTGAAGCAGTTTCAGTTGCTTAAACTTCGTAGTCTTCTGTGGCACAGGCACGAAGGTTGATTTTACTTGCGTTGAATCCAACATAATGAAGTCTGACTCAGGCATAAGCAAGACAACCAAACAAAACTAGATTGTGACTACTGAAATGTCAACAGCTACAAGAGAAGTGGGGAAATTGAGTGAGGAGTTATCACCAAGCTACTCGGATACTAGATGTTTACATAGCTGTTTGCAATATATAGTTCAGAAAAAAAGATGTAAAAGCAACTGCTTTGACAATGTAAAGGGCAGTTTTTTAAGTAGCCAGGACACTTTACCCATCTGTAAATACTCTGCAGATCTATTCCAACTGCCCAACCTTTTCATAATCTCTGTTCCTTTCTTTTTCAGTAAAAGGCTGTGGCCTTATGGCCCAGACAATAAAGTCTTGGCAAGAGGACTGAAAAAGTTGCTGTCTCTAAGTCTTTTTGATTGCTGGGCAAGCTGCTCCACACTACTGGCTTGTGTGGCATTGCATGCCAGTGTTGTACTTGGAGCAGTTTTTGCATATGCAGCGGCAGTCTTCTCTAAATTTGAGCGCGTTACCCACAACCACTGATTTATTAATTAAATGTGGATCAGTTTATACTGCTTTGGCAGTGCCAAAAGGACTTCCAATACTTCAAATACTTTTCTAGATCTCTTTGAACAGATACAATTCTGTGAACGGACTTTAGCATGATAGGGAATGAGGCCTCATCTCTTCTGTGATGAAGTCCTCAATACGAGTCATACCAAATTTTAAGTGATTGCTTGTTAAAAGTACACTTCTTACTGGAAGAAATGAGAGAAAACTATTTTCAGACCATTCATTGTGCTTTATAACGGAGGTAGAGCATGATAGATGTAAGGGCATATCTGATATTAATATCTGGACTCAGCTGCAGTTTAATGACTAAATACATAGATTTTAATGGTAAAGGTGAACATAGCAAATAAATCTTTGGTAGAGCTCTTACACAGCAATCTGACTATAAGGTGAAAGCCTAAGTGCTCCATTTCTATTTATCTGAATTCAATTTTATTTTAATGGTCTATTTAGGAAGAAATAAGCATTCTTGTTACATGACAGGGAAAATTGTTTCCTAACTGATTTCCAATCTGCTAATTCTGAGTATGTTTTACATAATATGAATGAGCTTATCTGTTGGAACAGTTGATCAGAGCAATGATGAAAAGATTAGTTTTAACCTGGTAAAATTTATTAATTGAGAATTCAGTCACATGCACCAACACAAAATGAGGGCAAAGTTATTAGATCTAGAATTCAAATGTTATTGCTTCAGTTTTAACAATACAATGCTTGAAGCAAAAGTGAATGCCCTTTCATGTGTCTGCAATAAGCTCTCTGAGAGTGCATGATCTGATGATTTTTGTTTTCTTATTTAATTCTCAGTAGAAAGTAAGTTTTTTTCAGTAGGAAGCTTCCCTCCAGACTTAACATGTTGCAGATTTATGCATTTGAAATGAAACAGTGAAGAAACTAACAGTTCAGCGTTGCCCTGCATCCTGATAACTCTTGCTGTTACATAAGTTGCATAGTGCTTTTCTCTTTTGTCTCTGTGTTCTGTTTTCGTTTGTTAAGTTCTCTGTGGCTGATACTGGTTTCATCCTCAAGAAACTGAAAGACATAGCTGAATCTCGTTCACGAGAAATCAGACAGGTGTTTGCAGCCACAGACCCGGAGCATACCAAGGTGATCGCGTATGAGCCTTTCAGGTAAGACAGTGGGTTTTGATTTTTAATAATTAGTGGAGGCACGTTCCCCCAGAAAGTATAGGGTGTAAATTACTATTGACACCTTTTGCACATGTTATCTGACAAATGGTATATGCTTCTTTACATTTACTTGGAGACTTTGTGGGAAAGAAGGCGAACCCATGCCCGGGAAAAACAGAAATGAGAGAGCTTTTCAAGTAATCTGGAAAACACAACTAAAATCTGTCTACTTTTTATGGAGCTGGCACAGGGTATTATGAAGACGGGCAAGTAAGTAGTAATATATTAACCAAAGGATAAAGAAAAGCCCATCCTGAGAGAGTGAAACAAATTAATTGTAGTTTTGAAATTCAAGAAAGAAGGTTTGAGTTGCCTTCTGAAATGGTGTTATTTGGGTTTTGAATCATTGATAAATGAATGATTGGTAAATGAATGAATCATTGATAAATAAACCAAGGTATACTGAAATTACAGGATACAGTGATAAGCATCTTGAAAACATACTGGAAAGCAGTAGTGAGAGCAATGCTTATTAATGATGTGGAACAGAGGAGGAGATTTTACCTAGAAACATCTTGTTCTTCACGGTGGTAATAAACTATATATTTAGGAACTGTCATAATAACTAAAGTGCGTAAGTAGATGTATATTGCATGGAATGTCATCCCTATAGAAATGTTAACCAATGCAGAAAAATCCTTGTGAAATATCTCAGAGGAAATATAGATCTGAAGAAGGTTTTTCCAGTGATTCAAAGTGAAAGTAGTGACAGATGAAAACAAGATGGTATTCAAAAACCAAAAAAGCGTGTTTAAAAAGTAGGATTCAATCTAAGAGAAGCCAGAGCTAGTGGAAGTTTTTGGTCAAAACATTCCTAAACTCCTTGATGTTTTACTCAACAAAAGCAAGATTTTGAATTGTTAACTGCATTAAGAGGGAAAATGTTATTTCTAGAGTAAGAAGAGTAGAAAATTGAAAGTTCATGTGTATGTGAAGAAGCTTTATGGCACTTGTAAAAGGGTTTTAATTTACATGTCAAGTAACTGTTTAAAATCGAACAATTATGGTTTTAATTAAAATTATGAAATAATTTGCAAAATTGTCTTCTTACATGTACTAAGAGCAGATCAAGGCTTCAGAACATTTGCATGACAAAACTGGTGGAGCACACTTTTAGAAGGGTCGATTGTGCTTTCCATGTTTACAGCAGGTTTTTTTTTTTTAATTTATTTTATCAAGCAGAGGTTCGGTTGCACGTAATTTAATTACAGCCCAGCTGTATAATTTAGGTTGGTGCTATTTCTTGGCATGTATGGAGGCACTTGGTTTCAGCTATAAAAATACAATAGCTCTCTCCATGAGCAAGACAAAAAACAGGGGAATCCACATAATGATGTTTTTTAGCCTCAGTGCTCACATAGGCCAGTCTGAGCACCTACTAATGGTCCACATCCCTCCTCTGGTGGGACCTAAGGTGGTTTAACAGGAATCATTCACACACTGCCACAGGAAGGATTTGCCTCTAAGGCAAATTTGACTTCCTTGCTTTATAGTGAAGAGTAGATTTTGTTTCTGTTCATATTTAATGGTTTCTTTTTTTTTATTATTATCTTTTACTTTCTTTTTTTAAAATCCACATATTTTAGGAAAGAAACATTTTTAATGACAAAGGCAAGAGAGCCCTTCTTTGCATCTATGATAAATCACAGATATTTTTCTACAAAAAGAATATGTATTTCTCCTTCAATTTTATATTTTTCATGTTTACATCACTGCTTATTTTAAATCTGTCATGGCATTTCATGACTAAAACTCACTACAAATGATTATTTTTAATACAGGCAATTATCTGTGTGACAGCTTCAACCAGCGTAATAATCCTCTTATCTTAAATACAGCTAAAGCTTTGCTGTGCTCTAAATTTTGCAGTTCAGGTTTCTTCCTTTCTACCTGTATAATTTCATACAAGTTAAATTTAAAAATACACCTGTAAGTATGATGTAGTGAAGCAGAATTATAATTATACAATTTACTTGAAGTATTCTCAAAACCCACATCAATGGGACATCATCCAGGAAATAAATATATGGTGCGTACAGAAGCAATCCCCAATGCTGTCGTTAGAACTATTGAAAGCTTTGTTAAAGAGAGAGGAAGAGAAAATAACTATAACTTAGAAGTCTGTATATCACATGGTTCTATCCAGACTGCTTTTTCTCAGAAGCTGCTGGCAAGACCATTTGCTGTTAGAAACAAAGAACCATGTGAGTTTAGCAAAGATGCCTATCTTTAATTTAGCTTGAGAAATAGCTCTCTTAAGCAGTTAATTATTATTTGTTCTTTCTCTACCAAATTCAGATTGCAATCTCTATTATTCTTCTGGAACAACAACAACAAAAAAAAAGATAACTAACTTGTGGGAACAATAGTTGCAGCTTGTTTATTTTTGTCGGGAAGAGTTTAGTTGTATTCAATGTGTGAATCTTGGGTCTCACTTGTTAGTCCCTAGAAATCACAAGAAAATTCCTTAATTCCCAAATGAGACAATTTTCTGTAGAGTTTTGATGACTTAATTGTCACCAACTGGCTTGAAAAAAGGAAAGACTTAAAAAATCCTGACAGTGGAAAATTTCATGCCATGTGTGGAAATCCAGCCTGTGGATTTCGTGTTCACATGGGTAAAGCTAGCTATATGCTTTCAGCTTTGCCAACCCAAGCATTTAGTGTCAGTCTTACAAGACAATACTATTTCATGTTTGCAGTAATACCGAAAAAAGAGGATCTGATTTTGACTGGATCTCTGAATGCTGCTACAACATAAATAATAATATTCAGTGCGTGTGGTAAGATAATATTACTAAATGGACCAAGTTTTGGTCATTGAGCTTGCATAAACTCAAAATAAGGTTTGATACTGTCATCAGCTCAACTTTTCCTTATATTTATCTCCTGTCTTTGCAAATATCTTGCTTATTTATTTAATGCAAAAGAAATTTAATACAAAAGAATACAAGAAATCTTGCTTATTTATTTAATACAAAAACAACAAACAAACAAACAAACAAAACAAACAACGAAAAAACAGCGGTTTAGTCATTGTAGACACCGTATGGTGTTTAGTATCCTTTTTTGAATAGCTGTGTGAGTGCAATCCTATTCTCTGTAGCAATATCTTCATTTGAGCAGGGCCACACAAGCTTCTGAGACAAAGAGAGTGAAAATTTATATTTGTTAATAAAGTTTTCTAATTTGAAGGGGTACTAAATTTCTGTGCTTTCAGTTCAGATGCGGATGCTAAAAGATCCACTGTCAGAATTGTTCAGGAATTTAACTGCTCTTCAGCCAGCCATTTGAGTCTCGCGTCTGATCTTTTTCTATCACTAACAATTTCTTCCATTTCTTTGCAAGGATTAGTGATCCTTGAAATTGCATCACAGTGATGCAGTACCCTCAAGTGTGCCATAAGGTACAGGTCTAGCTGCAGAAGCCATTATGGTGAAGTTTATTCCTAGTGCAGTTTATCCAGTTGCATCATAAATAGGTAATCTAATTTTGATTGAGACACACAGGCCGATGTTCGTGCTTGTTGTTAAAAGATCCTGCTGATTATGTATTCACCTGAAACAGATTTGGAATCATAATGCCAAGGTATAGTTACACTAATCCAGGTTTGTCTGCCAAGTGCTCTTGTAGCTATTGAGGTAAACTACAGTTCAGTTTTCACAGGAAAGCTGGAAGCCTCCTACATTTGCTTGCTACTGGCATTTTTCTTCCTTCCTGTTGTGTCAACACACAGGACATAGTAGGAGGAACTCTGTAATCACTGGAGGTGGCGCAATCCCTAATGCAAAGCTTGTACCATCTTCTCACTCAGTCCTTTTCTTCCCTCTCCCAAAAATATAAACCAAAGTTTTACGTATAACAAAACTATAATTTAGTCTCAGTGCTTGTTTCCATTTGCTGGTATACAATAAGTGTCTTCAGGAGCTTACCCTAAAATTACTCCAGTACTATTACCAGCAACAAATCCTTGATATTAACAGGAATGATTAGTCATTCAATGCCAGTACTGGCCCATCAGATGGATCTTAGGAACATTTCTTCTTCCTTGGGTTGGGCTGGTTCGTCTGAGCAGCACAGGCAACCTTGGGAGAGCGCATCTCAGACTTTTCCCTGTGGGATCTGATTCCCCACTGACAGTACCCAAGCATCAGCTGGTCTTGCTGCTGTGTCCTTTATTTCTTTGTTGTCAGGAGGGCTTGTGATTACAAGTTGGGTATAATTTTCTGCCCTTTCTGTGTGGCTGATTTGTGTTTCCCTTCCCCCAGCTTTTCCATGAAAGCTGCCCAACAGGGCCAGTTTTCACAGTGATTTGTGGAGTGTGGCTTGACGCTTGATTAATACCATCATTCTCTGTTGGTATCTTCTGCCCCACTTCTCTTCCGATGATGTTTTATGCAACTGCTGTATGTGCTTTGTGCTTATAGATAATTAATCATATATTGCAGAATACAAAATACAATTAGGAACAAAACAGGATAATAGCCTGTATGATTCACTGTATTGTTGGACAAAGCTAATCTCTACTAATGTTCCATGCTAGTACAGCATTTCCAGGTAAAAGGTTTCTATAATGATTATGTGTTTTGTTATGAGTAGTCAACTACAGAGGAAACATGGACATCTTCCAAAAGTTAAGAGTTCAGGTACTTCCCGTTAAACCTCCTTGAACAGACCTGGATTTCAAATTTAACTGAATGCTTTCTTTAAAGATTGTAAATAAATACAGCATTTTAATACTCGTTTTCACAGAAATTTAGCAATTATTAACTTTTTAACTATTTTACTTGAACTAATGTAGTCTGTTGTTTTTGTAAACAGAAATTTGATAGTCAGTATCACTGATGGAGCATTTTCAGAACATGAAATTATGACTATTGGGCGCTACTACGGTGTGAAAGAAGAATATGAAACAGACCTCCACCTCCTCCTTGCAGTGGCTCAAGAACAACTGAAGAAAAATAGCTTTGAGAATTTTGGACAACTGTCTGCAGTATTTGTATACAATGATCGTGAAAAGTAAGTTTCCTCTATTTATCCTAGGCTGCTTTCTGGTAAACTCTACTTGCAAACCTACCTAGTTTCTGTTTGTTGCTGAGCAAATGATATATTGCAGTCAAAGAATACTTTTTTGAATCTTAAGCCTCTCTCAGAACTTGACAGTGGATAAGAAAAGGATAGTCTTTTTGTGTCCTTTTCATTTTGTTCATGTACTTTTTGTTAATAGCTGCCATACTGAGTATTCACTGACATAATCAGATGTCTGTTCACAGGCAAAACAGTATATTAAATGAAAGACTAAAAATAGTTATTTAACAAAAAATGGATTTGTTGTTGATCCTTTATGTTAATCATTTTCCCTTTTTGTTCGGTGATGTCACAGAATAACAGAATCACTAAGGACCTCATAATGGTGGAGACAGGCTAATACATGCATTTTGAGTTTCTAAGCTGTGTAACAGTGAAATTTCATAAAATATATTTCCATTGCCTCTGACACATTTTCCTGTACACATTAACATTAACTTGAAATAAACCTGGCTAATACCTAATGTACACTTCTCCCTCTCTCTTTCTGTTTGTGTAGATGTGGGGTGCTGCCCTATCAGATGTGCAGGACTATTTGCAAGTCTTTTAAGTTGCCACTGGCTGATGACCTTCTGGAAGCTGTACTGACCATGTAAGTTAAAGGCAGATGGTATGACCTGCATGAATGGGTGCAAATCAGTGTTAAATATTTACTACAGATGCATTTCTTAAGAATTTGTCATCTTTGTAATTTCAGTCATCACATTGTGCTGATTTTGTCCATGTACAGGTGCAGATTTTCCTATTTATAGAATATTTATAATCAACCATGGTGCATCCATCTTAGCAATGTATCTTCTTTTTTGTCTGGCATGATAGATCATCTGGGGTTTGCCAGAATTCTATGGATTTAGTCTCATGGTAATCAGCTAATGATACCTACCATTATCAATGAGAATCACTGTATTTGCATTAGTTGTTCCAGTTCATATAAGGTATATAAGGTAAAAACACTAATCTCATAGCAGCACATGATGAATACAATATCAAGATGAATACAATGAAGTATCTTTGAATCAAGTCGACAGCATTAAGACTCTACTACAAAAAGTGATTTCCTACTCTTATGAACCTCATCTGCAACATTTATTCTATTGTAATTATTAAAAAGAAAAAGGAGTATTGCATGATTTTGGTATTTTCCCATAGCACATTTAACTTTTTTGAGACGAAATGTTTGGCTAGTTGTATTTAAGGAAACAGGAGTGAAAAGAACTGGTATTCAATGCACTTGTATAAAAGGCTAACGTTCAGAGTAACCCGAGGTGTTTTGAATGCTCATATCATCATGAGTTTGGTTTTCATGACCAGCTTTCCTGGTAACAGGTAAAGTACATGCTTATTGGTCTTTTCTTTCTCTTGGGGGAAATCATTAAATATTTTGTCTGTGCCTTCACACTGTGTAAAATGCAGAAGCAGGTCTTGTCATGCTTGGGTGTTTTCATGTAGATATGCTTCTTGATTTCAAGAGGAAATTCAAACTAAACATTTGGATTTATCAAATAATGAAAAGATTCTTGTCAAGCAGAAAGGTGGAATCCATTTTATTAAAACATTTATATACAGCAAGCAAGTCTTCCTACTTCAACCAGTATCAACAAGACTGCTGTTAGAAGTCTAAAGAGATATTTTCTACAAAGCCCTGTTCCCCCCCAAACCAAAATCTTTCAGAATAGTTCCCTGTAGTAGCCAGATAGATGTCTTTGATAATTGGTTGGCTATTAATCACTTCTGACAATTAGGTTACAAGTGTTAGTCATCAGAAACATGTCTGAATTTTAGCATTAATGTAAAACTCATTTTTAGAACTCCTGCTAAGCTGCCCAACACAAAAAGTGTTGGAGGACAGTTGGCATCCTGGACTAAACAAGGAGTTCTTATGGTTTCCATTTCATAAAGGCTGAAATTGAATAGATGCACAGACAAGGGACTGAAGGTTTTCCTAACTCAATGCTGATGAAAAACAGACAGTCCCGACAAATCATAGGCTCCAGAGACATGTTTATTGTTTGTGAATTTATACTAGCTTTTGCAAGATGAACATCTTCTCTTAAAGGGTCTAATTCTAAAGAATTAGATATGAGCTTAGAAGACAAAGAAGAAGCTAAGGCCTGGATTTCACCCAGCAGGTACTCATGACAGCCAGTTTAGGATTCAGCCTCTGTAGGTTCTTTCTGTAGGCGATGGAGAAGGAGAGGCACTCATCTCAACGCGTGAAAGGGCTGGGTTTCAGAACTACCTTCCATTTTCCTGTAAAAGGGTTTGTGGCCAACTTTTATTCCAGATTTCTGTATGAGAAAGTTAAATGGTGTGAAGCTGTGCCTCAGAAATCAGTGGGAGAAGTACTGTGTATGACAGAGCATTATGCATAATGCTGGTTCGAAGTTACAGTAGCAGCTGCTTTGAAAGATGGTGTTTTTTGTGGTGAGTCACTGTGCTGCAGATAAGAAAGAACGTTGCTTTCTTAATGATGTGTGCAGTTGGCACTGCCTTGGAAGAGTATCGTTGCACAAAGGTGCAGAGTCAAGGATTTTGTGAAGTGTATTTTAGAAGAGTTAATTTACAGTAATCTGGAAATGGAAAAATAGAGTTGGCTGAATGAGATTTAGACTTTTCCATTCATCCTGCTTTTCTGGTTTGTAATTCTGTGCCCTTTGTGTCCAGTGATGCCTTCCGAAGGAAGCAGTGGTAGCATTCCTAATGTATGTATCCAAATTTATGATGGAAGAAAGCAGTACAATAAAAGTTGTTGGACTGATTCCCACAGAATCAGTATATATAGCTAATGCACTAGCTGGACCCTATTCAGCTATAAAATGATCGTAGACGATGTGGATCAGATAATGGTTGAAGACTGGACCTATATGTTTATTCAGCTTTGCTATGTGAGATTAGGTGGCAAAGACTTTCAGTAGGAGTTAATGGTTCTATTTTTCCATTTCAAAAGGTAATGCCCTTAAAATATTTACTATTTACATTTGCAAATTACACCACAACGATCTGTCACTTATTAAAAGCACAGGACAGAACTAGAAGTTACTGTCTAAATTTGTGGTCACCTCCAGATGATCCAGGACTTTGTCTACTCTATCAGAGGAGCATTCAGTTTCCATAAAGAGCAGGGAGAATTAGCACAAAGACTGTGAGATTTTGCAAGACCCTTTTAAATTGTCTGTCTAGAGTAAATTAATACTTTCAATTGTGGGATGGTGAAATAGTAGGATTTGGGTACCTAACAAGGTGTCCACTATTGCAGTTCACTGAGCTGTCTTATTAAAAGGTATTTCCTCTCTCCATCAGCATTATTTCACATAGTTTTTCAATTACAGGACAATACAGATTTTTAATCACAATGTATTAAGCAATACATATGGTATACACTTGCTTCTGCCAGTAAACTGGGGTAGCTTATTATAAGCATTTCTTTTAATTTATGCAGGTATAATTAACAATTATGCTTTGTTTAATAAATAAATGTTGTAAAAATGCTGAAATAATGAATTTAGATCCCCCCCCCCGATATTTTTATTTACTACAATGCTAAATGTACGCTAACAAGAACTTAAAAAGATACAGCCTTTCCCCAGAGGGTATATGTAAACAGCTGGCAGATAACAAAAGAAAAAATGGTGTGTAGAAGGCATGGATGACAAGTTTACAAGTATTGCATGTGGATGATCCTGCATTAGTTTAGTTGTTAAGCATATGTCCCTACTTTTAAAAAAGTCTTTTAATTTCTATTGAAACTGGCTCTGTAGTTCTCCTCTTGACAGGAGCAGGGTCAGTCTATTAGACCGTGGAGTCTTGGAGTCTGGCATTTATGGTTTTTAAGCTGTAGAAGCACAGCCAGTGGGGAAGAAGTATTATTTTTATATATATATATAAATAATATATATATATATATATAATATATATATATTATTTTTTTTAAAGGTAATTCCTAGTGCTTCAGGTAGCCTTTTCTCCCTGCCCAGCTTTTCCCTGACTTGTGGCACTGTAATATACGTATTTTTTTACCTACTTGCCAACCTTTAACATTTTTTTTTAGGGTTGACCTGTTTCTTTCAGGAAGGTAACCCTCTTTTCCTACTCTGGCAAGTGCCCTTGTTGCAGCAGCAATTGGAAATGGCCATGAGATCGTTCTCCTACACTCTCTATTCTGCTTGTTGCCTTTGATGTCTGAGACTCACTTTGCCATTTATGATTAAAAGACTCCAGCATGAACATACAGATCTCTTAAAAGACATTATTTCTGTTATTCAGTATCTTGAGGAAGTGATGGTTCAATTTATAGTTGTTCAAGACAAGAATAAATGGATGCACAAGAAGGTAGCCATTACTTAACTGATAATGATCAGCTGCATAAACTGGTCTGTGTTTGCTATTTTAAATCTTTTCATAAGAACAGTTTATGAAAATTTAGGTGTTTATATATACCAGTGTTACACAGGGACTGTCAAACAGCTGAAGAATTGCAGCATTTTCTCTAAGCTTAAAGCAGCATAGTGCCTCTCCTCTACTGTTATCAGATTAACTACTTAGCAAATGCTATTGAAAACTAAGGAAGTAAAAATCTGCATATGTACATTATCTTTTTACATGAATGTTTGGGTTGCAGATTTCTTGATGGGAAAGAAAATATATTTATAAGTAGCCTTTACTCAGTGAAGCATCCTCAGGAACAATCTTAATGTGAATTAAATAGATTTTTCATGTATCTGGAGTAAATACTCCATTATGAATATATTTTTACAAGCAAAACTGTGTGATTATCTCTGTAACGTCAAAAAGGAAAAGAAGCTCTGCAAACAATGGTAAGAATGAGGGAGTGATTTCCACAGTCTAAAATTGTATGCAATGGTGAAGTCATAGGGCAAAACTGAAGAGAAACATAGTTTCAAGAGATCTTTGTTGCATCTTCTTGATAAGGCAAATCTAATTTCCTTTGCTGAAGAGCACTGTCAGTTCCAGTCATATTAATTCCAGCCTCTGAAATGTATGACATCTCTGTCCTAATAATGCAGAACTTGATAACATCTCTTCATTCCATCTGGATACTCTGTACCGAATTATAAGTATGTGCATTTAGTAGATTAGCACAATAAGACACAGTAGGAAAAATATCTAAAGAGTGGATTTTTCTCCTCTGGATTATTTTGGTGTAATACATTAAGCTGCTTTCTGTAGCTATTTAAATATGGGATTTAGGCGTCCCATTTCCCATGCCCACCGTAAAATCTTTGGTTATAGTTAACTTCATGTCCATGTTGTTGCCTTGGTCTGCTAGTGCTGTCAGTTCAAAGGACTTTTCTCCTTGTTAATGCTTGTCAAATGCAGAAGCAATGTTTTTCCACGACTTCATTGCCTCAACATAAAATTGATGCTGAAGTAATTACATGCCTTCACTTGTTCTTTATTTAAAACTCCTACTTGTGCAGTTCTGCATCTTGACAGTAGACCTTATCTTTTGACTTCTCACAACCAGCAAAAGCTAAATACATATACACTAGTGCATATAACAATAATAATAAATAGTCATGATTGTACTGAAATTCAAAATCTGTGCACCAGTTGTTCTTATTAGAGCTTTTTTTTGTCTTCTTACTTCCAATGCAAAACTCCTGGTTCCCCAATTGCCACCTGAAAAAAAAAAAGCAAAAAAAAAAAAACAAAAAAAACTGAGGCTTTGTGAAAATGTTAACTCGCATGTGAGGTATTAAAAAGAAGAAAACCACAATAGGTTTTCTCATGGCAATGTTTGTTTCAGGCTCCTCTTTAATTCTAGTAACAGTAGCATTCTTCTCTGACTGTGCTTTCATCTTCAGCATAACTCATTGTACTTAACATTTCAGTTTATCACTAGCATCTCTGTTTATGGCTCTCAGTATATTTTATTATTATCTCTCCTGCTGACTGTTAAATGAAAGGTGTGGGGGGAGGAGAGGGAGAGGATGAGCTGCAGTTTATTGCATTTTATTTTTGTCACTAGATTTATTTCTCCTCTTTCCCAGTGTTGTTTTCCCAGTTTGTGTTATAAAGTCTTCCTTCAAGTACCTTCATGCTTAATTTTCACCAGAACCCTCTCCAGTAATTTGGAGAACCGAAGGAATTTGAGGCCTGTGTTTTGTGCAGTTCTATTTCTCCAAGAACAGAATAAAATGATTTTCTAAAAAACATGTTTCTCCAGAGATGACAGTGTGTAATTGATCTGGCTCCTACATGTGCAATAGTATTTGTGTCACCGGCTTACACGGTAGAATTATTTAACCTGATGTTTGCCACCAAAAAATACTTACTGAATCTAGCTAGTCATATATGTCTCTCCATGGACAGCAGTGAAGCACAGATGCTTCCAGTGTGTGCTTAGATGCCTAAACCAGATCCCTTTTCCATGTGGGTAGTGCTAAGTGAGACAGATGTCATTCACAGAAGCTGCTAAGGCAGTATGTATGTATAGCAGAGCAGTTAAGATGTTCATTTCAAGAACAATCTGCGTGGTAGTGTCAATTCTGCAAGGTGCATCAGCTTGCAGAATTCAAGTGTCTTTCAAGCATTTGACAAGACCCACTCAAATAACAGCACATTTCTGTATGCCTTAATCAAGTAAGTGTTTTGCTGAACTGAGGACTTTTTTTTTTTTTTTCTTTTCTGAAGCTCCTTCATTCAAAAAAATGGCAGAAGGATGGCGTGGCTTACAGAGCTGCTTCCAATGGATTTATTAGGGCAGGGTAATGATTTTAGAAATCTGAGGGAGGAAGGTAGCATGTTCCGTGTGTAATAGTAGCTGTAGAACCTAACTGGCAGGATATATCTCTTCATTCAGTTAGGGAACCTTTCTAACAGACACAAACATATATATTTATTCCATGGAAATGAAGAATAATACCATAAAACAACTACCAAATGACAAGGATTGATATTGTTAAATCTAGCTATTAAATTATAGGTTAGAGACCTGCACGTTTGTCAATTGTAAATTGATCCCAAGGTGTGTACAAACAGCATATTTGAGAGATGGCTTATTTTCAGGAAATGATTATAGAAACTGTATAAAGCAGGTCAATTGTGTTAAAGCACATCTCTCTTCTATCATACTACCAGTTTCTTTTCTACACAAAGGAATTATACAGCGACCATCCTAGCTCCATGGTTGTCACCAACTGAGGGATCCTAGTTCTGGAAAAAGTTGGACAATGGTTAAAAACTAAACCTTAAAGGAATTGAGTACTAGTATGAGATACAATACTGAGCAGTAAGTATATGGAATGTAACATACAATATCAAGGCCTGGCAGTTTGGAAGTGTTTCTCCATACTCTTACCAGGCTTTGGTTCTAAAGGAATGAAAAATGATTATCCAAAAAGTAATGTATTAGTGTGTTGTAGATAACATGATATAACTGTGTTAAGATTTTCATTTAACCATGAGTCATCTTGTGGATGTTCTGCTTAGGTTTGAAGATGACAATAAGCAAGTGGAGTATAAAAAATTTCTGGATGGGCTGAACTGGAGAGAGAATCATATACCTGCATTCCAGACAATAAGGCTTCCTCTCAAGGTAAAACCACTATATTTGAGCAAAGGAACAGCACAGCCAAGCACCTGAGATACTCCTGCATTTTGGCCAAGTGTAACATGAGTGCTTCATCCAACAAAGCCAATAACAGCTTTCATCTTAGTATATTTGTGACTATTTTCTTTACGTAATTATCTTTTTCTGGGAGGTTTAGAATGAACCAGAGAAGTCACACAGGGAATAGAAGATCTACTACCCACCTGTGCCTATTAGGTGTTACATCTCTGTGACATTTTTCTGAAAGGAAAAAAAAAAGAAGAGGGGAAAACAGGTGTATTAGTCCTTGAACAATAGGTGTGAATACCGTGCCACCCACAAATATTTCTGCCACATGTCAAATGATCTGTTTGGTTGCTGGGATAGTCAAGAAATTCTTAAAACTCCACTGGCACCACAGAAAATAGCTATATATATTTTATAACTCTGTGGAAACTTGTGTTTAATACAGCACATCACTGGTAGGCGTAAATCAGGAGCAGTATTGAGGGATCAACTTTGTATATCTCCACCAGCCTGCTACTTAGGGTAAATAAAAATGTGGTGTCAACAAACTGCAGAGATTAATCTGATCTCGCCATCTTGTGCTGAACGGAACATTTTAAAATAGATGGTACATAAGGCAATTACGCTGATTTTTAAAAATCTTGTAACAGATAAATATGAAGCCCTTCTGCCAACGTGTAGTTTCGCTGTTCTGGCCTAGTCCATGTGTTGCTGAGCTTGTACAGGATGTGTTTGATTGCGTTCAGACCACTTAGAAACATGGCATTCCCTTGAATTTGAGTTCAACAGTGACATATCTTAAATCAATATTCCTCAAGTAGTGTGCTATTAACCTGACTGCTCTCTCTTATTGGCTTATGAGCTCTTTCTTCTGAAGCATCTCAAACTGTCTGGGATGTCTAACCGGGGCCCTGTCCTGCTGCTTCACTCTGCTTTCTCTGGTGGTTTCTTTTTCACTCTGTGATTGAGACAATTTTTTCTTCCTTGCACAAATCAGATCAAATCAAAGCCCTTTCACGTGTTTTATGCAGCAGTCCTGTGGTTCTTATGGAGTAGGTTGTGTTCAGTGGCTATTCTTTGTTTTTACAGAGTAATTCCATCTTTAAGCTACATGTATAACTTGGTATTTAACTAGTGCCTTCTCTCAGGATAGTCTGCCAGGATGAGGACCCTCATGGGCCTCAGTACTATGCAAGCAAAAAAAGGGTCAGAGCCTGTGCCCTGAGGATTTTTGCCTTGAAGATGGTGCTAAGCTCCGCACCAAAAAATCAAGGCTGAAAGAAGCAGATATCTGCACAGATATGGTTGCTGTTTAATCTGTTTGACCGTTTTTCTCCTCACAGCTGCATGGCTTATCTAGCCATTGAGCATGAGCTGCTTTCTGGCAGGTGAGGGAAGGAGATGGTTCCTATGCAGGGAAGGTGGGGTGCAAGTGGTGGTGGCACAAAAAGCGGTCTTCACAAGTTGAAGGCACAGAGGACAAGGTGCTTGTGAAACAAGCTGGAGGTTGAGTGGACATCTGTGGTGAAATGTATGTTCTGATCAGTGTAAGAGACATGGTTTTCTTTGGGTATGAAGGAGATGTTATCTTTCCTTGGTAGATTGTCAGTGGATGGGCTTTCAGGGAGTGGCTGATGCTTAAGAGCCCCAGTTGAGAGCAGAACATGGGAGTTAGGGGAGGAAGGTTACAGCTGAGGCCAGAAAGGAAAAAGGTGCATCAAGAGGAATTATAATCATTCATCAGCATGCTGGGATAATCAGTTCCTCGTTGGCTCCAGAGCCTTGCTCTGACTGTCACAGTGACATGTAGTGCTGTTTTTAATGAACTGCATCCAAATTGGTTTCGGTATTGTTTATTCATTTTTATCGACTTTATTATTCTGTTAGTTAGCTGCAATACCTAGACTGTCTTTGGTACAATACACGAGTATTTTAATGAAGAAATACTAAGACTTGGAAAAGATCAGTGAAAGGAAAGGATTTAAATCTTGTTGAATCTTCCAGCTTTAGAACCCAATTGTCATTCTGTTCCTAATTTACTTTGAATTAATGGTGATATTTTAAGGCTATAGTATCTGTATTTCATCAATAGATTCCAGTAGCAGAATTGTGCTTGCTTAGCTGACTTTTCTTTTTCTCTCTATCATTGTTTTGTATGGTTTTGGTGTTGAAGCATAGATGACTTATAAGGTTTTCAAGTATAAATGTCTTAATGAATAAAACACAGTGTTCTTTAATTTGAAAATATCTGCAGAAGTGCTCAATATGTTCAATAAAATATTCTGCAAGATTGATAAAAACGTGCATGTAGTAATGTTTTAGGAGGATGCACTATATTATATAGTGCACTATATTATATTATTATTATTATTATATAGATGCACTATATTATATAGGTCCACATGTTCACAGAATGATTGTAATTGCAAGTTAAGCAGCACATTCAATCTTATGTTGACCGGCTTTTATTTGTTGCTGTTTTCAATATTATATTCTAAGATATTCTCTGTATTACTGATTTCAGAATGAAGATGACTGGAACGGACAGCCACCATCCCTTCCTTTTAAAAAAATCAAATACTTGCCTCTTCTGGATGATCTGTTTGGCAAGGAAGAATGACCTGATTTGCAGAAGTTACAGCTTTTGGATTAGTGTTTCAGCTCCAAATCTTATTAGCTGCTGAAGATATTTCTTGTAAAACAAAAATAGATCGGCTGTAGGTTTTATTACACTTAGTTTCTTATTCTAACATATATGTATCTTTGTGTATTTTTTAACTCCTAAATCAACGGTACTCTTTTGTACTCATACAAGCGTGGTTAAAACTATCCTGTGAACTTTGTGCTTGGTCATATGGAGAACATGCAAATACCAAGGAATATATGAGTCAAACACAGCAAAATACGACTGACCCTATTTTGTTCTGCAAACAAAACAGGTTGTTGGGTGACCTCATATAATATTAGGCCAATTAGCCTAAAATTAGCACAATTATATAATTCTGTTCAAATTTCCTCTCTTGCTTTTTAGCTTATACCAATCTGTTTTCCTGTATCTCTATGGTGATGTTTAAGTGCTGTTTGTGTCAAAGTTTATTATTTTATGGTGGACATAGTTGTGTAGTTTTAGCATGGTATGAAGTTGCTCTGTTATCAGAGATAATTATAACCTACCAATGTGGAAGTAAATATCTGGCAGGCAAGAAGCTATCAGCTCTTGCTTTTTGTCTTAAATATGACTCAGATTAGCAACCATCCAATTTTACTCAGGTGAAATGAGTGAGGAGAAGGTACATGTATTTTGGTATCATCAGCATCTTTCCTCTGGTAGCACTGGACTTGCCCTTTGAATATTGATAGCTTTCTCTTTGCTCAAAATTGTGAAGACTAAATGGAGCTCCTGTTAGCATTTTTGTATCTTTTTTAAGCTTGTGCCAGCTCAAAGCTGTGGTTTACTGCAATTTACTGTATGTGCTTGCAAGAGAAGTAATTACCTCCGTTTAAAGAATGCAAGAGCTGCGGTGAAGGGGGGAACTGATTCATCCATGGTGATTCCATAGGTGAAGGGGAAGAGGCGTGAGGTAGTGTACCTCTGCCTGCTGCTGGGAAGCTCACAGCCTCACTAGACTGAGAAGCCTGTGGTTTCTGTAATCTGAAATAGCAATTTGGTGATAAAGTGTTTGATTTAAGAAGATGAGAACTGAGTGTATTTAAATCCCCAAACCAAGGGCAAGACACTAGTTCAAATAATAATTTAATTCAGTCAGTCTGTATGTTTTTTTGAAACTTGAGATCCTTTTTAGATTTATGATTCCATTTTAGAAACATCTTACTGCACTTTTGTGTGGCTGTGTAAATGAAGTTTCTAATTGTATGTCTTCTCTCTAGCCCTTCAGTTCCTGAGGAGAAATTCTTTTCACGCCATATGGCAACACAAGAAGCTTTTGGCAGCTTCTTACCTTTTTTGTTAGCAAAAAAGGACTTGAGACAAGGCCTAATTATGTGTGTTGTTGCTACTTAGGAAGGTGTTTGCAATAAAATGAATGTGGTGGTGTGCGTCCAGAGGGTCAAAAAGAAAACTGTGAAATTTTGTTCCAAGCTGTAGACAAGCTTTTGTAGACAACTGTGTACTGCTTTTGATTCAAAAGAGGAAAAGAGTTGCTTACATGACAAGAAAATCATCTGACCATGGAGATAGTATCAGGAGCCAAAATAATAACAACTTGTGTTTGAAGCCAGTTTGATGAAAGCTGAAGGTTTTTTAAACATGCCACCACAACTGAGCTTGACACTTTAAATGAATGCTGTTGCCCTTGTAAATTTGTAATGTTCACCAGACTTCAGAAGGATATCTTTCAGTTGTAGAAAATTTGTTCAGCTGATGGTTTCCAAGGAAGAATGACCCTGAACATTTAGAACTTCCCAAGTAGCTTTTAGAAGCAGCAAATTTACTTTACTTTGTTTTTCTTAATATGCATAGTATGAAGAGGAGACCTTTTGGATTAAAAAAAAAAAAATAGCATAAGAAATATAATTTCATATCATTTTGTTTGGAACCCTGTGTATAGGTTTTGTCAGTCATGGTCTAGTCTGATCTGGTCATGGCCAAGAAAGGCAACTGCAAACTGGAACCAGTGCAGAGAAGAACTAGACAGGTGACCAGTAAAATGGAAATAAGAAAGAAGGCTGAAGGAGTATGGATTATTTAGGTAAATGAAATGAAGGCTCAAAAAGAATATGGCTGTTCTTTGTGTATTCATTATGGGTATGTATGCCAGGCAAGGAAAATAATCTTTCAGTTACGGACTTGGATTGCCTAAGAAAAACCTAGTTATGGTTTGCCACAATAATTTTAAACTGGACAACAAAAGAAGGTTTCTACCTTCTAATATAATAAGAGTCTCAAACAATCTTCCAGGAGCAAAATACCCAGTTAGTTTTAACATTGAGGTGGATAATCTGATAAGACTAATTATACGGTGTGTTACCTGTAAGAGTGAGGACTGTATCTGGTATCGAAAAATTCCTCCTGGTCTGAGCCTGTGGAATGAGGCAAAGCATTTTATTTTTTTTAAAGAACAGAGGATTATCTGATTTCTGTTGTTTCAGTATTTCCTGTTGATACTCAGTTTTATTCATACCCTTCTGAATTCTTCTTCCTACTTCTCATCTCCTCTTTTCTCATAACCCTGATGAGTACAAAAGGATCTCAAGTGGAGCAGACGGGACCTGAAAAATATTTTCAGTGCTTGTCACTGTGCTCACAAAGTGTCATATGCTTTCATCTGATGTGTTATAAACACATTTCACCAGGGTTTCTTTTTTACAAGCAGCAGTGCTTCCAGAAGGAAAAGCCCCATCCAATGATCAGTCCAATAATACTCTTTGTATAATGTGACTTGCAGCATGTGCTGCCCAGAATATTTCAGCCTCTCTTCTAATCCTGCCACCAGCTTCTTCTCTCTTTTCACATTGCTGATGAGGGGCCTGAATGAAGACAATACCGCAAGATTATGTTTCAAGATGGCAGGAGGCCACAGCTTTAAAGCATGCATCGCATAAAGGGGAAGGCAGCCCTCACAGTTGCCATTAATCTCAGCTCTCGATCTCTGTAGGGGAGCCAAAGATATCTTCTTTCCACAAGTATCTGTGCTGTCCATGGCAGGAGCGAAGAGATTCACGTTACGGTACTGGCTCTCCATCTAACTACTGGGATGTGTTTGATGTTAATTTTTATTTCCTCAACTTGGCGTTTGAGAATAAAAAGCTTAAACTTCTCTGGAATAGCTGCTGCAACAAGCAAGTGACCGGCTGTGAACAGCAAAGAGGACCTGTCCTTGTGTGCAGGTGGTGCAGTTAGCTTGCAGCCTTGCACCAGCTTCTGCTCGTGTCCAAGTACGAGAGCCTGCTCGGCTCACCAGCAGGTGGGTCCCTCAAGACATGGTAGATCCAAGCAGCCAACAGACAATCATACAGGCAACAGACAACAGAACCTACTGCAGACAGAAATAAAGTTCCTCAGCAAGCAATATTTGTCTGTGTCCTGCCCCTAGTATATTCTCCTAGATGGAGTCATTCATACTGGCATCAGACAGATCAGGTCTTTTTCATGTGCATGAGTGAAAAGATGCTGAAAGCCTACTTCTGCATTTGTACCTCGTGTGTTGATGGGATTTGATCCTACTTCGCAGCAGGAAAGCTCTTCAGAAAAAATAAATTAAAAAAAAAAAAAAAAAAGGCTCTGCTGAATACTAAGCCTGCTCTCACTGTCGTAGCCCAGGAAATGCTTCTGCTCCCTCCCAAAAGGCTGATTTTCCGTGTGCAAACTGCAGGGATCCTAATTCCACAATAACCAAAATAATGGGAGTTTTCAATCACTTGGCAGTATTCAGAGAACAGCAGTCCATATACCACTCATAAAAATTCACTAGCCTCTTGACTTCTGGAGTCTTCTATATGGTTTGAGACGAGAAAAAATTACCAGTGCTTGAATATCTCGTAGTCCAGTATAAGTTATTCAGTGGTGTGGAGAGACACATTAGTTCTTTAAGTAGTAATGTCCTGTTCCCTCAGCAATGTATCCACTGCATGCTTACAGGATGTTTCTGCCTCTTGAGGTGGCTTAGCCCTCCTCTTCTGGCTCAGCCAAGGGTGCAGCAAGCCCAAATACAATGAGAACAACAACATGGTAGCATGTTTGGGAAGAAAGAAGTGACAATATCAGGAGGAAGAAAATGCTGTGATCTGAGCTCAATCTTATTTTGATATTTATTTATTTATTTATTTATTAGATTTTAGAGGACAGAATAGATAATGCTTGAGAAAGAATGTCTTGAAAAACAAAAAGAAAAACAAAAACAAAAACTTTTGCAAGTTACTATTTTCTCTTAATTAATTTCTTGATGTTGTTTAATTTGGTTGGTTTAATTTAACCCAGACAGAAGCAGTACTCTAGTTTTAGGCAATGGCCAAACAAGTCAGCCAGAGTTTTGGGCACAAGTCCATATCCCTGCCTATTTCCAAAGTAAAGTTTAAAGCCAATGACCAAGCAATAACCAAGAAGATGAAGTTAGTATGTATAATGTGTTATAGATTGATCATATAAACTCTTTCTCTGCACAGTTGGGCATTTCTGAATCACCTGGAGTTTTCTTCTGGTATGTATCACACATACATAAACTAGCTATCCTCATCTGGCCTTCAGCCTAGCCATCCATCCTCTTTGCTCTCCTCTTCCATCAGACTAGATTCATAATATGTCCTACGAACAAAGAGAAGCGAAGGAGCTGATTCATGAACTCTGAAACCTGATGCTGATCTCAGACAAGGAACAGGGTAGGATGCAAGGAACAGGGTAACAGCATAAATGAATTGTATTGCTTAACCCCGCTTCAGAGAGCTCCCACTTTCAAAGACAAATCTTTTAGAAGACTGTAATCTTCTTGAGAGACACAAGGAAGGCCTTTTACAGAACTGCTACAACAATTGGGATGCAGCCTCCCCTGTATTAGTATGAGGTTTAAGTGGGGTTTAAGCTGACCCCACTGTCCTCAGTGACCTTGGCTCTGGCCAGTGGGCCTTGGTCGGATTTCGCTCCAGTTACGTAAGCAGGAAAACTTGGGTTGATTTCAATGAAAATGGGATTTCTCTTGTTAGAGCTCTCCAAGAATCTAATTTAGTGAGATGTTTCAGTGTATGCATAAGTCTGCCCCTTTTGTGTAAAGCCAGTCAAGGGCGTGCAGGAGGCTTGCCGGAATTGGTCTAACGAAGCACGGGTGGGAATGCTTCCTGACAAAGAGGGATTCCGAATTTGAGGCAGTTCGGAATTAAATCACGGTAATAACCCCCCCACACACACACCATATGAGAAGGTAGCAGCGAAAGGAGGTAATATGGAATTGTCTGGACATGTTTATGCAGGCTATATATTGTGTGTTGTTACTGTAGTTCTTTTGCAATATAAGCTAGCAATTAGCAATTAAATTCCCATTATGGGATCATGTTGGTAATTGAGATAAACTCTAAGTATGTAACTGTTTTAAACCTTTCTTTTAACTAACCAAAATACTGTAGCACTTATATAATTTAGAGATAATATCCCCATTAGTAGAGTTTATGGCTCAATAAACAGCTCCCACAAGTTAATAAAAGCCCAAACTGTAAACACCGAGACTATTAATGCAATGGGATTTCTGTGCCTCCCTCATTTCTTGGTGGTCTAGATAGAGCAAAGGAAAAGCTATCTCAGAAAAAAAAAAAAAAAAAAAAAAAAAAAAAAAAAAAAAAAAAAAAAACATTTATTCTGGCTGTATAAATATAACTGAATTGTCTTAAAACCCATCTGGAAATTTCCTATCCTCCCCATGTCCCAGGTGGTCTGGCAGCAGTGATGCATTCTGCTTTTGTCTGCAGGCAAGAGAAAGAGCTCCCATTGGAAATAATTTACATGAAAGGATTGCATATAAAAGTGCTGGTGGGATCCTCACCCCGCCTTTCCGTTCTGGAGCAATCTTCTCTAGAGTTAGGTTTCAGTGTAGTTTTCTATCAGTGTTATTATTTTATTTTTATTTTAAGGAAAAAACAAAAACAAAAACAAAAACCACCATCAAAGTGCCTGGACTTCACAATTTTTGAACCTCTCTGCTGCTGGCATTATTTTTCCCCATTTTGACAGCTAAATGAATTCTGGGAAAGGACGTCTCTGTGCCTGGAGGTTAATGCAAGCAGAGCGTTTGTAGCTGTAGCTCAAGTCTCTTTCCTTCTGGAGCTGATGAAAATGATTAATTAAGCCGTTTGCAACAAAAATCGACCCTTTTCTTTGTCTAAAAGCTTTGTTTTGCAGTGTGGTAGGGCGCCGTTCTGTTCAGCAGATAGTTGCACAATAAACCACCTCTGTCTGCTCACTGATTTTTCTGCTGAAGGACGTTTCTTCCTGTGTTGCTAAAATCATATTTTTTTGAGTGCACCACAACGCTTGAAGCTTTTGTCCTTGCTAGCCAGCTGTGTTCCCGTGGACATGAAGAGCCAGAGGTGTGCAGCAGGGCAGCTGCTCTCACCCTCCCTCTCGCATTCGGTAACGCATCCCGAGGACAAAGCACATTGTGTGCGTTTGTTTCACCATTGCATCACGTCTTCTGTTCTGCCACTTCTGTGTGAGAGCTTGTTTCCAGAGGAAGCACCTCAAGGGCCTGTTGAGATCCACGTCTTTCACCTCTCTGCTGTCGGATCTGTGACCCTTACGCCCACAAGGAGGCTTGGCCTTCAGGAAGCACGTAGTGAGCAAATACGGTCTCCGCTGGGCTTTGGGCCATTTGCATTTCACTAGCCTTCCTGGTTCATCCTCAAGTTTGGAGTTTCAATAACAACAGCACCGCACAGGAGGCATCCCTCCGGGAACATGCCTGTATATCTGCTGCCTCCCTGCATGTGATGTTTCATGGTCTCTCAGCAGGTTCCCTTTCGCTTCCCTGTTGGCAACTACATTGTAAAGACAACCCAATATATGGAGCAAATGAAATATTCAAATTAGAAAGCCTCGGCACGTTAATGAAGCAAAACTTTTAAGAGGCAACAATCACGAAGTGCCTGAACTGGCACTGCTGTAGTCACGGCAGTTTTACCACTGATTTGTGTGGGAGCAGGGTTTGGTTTTATTTTAGGGGAAAGAGAAAGTGCTCTACTGCTTTCCTACCCCTGCATGCAAAATCCTCAGCTAAGTCCATGTGTTTCAGTAAGTCCATGTGTTTCAGCAGCCAGGCCCTGGGACTGGACCAGCTCCTCACAACGCAGCCCTGTGGGTACGTGTGTAGGGGCCTCGTGCCGCCGCCTCTGGGGCCGCAGCGTTAGCGGCTCTGGCCCCCAGCCCCTGCTGGGATGGAGCAGCCGTGCCCTGGCTCCCAGCAAGGAAAGAGGCTGGATCAAGGCCATGTACAGGCAGAAAGGACGGATCCCGATTCTAGTGCTGGCTCCAGGGAGGTTTTGCAAATGCTGCTAGCAAGACACCTGAGGGAGCTGAAGAATTCCTGGGTGTGAGGTAATGTCCCTAATGGCTTGTATGTATGGTGATGAGTAGGACAGGGGCTGAGATCCTGCAGCAAGGAGAAGTATCTGCAATACTGCCTGCCTGATCTATTACATCTATATCACCCTGGATGCGTGAGGGGACTGATGGAGTAGCAGAGAAACCTCTGTATGAGATACTCACAAGAACAGAATCTGTGACTGATCCTAAAGTACAGCTTAATCCAAGTATGCCGGTGGGCTGTTACTTGAATTATGGAGGAGCCAACTGGGCTTCCCAGGCTTTGACCCCCATTGTATACAGTAAGGAAATGCTCCAAAACCTCCTGACAGATCGCTGGGGATTCAGGGTGAGCAGTTTCAGGCCCTTCTCTCAGGTTAGAGATGTTATTTGAAGTCTGCTGGTGACTGCAAGCCTTGTGGGCTGCCCAACTCCCCATGTGTAGCTGGGGAGGCAATGGGAAGGCCGCTTTCCCTAAGCAGGGCCAGGGACTGCAGGATTGCCTCCTCACTAAGGAGAAGTTTCAGCTTTTGGAGAGCTGTTTTCCTTGCTGGATTGCTCAGCTCAGTCACACAAACCTTCGGCCTTCCCTCAGTAAGAAGCAGTGCTCCCTTTCTCCTGGCTCAGGGCAGCTACAGCCTTCCTCCTGCTTGGCCAGAAGAGGCTCTCAGGTCAGAAGGTGGGGGTCAGAGAAGGGTCAGGAAGGTGGGGACAAAAGGGCGGTCAACACCCATTTTCTTTTAACAATAGTGCAATTAAGCTTTTTTATATTTCAGGGCCATCTCTTGAGGTTGATATTCTCCCTGAGCCTCTGTTCCTTTTCCTCACCTCGAGTGGCCACAGTGGTTTTCCCCCCAAGGTGAGTGCTCTCGTTAGCTAGGCACAGGTTGCTGTCTCTGCCAGGCAGTGCTCCCCATTCAGGTGTTAAGGATTTCAGTGTGTATTTTTTTTTTTATTTTATTTGAAGCATGATGCTGTAATGTTGGGCTGATGGGAACACTGTTCTGTTGCATGTAGTTGCTAGGGAAACATCTTCAGGTTCATTTTCCTTTGAGTTTTGTCATTCAACTCGTGGCATGGCTGCAATTGTTCTTTTAAAAGTGGGACAAGTGAGCCATGAAGGGGTGCCAATCACTGATGTAAGAGCTGGCATTGACCAAGTGCTCTGGCTTGAATCTTACCAAGGCCTTTAAGGCCAGCAGAGACGTTTCTGCAGGTGCTGGTGCTGCAAAATCAAAACAGCATTGATACGAATTTGAATAATGTTCCGAGAAACTTATTTGGTTATGCCTCCAGCAGTGATTCAATATCCTTTTCTGCTGGCAGTGGTGTCCCTTGTTTTGTTAGTGAGTCTGCTAGCAGTGTATTGGTAGGCTCTGTAATGAAAGAAAACAGGAGTATTGACACAATACTCAAAAACTGACAAAAACAAAAACAAACAAACAACAACAACAAAAAACTCCTCTAAAAAGGAAATGAAATTACAAGTATTTCAGTATCCTTCAACCTTGAACATCATTAAAATCATCATCATCTCTTATCAATGTACTGCAGAGGCAAGGATGGGAGTTGTATGCATGAACCTTTGTGGAAGAAGAGGCATCTCAGAATAGGTGCATCTCCCAGGCATTTGTATGCCCAAATGCTCCCCTGAAGAAACAATCAGGCACAAAATCTCTCACCCTATCTGGGGACTGAGCTGAGGACTGATTTTCTAATGGACAATTCCAAGAATTACTCTGTGAGCAGAGGCAAAACAGATATTTTGGAAAAACAATTGCAGTTCTGTCATTATCTCTCCGTAATGCCTGCATTTCAGCAAAGTTGAAGCCCCATTGTCTCATTGCAGAAACACAGCAGGAGTCAGGTCATGACCCAGAGATATCTCCCGTGATGTGGATAAGACAAATTTGGGAAGGGGTCCCAAAATGTGAAGCAAAATGACACATCCAAAATCAGCACAGCAGACTCGAGTCAAAATCCTGCCGTCCTGAATCCCCAGGTAGGTTGGGGTTCTTCTCTCCAGCAGGCTCAATCTTTTTCTCTTTTAATTTTTAAGTCTACAGCCCATGTAACTTCTTCAGAATGGCTGCTCTTGCCCAGAACTTGTGAGCTCAATCAGGGGTGGTGTCTTCTGTGGGCTTTGCCTTTGCTGGGGGCCCAGCGTGCTGTGCTGGGTGATGGTTTTTGGGTCATGCGAGGGAGGCCCCCATGGACCCCAGGGCTGCACAGGAGGGTGACCAGCTCTGGGCTGTGGGATGCCCCAGACATGCTTCACTGCTTCTCCTACTTGTGTCCTTGGGCTCCTTCAAAGGCAGAACTTGCCAAGCATAGGGAGGCCTTTTTATTTTTATTTTTTATTTTTATTTTTTGAATGTTGATGGTTTTGGGATAGAAGAAGAATGGTCCCTCACTGGCTCCCTTGATAGCCCCCCACCCCTGACAGAAAGCTGGGTTAGTGTTGTTTTTGTTTCTGTTTCTTTCCCCCCTTGCCAAAGAAATCACTGTGACTAACTCCTCGTCATATGTGTTTGACAGTGTTTCTGGGATCAGGGCCTTCTCATGAAAACAAAAATAATCCCTGTTGCCTCCCCTCCCAGCTATCCCTTAACATACGTAAGTGTTCTAGGAAGCCAGGAATGTATTTTAATTCAGATCATTATTAATAAGTTCAGGAGCTATGAGTTTTCCCCTCTTCATTCAAAATGAATTATGTTTTGGAGAGAAATATATCCATCTTACAAAGTTTTAGGTCCAAAGGGACACCTCTTAATTAAATTAACCAGTGGAAAGGAAATACTTGTAATAAGGGTGCAAGATAAATATTTGTACCGTGCACATTCTAATTTATCACAGCCTTAAAAGAGTCCATAAGGTTTGTTTTTCTTCAGTGAAATGTGACGTACTCAGATATCATTCTCATTTATAAATTAGTGTGTGCCACGAGGGATACCCCCCTGTGTGCTAAGGATATTGGCCTGCGAGTGATATACTGCAGCTGAGAAGGCTGTGAAGTGAAGAAGAGTAGTCCTGAAATGCAGGCCCAAAATTAAGATTACCCAGAGGCAAACACAACCCTGATCTGACTCGGGGGTGGAGGCAGGGCTGCACAGCCCCAGTGTATTACCATGTGGGACTGCACGGGGCAGCAGTGCTGCTAATTTTGAGGGAGAGAGGTGAGAGTACCCCTACTCCCTCCACAAATCTGCATTTGTGTGCCTAGGTGGTACCACGATGATACCCATTGAAATTCTAGGTGGGCAAAAGATTTAGGTGAGCCTATTTATAAAGCACCTGATGGGTTGCATTGATTTCACAGGCGGTGCTTTCATGCTTGTAATTATGTTCATGATTAAATACATGATGGGTTGCTTTCACTGCTATAGGTAACTTCTACCTCTCTGGTTCTTGTTTATTTTGTTTGTTTGTTTTTGAAATAAGGCACAATTCCCATACATGTGCCTCTGTTGATGCATTTACCTTCACTGTTGTATTACGTCTGACTCACATGAGACTATAGGAGCAAAACTGTGGATGCAAAAGAAAATGAGTTTCTGAGGGAAGAACCTGCCATTGCATTTTGTAGTGCAAAAACTGTATCAACCCCTTATGGGCATACTTTGGACCAGTTTGTGGGAGAAAATAATGCTTTTAGAAGGAAAAACAATAGGGATAATTGAATGTACCTATAGGGGATATTTGTTGTCCTTCTAATTATTAATTAAACCTCAAGTTTGAACCTTTAATTCCAGATATATTAACTGTAGGTAGAAATAATTCAAGAATGAGCCCTAGAACTACGAACTAGTATGCTGGCCTTCCATACCAGGCAAAGTGTTGAAAATTGTCTCACAGGGTAGAACTAATAGATACGGATGGATCCCATAAGCATGGGGTAGTAGAAGAAGATAAATGTTGCTTCTGTAAGGGAAAGCCATGCTTTGCAAATTTGTTGGCAGCCTTTGCAGAAGTCATTAGGTATGTGACTAATCAAGGCGTCACCAATAAAGTGGATCCAGATTCCCAAAAGTGGTTTTCACACCCAGCTCGTTGGAAAGCCAAGCTGCAGAGAGAAAAAGGCCCAAGACCTTTCTCAGAGCTTCTCTAGTCTAGAAAATAGTGTAGATGTAAGTGGTATAATCCAATGCATTCATCAAAAATCTGGCAAGGGGGGATAAACAGTGGGTTAATCGAGTTTGCAGATGATACAGAATTATTCAGAAGAGCCAATATGAAACAGTCACAGGAACATCTCACACAACTGAGTGACTGGGAGAAAAAAAAAAAAAAAAAAAAAAAAAAAAAGAGAAATTCGGCACTGGTAATGAAGCAAGGTAATCAAACAAAGAGAAATTAACAAAGCTATCAGTGTTTACCCAACAGTTGGCTTTTGGCAAGCTATTGCCTTTTAGAAAGAGGTTTGGAATAATGATGGAAAATTCTCTTAAAATATTGTCCTGGTACTCAGCAGTGGAGGAAAAAATAAATAAAAAAGTAGATCGAGTACTAGATCCTACCTGGAAAGGAAGTCATCATAAATCCCAAGACCAAGATATTGCATGCTCTAACCCTCCTAAAATGGATCCAGGAGAGGCAGAGGTACAGACAAGAAAAATAAGAACGGCGAGAGCTATGAGCAAGCTTGTACAAAAGGAGTGCTGAAATAAATAGCCTATGTGAAAAGGCAGGAACACCAACAGTGATCTGGGACAAGTCTATTCAGTGTTTCTCATAACACAAGAACTATGAGCCTTCCAAGGACATTACCAGGTTTAAAATGAGGGCAAGGAAGTATTGATTTCATGCACAGCATAGCTGCCTCGTGGAAGTCTTTACCACAGGGAGCTGTGAAGGCCAGAGGGATAGAAGGGTTGAAAAGGGGATTAGACAAATTCAGAGAGGATAGGGCCATTGGTGACCGTCAACCGCTTTGTTCCAGCTGTAGCTCCCAGCTCAGGAAGTCCCCGAACCGCAGATCTTGGGGAACACAGGAGGCACGCCAGGGAGGGCTCCTGGCACTGGTCCTGTTCCCTCGGCTCCTTGCTCTGAGCATCTGCTACTGGCCGCTGCTGGAGGCAGGATACGAGGTTGGATGAACCTTTGGTCTGACCTGGTAGAGCTGCTCTAATGTTCCTTTTTCTCACTGAGAACTACAGATGTGCCGTGCTGACATCTAAATAACATAAAATAATCTAACTCTAAATAAACCAAATGTTCTCCTTGAACTAAAGAAAAAAGAAAAAAAAAAAAAAAAGAAAAAGAAAACAACAGAAAAGAAACAAAAATAAAACCAAGATAATGTTTATGCTGGGAAACGTGCATTTTTTTCCTCCTGGCTAATTCAAAAACAGCTGTAGAGGTTTTATTCAGACTCCCACTCCTCCAAAGTTCACTTTTAGGTTGAGACAAATGTTATCAGTGCCAAAGAAGACATTTGAAGATGGCTGTAAATGAGAGAAAACAGGGTTAAGATGCAAATTATGTTTTGCTGCAACCTTACCCAGTAATCCCATGATTTACAGTAATTTTGCTAGCATTTGCTTATCTTTAAGGAGAGAATGGCTCTGGTTTAGTGGAAGCTGTGTTCCACCAGAAGGATAAACAACAGTCTTACTGACTAATCAGGGTTTCCCATAGTGGTCTCCTGAAGATTTTAGGATACAGTCTCCTCAGAATATTGCTCATGAGAGATTTGCAAGAGGGCATTAGACCTGACGGCACTTAGCAGCCCCTCACACAGGCTCTCGGCACGTCACAGGACCCAGGGAAATCTGGAACTAATCTTGGTGGCAGCACAGCGGGGATTTTTGCCTTCAGTGAAGATGGGATTGCCCAACACTTCCCATTATAAGCTGTTGCTTATGCTTTCTCATAACATTGGCAAACATTAGCTGTTTGGGCTAGAATTATGCACATAGGATATCTTTCCCTAGCTTACAAATTTGGGAAAATGTCAAAACAAATGGAAACTTATGACCAGGAGAAGAGAGTGGAGACAGAAATGGGGACTTGAACCCACCTGCCAACTCACTCTGTTGAAAGTTGCTAAATCCCCTTGGAGGTGTGGCAAAACTCTGGAGCCTGGCAGAGGAACGGGTGTCAGGAAAGCACATTTTATTGCTGTCACCACGGGCTGTCAGTTAGCTAAGATATATGATGCTCTGAAGTCCCATTTTTACATGCTTGGAGATTAGCAGAGAGGTTGCTAATGTGTCAGCAGAGCTGGAAATCCTACTGCCCTGTGATGTAGTTCCTGCACGGGGGGCACAGACATAGAGAAGGAATTACCCTGAAGAGTGTTTGGGGAGGTGGGAAGAGTGATACAATCTAGGTGTTTTCTTCCCCTTGCAGGTGATGAGAAACTGAATTTAGAAGATCACCAGTAGTGTGACTTCAGGCATGGGTGAATTAGGAAGTGTTGGAACTGAGTGACTTCAGGGACAAGGCCCCAGAAGTTCAAGGAGAAGTTCCAGAAGCTTCCCGTCCTCCCCGCGGGGTCAGCCTGGTGCTCCAGCAGTAACATCAGAGGTAAAATTTTGCCTGAGCAGCAATGGTTCAAAGGCTCTGACATGGGGAAGAGAAACAACGAAGGGTGGTAAGTACCAAAAAGCTGTTGACATGCATTCAGGACTCTGGGAAGGAACATAAGAAATTTGAGTTTCCTGTTCTGCCAGAGGCACATTTGATGAAACTACCACAATATACATGTGCAGAAGGTTTGAATGAAGGGTCATTATATGTTCAATTAACTGTATTGCAAGACCATTAAAGAAAACAAGAACAGGAGAAATCCTTCAATCCATGAGAGGATTTGTACCATGCCTCAGAAAAATAGATCTTCGTGTTAGCAGGAGGCCTATCATTCTTGCGCGGTCATTGGAAGAAGCCCAAGGCCTTTTGCACTCTGTGCATGTGCAGTGTAAAACAGCTTTGCGTTTGCTTGATCTTTTTCATTATGTTATACAACCTTGAAGAAAGAAAAGCAAGCATCACATCTGTGATTTATGGCTTGATATTTACTTGCCATATCCGGGTGCGAGACCTAGTCCAAGAAACAAAAAAGAGACTGTGAGCCCAGAACAAAAGCTACATGCTTAAGGACTAAATGTATTTTTCTTGGACCGCTGTCACCACTAGCTCTACTTGGAAAGCCGACCGCCTGCTCACCCTGTGAGGGTTTCCAGGCTCGTGTGCTTCCACACTAAAGTCTTTCTCTCTCTCAGTGCTCTTCACACTTGGCTCAGGGCAAAACCCCGATCCTCAGTGCTCCTTGCGGAGGAGATTCCTGCACCCCATGGCTGTGCCGAGAAAACCCCTCTTTAATAAATTAACTTAGTACGATGGGACCCAGGAGCATCTGGCGGTCCCAGTTCTGATTTATTTCTGCAGCAACACATGAAACATCGGGTGATAAATTATTCAGAATCAATGGGTCCTTGGAGAATAGGGCCGTGATGAATAGTGAGCAGTTGGCATCCCACATAACAGTGTGTCTCGGAGGGCTACCTAGGGAGATGGTAAGGGGAAAGAAAAGGCCGAAGCTTTTGAAGGATACAGCTGTTTGGAATGTCTTCCTTTCAACGAAAGAGTACACTGATTTTAACGCCTTATTTCAGCAGTGGGAAATGGGATTAGTATTCGGCTGGGAATAAATAGTAACCACCAAACTGACTTTCACCTGTAGCCCGATCTGACACAGGATGACAGGGAGGCAGAAAATTGATTTCCCTTAAATGATTTTTTTTTTTTTTTTCACTAATGACGCCGGCAACTCCCTTAAAAGATGTTGCTAATACCAGAGCTGTATTTCCCAACTTCCAAGGCAGGAAAATTCACAATCTGTGCCTTACCAGTAAAGAATCTACAATGTGCCTGTATGGTATGGAAACAGGAATGATTTTGAGACAGTGTTTACAGATACTGGAACAAAGGCCGGGTAATGCAAACACCTCTTGATTGCCCTGATGGTGTAGGATTTTTGCTGTACATAGAGCAGTGGAGAAAACATTGTTAAATACCTTTTTGTAATGATTCCAGAGCCCATGGCCAGAGTGGAAATTCTCTGAATGTGGGGGTGTGACGAGAGGGGTCACGGCAGTGGGCTCTTGGCTGGGGTTGCAGGGTGGCCCTACATCAGGTAACCACCCCTGTTCTGCTGGAGCAGAACATCATGAAAGACCAGTTGGCAAGGAAAAAAATCTGCTGCAAATTGGATAGCTATGGCACCCTTTTCCAAGCATGGTGATCTTCACTATATCCTCTGAAGCAAAACGTGCCTGTATCCTCCATGCATGAGTGTGAGAGTTAAAATGTCCCCAAAGGTGAAAAACTGGAGCCAGAATGAGAGCAAGTGAGGACAGTGCCCTGGGTCTTGCCTGCCCCTGCCTGCCTCCAGCTCTTCCCAATGTATTTCCTTGCAGGAGGGCTGAGCCACCAATGCCAGTACCTATGCACGGACATCTAGAACAATGCAAGCACTTTTGAAATCCTGAAGTAGTGCTTCAGTCTGCTGTGCTTTCTGAATGATTTTTTTTTTTTTTTTTTTGTACTATTTATCTGTATTGCAGCTGGCAGCCAGCATATAACCCACAGTCTTATTTGGGAGCACAGTCATTTGCATAGATTGTATCTGACAGCTAGTAATAACTTCACTTTGGCTCCAGATTTTCATTTCACTTGCCACAGAAGCCATCAAATGCTGTCTTCCTGGCTACTTCTGTTTCAGTCAGCTCTGCTTTCAGATACATGAGTTTGAGGGAGGTATTCACATGGGTATTTACCTCAATGAGAAAAAAAATCAGTACAACATTTTCACATTTGCTTTCTCGTGTTTGCATCTGCCTCCATTTTCTGCTCTAACAGGTATTTGCGTTTATTTGTTATAATTCAGTAACTGGGGAATTCCTTACTGGTGGTGTTTTTTTCTTCTGTTTTGCTCTTGGCTGAACTACATGTTTTGGAAGTCCCTAAAAATTGCTGGGTAGATGATTCTCTTAAACCGCTACGAGCTAGTCTAAACAGAAAGGCAGAAACACCAGTGTAATTTATAATAGCTCGTTGGAAACCTTCGCAACCTTCATATGTTGTTTTTTTTTTTTTTTTTTTTTTTTTTTCAGCCGTGAATTGCTCAATGGGCCATTTGAGCTGTTTGTTTAAAAACGGCGCGGAGGGTTGCAAAACTGCAGGTGTGGAAGGGGCCCGGTGCCTGCAGGGATGGGGTGGCCACATTCACCCGCCTGGCACAGGTTTTCCTCACTGAGCCCTGGCTGTGGCCCTGTGAGGACGGGAGGAAGGCAGCTTTGAGCCTAGAAACGTTAGAGCCAGTAGGTATGGCATGGGGTTGGGAGTGCACGGGTTTCTGATACCTCTCTGTAAGGCTTCACAGCCCAGGCTGAGCCGTGGGTGGACAGAGGCATGTCCAGGCTGCGTCTGGTGTTTCGGACTTTATCCACTTCTGCTATTTCATTGCAGGCATCACGAGTCAATGGCAACTCACTTGCACATATGAAGGCCTTTAAACACAGCCCTTGGGGATATTTTGGTGCTCATTAAAAACATTCCTCCTTCCCTCTTACTCAACCCTCTCAATTTCCAGCCTCTATTTCTTCTGTGGTGACGTTGGCACTGACTGTCCATACAAGTTTTCCTCACCTCCATTCCCCTCCATCCTTGCTGCCAGCCTGTGTTTAAAGTTCGAGCAAAGAGATCAAGGTCTAAAGGGATATTAGAGACCAAATTACTTCCAATAACCTGTTCCCTTCTCCAGCTCTCCACATCCAACCAGCAGAGCTGGAGATACCACTGGAGTGTTTCTGGTACTTACTCTGCTCACACAGGACCACAGGACTTTGGTTCCTCTGTTGCTAAACCACTGGTTTTCGTTACTGAAAGAAAAGTATAGCACATAGATGTCATTTAAAATACCTTAGTTGGAATAAATTTGCCACTGATGGTATAAATGACAGCTTAATTATATCTTGAGAAAAAAAAAAAAGAAAAAAAGCATTCACTCTTTTTAATGGAGTTCCCTCCCCTCACCCCCCCCCCCCCCCCCGCTTCTCATGTTAGCAAGGACTTATTATCTTCATTTCCACTCCTATGTTCCGTATGTGACTCCAAATCAAACCCTGAGTTATTTCATCTCTTGCCTGTCAGGGTCAGTGTAACGTATCAAAATCAGCTTGACTTACATCTGCTTCACAGATCATCACTGGCTTCCTTCAAAAATTGTGATACGTCTATGATGACGCCTTCCTCCCCTCCCCCAGTGCCCCAGTAATGTCAAGATTTATTGAATCTGAAGGTCCAGTTGTGACCTTGGCTCTCGCTCGCTAAATCCGAATCTCTGGGGTCTATAAATCTTTGTGCACTGCTCAATTTATAGGAGCGAACATCTGCTTATCATACAATATTTAAGTTGCAGGTGTATTCTACTAGAAAAATAAACACATGAGTTCACAGTTGCCTGTGCTATAGGACGATAGACAGATGCTGAAGAGATCGTGATGATTTCATCTGTTGGGAGAGCCCTCACAATGAGCACACACCGCTGGCCAGGCTGCCAGATGGCAGGGTGGCTCTCAGGGCTCTGTGTCACCAAGAAGTGAAGGTGACATTGGGCATACCCCAAAACCTCAGCCAAATCACCTTGCCACACTGAGAATGGTGTATGGCTGAGATGCACACAGATGATATCAGGAAAAAAATCCCATCCTCCTGCCTCTGTTGTCTGGTTGGGAAAGCACCAGCATGTGTAAGGGTTGTTAGCTTTCTGCACAGCCTGGGGAATGAGAGACAGTGATGACTCTATGTCTTTACTGACATGATAAAAACCATGGTGCATAAGAAAACTCCATCTCAGAGCATGCATGGAGAGGGAAAGACCTATGAACACCTGAATATGATGAAAAAAGTAAGAAGAGTCCTGCTTCACAGTGCAACAAAAGCGTTACTGGCCAAAAATCATGGGAAAGAGAAAACAAACAAGTACCCAGTGTGAGTGCAAAGAAGGAAGGAAGAGGTGACCAAGAAAACATAATCAGAGCCAGTGATGACTAATCTGGGAAATGGAAGGGCAGCACAAGACCCAGATAACTTAGTATGACCCAGAGGAGATGATCAGGACAGAGGAATTTTGAGAACATCAATTGAGACAGCCAAGGGAGACAGCAGTTTCATAACAAAGGGAGGAGGAGATAACACGGATGACTAAAATTACTGAAAATCTCTACTACTTCGGAAGGAAAAAGTTGAGCTTTAGATACTGCTTGTATTTAAAGCCTGTGCCTATCTCAAACTAAAGCTCCTGGGACCAACTGAACATCTCTGCTAGGCCCTAACTCCCTGTTGGGAACTTAGCCTCCTCCTTGTCTCCTTGCCCGCTGGGAAGGAAATGTGGCCACGGGGGCCAGCAGGGAGCCGTGGTGAGCCCAAGATGTAAAGCAGACCTTAGGCATGCAGCCTGATGCCCTGCAGAGATGAAGGAGGCTGATAAAGCCATACAGGACAGTGGGATCGCTTCATCCTGGCTCCTCTGCTGTCTGCAGGGCTTGGGGCCAGTCTCATCATGCATAGTACACAAAGCCATGCCTAGAATAACTGAGCTCAGAGCTGTAGTGAGCACCCAGACAGCCTGGGGCAGCGTTTCTGGTTGCCCTCAATCCCCACATCTAGCAGAGGTCAAGCCTTTCTCTCTGCTTTGCCCAGGAGATTCCTAGTAAACGCCTTTGGTCCAGCAACATCTGAAGAGTCAATTGCAAGCAGAAGTGCCTTTGACACCATGCATTTTAACAAGTACCCATACTCCCTTCTGGGGATAAAGAGCCTCTCTGCAAGAAGCCCAGCTTTTTCACTTTCCAGCAGATGGCTGGCTGGAGGGGGAACCAGCTGCAATGGATGCAGCTACACATCATGGCATGGTGCTGGGCTGAGAAACCAGCTGGGGTCTCACAAGCCACATAGCCACGTCAGCAATGGGCTGGCCACAGGCTAGGCAGCCTTGCTTTGTGGGAGGAGACAGGAGGACCTGGAAGAAGCCTGGACCCTATTTTGCCATGGCACATGGCTGGCCACTCTGCTTCTCTGTAGTCACTGCTCCCTCGATGCTCCAGGGCGTGCTGATGGCCCTGGTGCTGCCCATGACACCACCCCACCGGAGCTTCTTTGCACCACACTGCGCTGAACAAGTGAATTCACCAAGTGGAAGGGTTGGACAGGACATGAGGGGTTTCAGTGGCACAAATTGAATTTCACTTTCCTTTTATTCCCACATTTCTATGTAGAAGACAGAGCCCTGCAGCTAGACATGGCCTCATCAACCTGTTGCATGCATTTTGGAGGATGACCAGATCGGTTCAGTAAGTGGCCCATGAAGGAGAGCACCTAGACACTTATCAAAGCACCTGGAGAAAAAAAGATCATGAAATATTTTAGCTCTACTCCTATCAAAACATCTAGTAATATATTTTGAGACCTTCCATACTTGTTTTCTCCTCCCTCCAGGCAAATCTAAGCCCAGCTATAATTTAGCATGAGGCATGAATATCTTCACTTATTTTAACCATAAAAGAAGAAAATTGGGAATTTGTTCAGACTGCCAGGAATCTGGAATTTGTTGATGAATGGACATTTGGCTGAACATAGTGAATTCCCAGCTAATTGAAAGCAGATAACAAAAGTAATGCATTTACCTTGAAAAACATAATTTTCTTAATAAATAATTGAAATGGCAATCCTCTGACAGATGAAATAAGAAAAAAATCTAAATAAATTCAGGATTAATTCCTGTCCTATATATTATAACATACTTAGCAGTCATACCTCATGAGGAGATTAAAAACTATAAATCTATTTTTCAGCATGGTCCCAGAGAGTGCTTTGGTCTAGAAAGTGCAAGGGCCATCCTGTTCAAGGGAGTGTGGTTTCAGTCACCATCAGCCCATGTTTCTGTCTCCAAATATCGTACCTATGGAAAGGAATGCAGAAGCCAAGGGAAGAAACCAACCTCTGGAAATCATAGAGGATAGTTAATGTGATTACAAACAATTGAGTTAGCATCTTCATAGGTGTTCACCCTTCTCATCTCCTTCCTCATGAAGGTGGGTCAGCAAACCTGTTTCGCTGTGCATTGGTGGGGAACTATGGCTACTTGTTACACTTCAGTCAAGGGGTGATGATTTTCAGTTAAAGGGAGGTGATGTCTGAAAACATGTTAGCTCGAAACAGTTGCAGATGATCTGAGCACGTCCTCCATTTTAAGCAAAAAATAGCGATCAATCCAAACAAAAGCATATGGCTCCAACTATCCCAATCTGGGTAGGGCTATGACTTGGAAACTGTTCTGGATCTAGAAGCTGGTTCCTCCCATCTTTATACAACAGGACAAAATTAAACTGCAAATCTGAACTCCAACAAAATATAGAGTTTTCAAAATGCAAAGGTAGGTTTTTTTTTAATGGCTTTAACTTGGCAGCAATAATCTGTTGTGGGATCATGATTTGAGTGGAACAAAATGTTCACAAAAAGACACGAAACTTGACAATTTTTAATCTGTTGAACTTAAAAACTTGGCCATATTAATTGGAAGTGTTATTAATCTGGGTTAAGTTTGGAATTGCTTTTGAATGAATTTGTAGCAGGTTGTGGTTTTTGGCAAAAGACATGGAAAACTTGGTAGTTTCACAAATTTTTAATGGGAAAAGGGGGAAAACCATGGTGATTTTGCTGAAGTCTTAATTTAAAACTTTAGAAGTGGTCAAACTGATGGGGTGCTGGACTAAAGGAACAAGTCCTGCAAATAGAAACTTTCCCACTGAATATACCAAGACTGCAGAGAGAGGTACTTCCCATTGTATCAGCTCTTCAGCTGATAAACAGCAAGAGATGCATTCAGCTTCTTTGTAAACTCAGTCTGCAAGAAGTTCTGCAGTGCTACAAAAGGAATGGAGGAGTATGAAGAAAAGAGATAAATGGTTTTGAATCTCTAGTTTTCTTGCTATTAAATGTTCAGTAATTTGCAGATCTGAAAGTCCTTTTAGGATGGAGAAATTGCTACACTCTCAAGATTTTGTTAAAAGAACTACTGTGGGAAAGCTTGACAGTGACTAAAATTGGTGGCTGGATTAGCCAAGATGTCTTTTTTTGTGTATCTGTAAGAACATCTAGTTGGTAAAAATAAACAGTAACTCTGGGAATGTTTGAATGCTCTATTGTGTAAAGGGAGGTCTTCCTGGGTGTCTCAGTGCTAAAATGTTCACCAAAAATACATGATATCACTGACAATATCTTTTCTCATATTTTTAAGCTTAGAATAGACCTGAGGGTCCTCTAAACAGTTCTTCATGGTTACACAGCCCATGGGACTACCTGGGTATCACCTGCTTGAAATTTCCAGCTTTCAATGTTTTATAGAACTAAATTTCCTTCTTCCTTCCTTCCTTCCTTCCTTCCTTCCTTCCTTCCTTCCTTCCTTCCTTCCTTCCTTCCTTCCTTCCTTCCTTCCTTCCTTCCTTCCTTCCTTCCTTCCTTTCTTTCTCTTTCTTTCTTTCTTTCTTTCTTTCTTTCTTTCTTTCTTTCTTTCTTTCTTTCTTTCTTTCTTTCTTTCTTTCTTTCTTTCTTTCTTTCTTTCTTTCTTTCTTTCTTTCTTTCTCTTCTTTCTTTCTCTTTCTTTCTTTCTTTCTTTCTTTCTTTCTTTCTTTCTTTCTTTCTTTCTTTCTTTCTTTCTTTCTTTCTTTCTTTCTTTCTTTCTTTCTTTCCTTCCTTCCTTCCTTCCTTCCTTCCTTCCTTCCTTCCTTCCTTCCTTCCTTCCTTCCTTCCTTCCTTCCTTCCTTCCTTCCTTCCTTCCTTCCTTCCTTCCTTCCTTCCTTCCTTCCTTCCTTCCTTCCTTCCTTCCTTCCTTCCTTCCTTCCTTCCTTTCTTTCTTTCTTTCTTTCTTTCTTTCTTTCTTTCTTTCTTTCTTTCTTTCTTTCTTTCTTTCTTTCTTTCTCTCCCTTTCTCCCTTTCTCCCTTTCTCCCTTTCTCTCTCTCTCTCTGGAAACCTCCAATCTTTATGAGAAACTGATCAATAGCAAGGAGCCTTTTGGTTAGTAGCTCTGGCAGCTAATCTTTCTCCTCTGCTCTCTGGCTGTAATGCATTAGTATCAAATCATCCTCAAATCCTCCTTTGGACATGCCACATAAATTGAACTTCGGAGTCTCTCAGAATAAGGCATGCTTTCCTGTCCTTTAATCAAGTTCATGTATTTTTTTCCTGAATCCTGTCCAATTATTTTTTTTTAAGATCCTTCTTCTGAACACCAAAACAATTGTAGGAGCCACCACACCATTGTGAAACACAGAGGGTACCTCACCCCTTATTGGACCCTACTTTGCACAGCCAAAGACTCATGGTCTCTTTAGCTATTGAGATGCATGAGGAGCTCATGTTTGGCTGACTTTCTACAAGGACTTGGAAGTCTCTTCAAAATCACTGATCTCCTCAGTTGGTATATCTTGCCTCCTTTGCTGTCCCTTACTTGTGCTGTGTCACAGTTATGGAGCAAATGAGAATGGTCTCCCAGATTAGCTGTTATGTCTTCACCATTCACCAGACCTCCCTGAATATTTGTGTTATCTTCCAATTCCATCTGCAGGGAATGGTTGATACAGAGTGAAGAGCCAAGAACACAACACATGAGATTGGCTGACACTCCAAAGACAGTCTTATTTAAGGACATTTTTGTTGGTAAAATAGACCATTTTAAGTCTGAATATTTTTTTAAAATTATTATTATTATTATTTTATTTTTTATTTTTTTAATGGATTTGGGATGACTCAAAGTCATGGACTTTAGATCAACAATAGTGTTTAGACCAGTGCTGTTACGTTTACCAACTGAACTTGTAAATGCTCCAGCATTATAAATTTTTTTTGGATAGGATCTATTTTTAAAAAGTTCATGATAATTTCAAAATTTATTTATTTATTTATTTATTTTCCCAGTAGTTCTTAATAGAGTCCCCAAATAACAATTCTATTATTTTGTTCAGATTGATGTCAGACTGACAGGCTATATTTATTCATGTTATCCTAGTTACTCTCTTTAAGTGTTGGCACAACATTATCTTTCCTTCACATCTCTAACTTCTCTAGTGTTCCAAGACTTATTCAAAATCAGCAGCAGGGGTCCAGTGAACATCTTTCCCTCTTGGATACAAGTTATCCAGGAACCGCTAATTAAAATTTTCTAACTTTAGAAATTATTGTTAGAAAAAAAATGGTTGTTTTTCTTCAATAAGTTGCAATACATTATCTGGCCTTTTTTCCTAAACATAGGTGGGAAATATTTACTTGACATTTTTTACTTCCTTTGGGTTTATTATTGGCAGGCTTATCATGTCCATTTAGTAGCAATGCAATACCTTTGTGACAATCTTATTTGTAGCTAACATATCTTTTACACTCCTACTGACCCTAGATTTCTACTTGTGTCCTTTCCTTACCATACGGCTACAATTTACAGCCTGTAATTCTTTTTCATTGCTATCAATTTACCCTTTTTCAGTTAGTGACTTCTCTGGATGAAAGTCTTTAGTACAGGTTTGCTACTTACTAGACATCAGAGGACCCATTCCAGGAAGAGCCCACATGAGTAGCTGGCAATGAGCAAAGTTCTGGCTAAACTCGAGCCTTATTTGACACAAAGAGTCACCTGGTGGTGGAAGAGTCCTCACAAACAAGGGTTCATTAATCCTACTGATTACTGATCTGCTACCATTAAGCTGTTTTCAATCCTTCACATTTCTGTTTTTAAATTCTTCATCCTGACATATTCAGCTCTCTGAAACTAGGCTCTTCAAAACGCCCAGTCCTGGGGTATATAGTGATGATCCCAATAAACGTTATCCAGCCATGATGGCTATTATCTACACAGTCGCCACTTTAAAAAGATATGACCAGCTGATAACCTGTAAAGAAAAAATCTAGTAGATATTATGTTACACACCAGATTTTACACACTGCATGTTATACATCACATTTATTGAAGCTTTGTTGTGTCTTCTGTGTGTCTGGGTATTCCATGGATGGGTTGGTAGGTGCAATGGGAGACCTCTCAGTTGTACTGCACAGGCTGCAGCATCCACAAAACGCAATTTCTTGTCCCTACACATCATAATTCAGTGAATGAAACTCAGTCTTCCTGTTGGCTTTAGAGTTGATGTTGCTTGTACCCATCTCAGACCCCATTTCTAACAATACAAGAACAGTTGTTGTGGAGTTACTTGGAAGAAGGACAAAGCCTTTTTCACAAACAGCGCAAGGCCTTAGTTTTTGCACAGCTGATCCTCCTGAAATACACAACTGATCGATGATGGTTGATTTAAACATTCCAGATATGGGAATCTTTCCACCAGATTTCAGTGATACTGATCAGGTCAAGCTTGTTTCTAAAGGTGAAAACAATGTTTCCAATTCACTATACAGGCAATTACAGAATTTCTTCTCTTGGTCTATAGACATGTTTTTCCTGAACTTTCTGATTATGTGCTAAAGAAATGGTCAGATCTTCTCTTGTGTGACTTTCCTCCAGCATGTCAGGAAGGTTGGTTCCTTCCTGAGATAGAAGCTCTCCAGCCTGCACCAGAGAGCAGAGCCAGCCGAACCACAATCTAATGATAGCTGCTCTTGGCATTTCAAATGGCCAGTGGTAATTTTGCTTATGAAATAAAATTTCTAGCTGTTTCTCATGTAGCAAGGGAGACAGCCTGTCTCAGTGCAGATTGAATTATTATAATGAAGCAATCATCCTTTTACTGCCAATCTACCCGTACTCTGATGAGCTTGCACCAAGTGATAAACACAGACAATAGCAAATGAAGCTAAGATATTGGCTGACTCCATCCAGAAAGTCCCCTCAGGTCTTTATGGAAGCACGGAAATAGAGCCTAGGTTGGGCAAATGTTCCCTGATTATTAGGATGAGGATAAAGAAGTGAAACATGATGTCATTCTTCTTTGAATGCTTAATTCATTCATTACATTTATTAGGACAGTCTGGCTGGTTTTCATATTGATTTAATGGAAATGTGTCACTTCTTAAGATTTCCATCTTCGTTTTCTTTGATATTTGGTTTTGGGTGAAAAATCACAGAAAGAATAAGTTAGCTAGAAAGAAACTGGTCAACTGCTAACAGAGTCTGATGTGGCCTTTTGTATGAGTGTGTTGGATAATTGTGAGGCTGAGGCCAGCCATCTTAAACACCATTCTCCAAAACAGAAACAAGTTGTCCTTGGGGCTGATGGCTTTCTCTGACCCCAGAGATAGAGTCTGTATGAAGTGGCCACTCAAGGCTCTCATAAACCCAGGACAGTATTAATCTCACCTGGCTTTAGGTAGCTAGAAGGTACCCATGTGCAAGCTGGTGATGTATGTAGGCTGCTGTTGTCATCAGCGGAGAAGAGCAGGTTTGTCAGACCTCAGTCTTCTCTTCCTAAATTAGGTGTCCAGATAATTCAGGGTGCATTTTTCTCTCCAGTATCAGGGTAGTAGAACAGGCCGTGTCCATTCAGTTTATCCGTGATGTGCCAACATTGTCTTGCTGATTGCCAGAATGCTACTCTAACTCCTTTAAAAGTGTATCCACCATTTTCATGACTATTATTATTTTTAAATAGTACCTGAATTCTCACTTGGGATAACAGTTTGCACATAATCCGCATACACTTGAAGAAATCTTTAGCCACTATCAGCTTAATGAAGGGCTGGTGTAAATGAGAGGATATTGATAAGTAGTTCAAGAGAAGGCCAGGAGAATAAAACAGGCTCCAAAAAGGGCGGCTTGGAGCTTGGTGTGGAAACTCCAGACACCCTTGGAGAAAAGGCTCTCTGGATGAGGCACTGGGTGGACAGTTGTGCCAAAGCACTGGAGCTCCAGCAACTCCATAGAATTTGTCCCGACCTGCACGTGTGAGATCAGAGCCTGGAATAGCAGCTGGAGCTGGGAGATATTTTTCTCACAGTCTTAGCATCACCAGTTAATTTTTCCAGAAGAATTTTTCCAGAAGAAGACTGACAACAAGCTCTGGAACATGCTGCCTGGTAGCTGATTGAAGGAAACACGGTATAAACCCCACTGAGCTCCTTTGGTTCTTTACAATCTTCAGTTTTGATTAACAGCATTTACTCATTCTCATCAGCATCAAACTCTGTGGGCAGCACTGGTTCCCTCAGCCAGACTGCCCCAGGAGCGATGTCCTACCCACACTGAGCGAGGCTGGCCCGTCGTTTTGCACTGAATATGCAGTAATTTGATCCATTTATTTAGATTTCAGAGCTTGAGAGAGAACAATGCAATTCTCGCAGCTCTTCCCTTCTGACTGTTCTGCCAGACTGGAATGCTCTTCGGCCATTTGGGAAGATATTATACTTGCAAATCCATTTATTACTTTGACTTTGGCATTCTCATTAGAGCCCTGGCTGCAAATCTGAACTATTACCCCAGCTCAGTTTACCTTCTTGTAAACTTTGCTGATATGCGAAGTGTTGGATGGGTCCTGTGTAAAGCATATTGTCCTATTAAAACACATTTAAAGAGTCTTGTAAACCCTAGAGATTAACCCCAATGTTTATGGAGAGTTATAGATGCTAATTCTTGCATACTTGCCATTCCAGAGCATGGCCTGGTGGCAAACATTCTTTCTACCCCACAGCATTTACGTCAATGGGATTTGTCCATGCTCTGATTCCTTAGGACAGAGAAATTAAATGGTGGGAAAGTGAGGAACATGGGCATTTACCATCCTGGACTATATTTGCTGGCCATAAAACCCTGTAGCTATCTCATAACAGGAGATCTCAGACTGGGAAATTGAAGAACTTTCCCCAGAAGACAGTATTGGTTAAAAGATTATTGGTGGATGGTTATCTTGTTCAGTTGGAAGAATAATTTTCTCTTTCAGATGATGTTCTTGTGATGGGTCACATTTATGTATGATCTCCCACCCTCTCTGTTCTGCCAGATTGAGTGGCAGCAGCATCCTCACAAACCTTCACTTTCTTTGCCAACTATAGGCATCTGCTCAGCATCCATCATTTTTTTCTTGTCTGGGTTTAACGGATTTCAACAAACTTCTAACTGGTGGTAATACAGTAAAGAAGAAAGTGATGAACTCATCTGTTTGGTGTATATGGGTGTATCTATAGGAAAACACGATATATGTGTTCATTTAAGTATGCATATAGGTTCTGTGCATTTGTGGGTGTGTGTGTGCATGTATGTATACACACACAGTTTAGTGCGCATTCATATGAGTAAAATAAATCTAAGTAAATTCAGTTTGCCTAACCTGACATCTAACTACACCCCTGTCTTTGTTGATATCTTAGATAAGTGACTTTGTAGATCTCCATAAAGCCAAACCTGCCAACTTTTTGGTGAAATAGCAAGACATGTTTTGTATGGTATCATCTCTTTAGGATGCAATGGATATATTAATTATGACATATAGAAGAACCACAGCTATCTAGAATGTGAATTTCATAGATACATGGACTTTTCTGGGAGAACTGAAGTATATGAGAGAGGCTACCAGGACACCATCCTAGAAGGAGGTGATGAGGATGGAAAGGTAGTGCAGCTCTTACCAAGAGCTTTAGGAACAGCTGCTGGCCAGAAAGGTTGTGAAGGGTACCTGCAAGGAGCTCCTTTCCCAATGTTAACTATTTCTGACTCCAAAAGAATAGGTCTGTACACTTTTTTTTTTTCTTTCTTTTTTTTTTTTTTTTTTCCCCTTAATTTGGTAAATAAACGGGATACCATCAATAAATTGACTGGGATTGTTATCTTCTTAATTTGAGACAGTCTGCTGGAGCTCAAATTCTGGCTGACCACTGTGATCAAGAAAGGTTAGTTAGACAGAAATTAGTCATCCTCACACCAGCCAAATCACACCCATTATTTATTTATTTCTTTATTTTGAAGGAAAAGGAGTCTTGGAAGTTTACATGAAGAGAAAAGAGTCTCTATATAGTTGGGAAAAAAAAAAAAAAGAGAGACAATAAATGGACAATTAAAGGAAAGTAGATTATACAATCCTTTTTGGTTAGACTGCTACTTAACAAAGCAGGGCTAATAACTCGTCAGCAAAAATCAATCTGATTAATTTCATCTCTATTTTTCTTTTTTAACGTGTTTCCAAGAGAGCTCATTATTTTGAATGTGTTCATTAATCAACAATACTTTCTGGATGACTTTTGAAAAATATTCCTTAATCTCTTGGCCTGGAGCAGGTCATGGTGAGTAACAGATATTTATGATGCTTTGGTTACATGCTTAGCCATTTAGCATGCTTCTGCTGTCTGTGCCTAGGGAAGTGCAAACTAAAGAATGAGGTTTCTAGTAACTATATCTACTTCCCAGCTATATCTATTATGTGGCATAGAGGAAGTTACATTCACCTGTATAAGAAAATTTTACGTGCAACATAGATGGTGAAAAACATGCCCCTTTGGCTTTGGGAGCATGATGGTGTTCTTTGTTTTTAGTAGAAGATAAATCTTGGAAAACATTTTCCCTTAGTCTCCTTTCTGTGGCCATTGTCTATAAGCAGATGTAGTTAAGGGAGGTGTGTGAAATAACTCTTGCCTCCACAATGACTTGTCTGTATATCCCTAACATTTGATTGTGCTCTAAACAAATAAATAAACTAAAAGGAAGCCCTTGTAATGAGCCACTGGTTTCCAGCTCCAAGCAGTGCAGAGCATAGCCATTTTACACAGGTGTAGCTTTCAGCTAGTGCTTTTTCCACTTAACATTTAGTCCAGTCAGAAGTACCCACATACTCTATCTTATGATTAAGCATTTATTCTGGAGGCAAGTTTTGCCCTGCATTGGAAATTTAAAATAAATAAATAAATAAATAAATCCAAAGAGGTGAACAACAGGCCACCAAGAGTTCAATTTTTAGCATTTAAAAGTGCTTTGAAAACACATTACCCTGCAGAGTGACTCTTGGGGCACTCTTGGGAAGACTGTCTCCTGGCTGTTACTAACATTCAGGTGCACCCTCAGGTGTGAATCTTGTGTAACTCCTGGGAGGAAACATGGGTACAAATGGTTATTTCAGGCCCATGGTGTTTATAGTGAAGCCTTTGAGCAACTATGCCATACCTGGCACTCCTTTCATCAGGCTTTTTTGGTTATCCTTTACAAAAATTACAGCCATCCATGAACAGTTGTGTGAGCACTGCACAGAAATGATACTGATAATGGTTGAATTTCACCTCTTGCACTTCTAAAATTCAGAGCTAGTTATTTCTCACTGCTCCAGGTCATTTCATACTAGATGGATTCTCATTTAGAAAAAACTTGACTAATAAAAAGCAGCTTCTGTGTCTTGCTGATTCACATGCTTGCACACGGAGCAGAGATTGCAGTGAAAATGAAACCAGAACACCAGCAAAGAGGTAAAGATAGTTTTGCCTTTGGGTGTCTAAGAAATCTGAGTTTGTTATATCGAATAGCTAAAACAAAGAGAGCCAAAATTACTTTGTCTTGGAGCAGTGCAGAGTTGGATGAAAACAGCTCCTCCACAGAGGGAGAAGAGGAAAAGCTCCCCTTCCCAACCATTTATTAATCTTTTGTCTGACACAGAGTGGCTGATAGCTTTAACTTGCAAATTAATTTACTTCGTTTGCTGGTGGGAGCTGATGGAAGAACTTGCCACAGAGCAGGGGCTGAGATGCTGTGTGCATTTCCCGTGGCCTCTGAGCACCAGGAGAGGTGCAAAGTTTGGTCCTTGGACTACCAAACCAGCAGAGAGGCATATGGGCTGAATACAGTGCACGCTGTGTAAACAGTCTCTCAGAAATATGAAAATGTTATACAACTGGAAGAGGGTTTTGTGACAGAAGGCTGGCAAGTGCTGCTCATGTTCTGGGAGCCGTAGCTGCCCCTTGGGAGAGGTCTCACCACTGTTTTTCTCTCAGTGGAGTAGCTGCAAACCACTGCTTCAGGTTTTCCTAGTCACAAACATACCGTGACTGGATCTGGTTTATGTTTTCCTCAGTGAAGATAAGAGAAGACACAGTTGATAGGGTCCATAAAGAAGACAGACCAGGAGGAAACCATCAGAGCTGAGCAGCTTGCAATCTAAAGCAACACAGAGCTATTGAGCCTGGTCTGGTGGAATGATCACTTGATTGCACAGTTACTGGAAAACATGTGGTTTGAGTGGCTTCGCTGGCAGCGCAAGCACTTTGTCATAAAGCCTTGGGAGATGCTGGCTTTTTGCTAGCTGCAGGCTTGCTCATGCTCACAGATGAGTAGAGAGCCCATGGGGAGGCCTGTGTGAGAGCGGGGGACCTAGGGATGGAAAGTTTGGCCAATCCCATCTGCGTGGGGATGGCATGCAAATCTTCCCAGGAAAGCAGGTGACTACATGGTGAAGGGTGGTGGGTGACGAGGACACCAATGGTGCCAGCCACCCCACGGAAGCCAAGCCTGCAACAGGGCCAAGTGAACAGAAAGTGGCAACCTAAAATGAAAACCATTTGGTGAGCAGAATGAAATTGTACAAGATTTATGTTCCCCAGAAACATGCCACTTGGCGCTTCTGCTTGTGCGTACGTTGAGGTTATGGTCTGTGACGACTGCCACCAGGTCAGCCATCAGCCACTCATTGTTTGTGAGGGAGGCCTCGTGTTACTGTTTGCTGTGGTTTATTGACTGGTAAAAAAAAAAAATAATCTGTTGCCGTTTTCTAAAAAAAGTCCCCTTTTCTCACACTTCAGCTTGTGGCGCAGGGCCCTGGAGCATGGGAGATGGAGGCTGCTAGTGCGTTTGCCTTCATGCTGTCTCCAGCCTGTGTGGGCCTGGGAGGGTGCTGGAGGGGCCATGACTCGGCCTGGGCCGCCCGTGTTGGCCTTGCTACCTCATGTGGGGACGCCCTGGGCTGAGCGGGGCGGGATGGCCCCATAGGTCAGCTTGTCTGGTCTCACTTCCAGTGGTGTTTTTCTGTTTGGATGAGCACGGCAGCAGAAGGAAGGTGCAGATCATGGGAAAAGCTAGCGAGAGCCTCCCTAGAGGAGCCAATTACTCAGACTTTCCCCCTCTGATGTCAGGTGCCTCTTTTAAAAACCTCAACTCACACTGCTAGGAGTTTAATTTTAGGCTCATGCCTCCCACATATGGCTTTTATACTGTGGGAAGCCTTCAGACATATCACACTTAATCTGTTTATCCTTACTCATTTTCTTGCCATGCTCGATATTTGTTTTTAATCAAGAACAACTTTTCTGCCTTGTGTGTTCGTCCGGCTGGAGGGCAATGTGCAGCTCTTCTCCCAGCAGTCGCCCCATGCTGGCAATGTTGGTTCAAAGCCATGCCTGCTGATCTGGGGGACCATGTGGCTGTTCCTTCAGCCACCTCCCACCAGCCAGCACAACTGGGAGGCAGTGAAATGAGTTATAGCTGAGTTTGTGCCTCATCAAAAGAAATGGCAAGTAAGCTCCCTGTCTTTGGCTGGCTGTGTAACGCTCTGAGGGCACGCAGAGGACTTTTCCTAGGGGGGAGTTAGCGAGGGCAGAAAGGTTTGAGCGATGCTGCCAATCTGCTCATCAGAAAAACCACAGCGGAAGAAAGCTTGGCCCCTCAGAAGACAGCAAGAGGTTTCCTGCTGACTTTTGTAAAACCAGGATTAAACTCACAAAACTTAAACACAAATTAAGGAAATTTTTTCACCCAATAGGTGCCTTACGTTTTCCATTGACTTCAGTAGTAGCTGAAATGGGTTCTTGGACAGTAAAGACAGAGTAAAGACAGTAAATTCAGAGCCACAACCACGTTTCACTGGAGAGCCTGTGCTCTTATGCAGCAGCTGATGTTGCCAAGGCAGAAGTACTTGGAAGACAGATGCAGGAGATTTAGTTCTGTAAACCTCAGAGTCAAACTGGAGGAAGAACTGGATTAAAAGAAAATACATTCTTGCTTCTCTTACAATCATTGAATTGTGATGGAGAGAAAGGAAAATGTTAATCCACAGTATGAATACACAGAGTATTAGTTTGTAGTGAATTAGTACAAATAAGTTCTATGAAAGTATCTTTGTAAAAAGATAAAGAAAAAGATGTTTATATATATATATATGCATACATGTATAAAACATATACACACCTATATGTATATATACACACATCACATTAAAATGTGATGGCTGAACAAAACATACATATGTGTGTGGGTTTTAATCACATTTTAATCTACTCCTTTTCTTCAGCTGGCGATTTCAAGGAATGTGAGGTGTGTTTGAGATTAACTGACAGACACATCAGATATTTTCCATGTCAGGATAACCATTTAGGAAATATCACTATGTTTTTCAGCACCCTTTTTTTTTTTTTTTTTTTTTTTTTTTTTTTTTTTTTTTTGTATCTGTTAGTGAAAGAGATGAGTGAATTAATCTATGCTCCCAGCAGAGCTGCCTGGGTGGGATGCATGTCCCATACAGACGTTGTTGCAGATTCTGTTGGGCACCAGTGCTTTAAAACTTTATTTTCTACCTTCCATTTTTGTGTCCTTCTTTTACTGCATACAAAATATCCTGCAGAAAGTCCATGGCCTGGATGGGTCAAGAGTTAGGTGAGACATAGTCATACCTAATTTCTCTTTTAACCTTCCCTACTTACAAAAGCCATCCTCCAAGGCTCTTAACATCCGTGATTTGGTTTATACATTGTGTTTTTCTCTGTGGCCAAGTTTTACAGTGCCCTGCACCACCATTTTTCTGTTTCTTCTCAGCTCTTTGGAGCATCAGCTCAAATGTAGGAGACCAAGAAGAGCTGCAGCACAGAGCTGTGGTTTGGCAGTGCCAGGGCTAAGAAAAAAAATAATTGCTTATGTCCTACTTTCCTGGAAGATGTTACAGTTTGGGGACAGCTAGGAAAGTGGTGATGTTACAAAGGGCAGGGAATGACTAAGGGACATGTGGGAAGGAAGAATATGCTTAGTCAGATGGTTTGTGCTTCTCTGGGCCACAATTTCTCCCCAGCTGAAGACGTATCCCAGTATTAACTAAAAGTGTATTCCATTAAGGTGACAGAATTCTCGTTTTTGTTTCCATCATCTCCCCTATACCTCAATGACTACTTGAAGATACAAAAAAGTAACTACTAAAGACTCAAACCATCTGACCCTACAAAGGAAGATGTAAGAAATGACAAATAAAAAAAGTCCACGACATCAGTAACACTTCTAGGACAACAACAAGAGGATTTTTTTTTGTTTTGTTTTTTATTTTTTATTTTTTTTTGTATTTTAGATGGAAACAGAAAAGGCATCTTTAAACATTGATCTTATATGCCATTAGCTAAAGAGATGATAATCCTAGATTAAAATAAAATATCCTTCTTAATTCCTCTTTAAGTTAGTCTTCAGGTAACGAAGAATCAAAACTAAGTTTTTCAGTGTCATAAATCAAAAAGCTTTTCCCATCATACTAAGACTTCATGCCAGAATTAATTTTACAGATAGATATATATATGTATGTTCTGCCTGAAGCACCCGCAATTACTTGAAAACACAGAGAGGCTTTGAAGGATTAAAACAGGGCATAGAACCTGCAAATAAAGCTTGGCTAGTAAGGTTTTTTTTTTTTTTTTTTTTTTTTTTTTGTTTTTTTTTTTTTTTTCAGTTCATTGGCAGTACTGAAAGAACCACAACACACTTTGTTTCAAGTTGTCCCCAAATGAGAATATTCAAAGTGTTTTGGATGAACGGAAGAGTGAAAAAAATCATTTTTATCTGAATAAAATGGCTTATTGTGTCTAAAAACAAGTGTTTTGAATATTTAAATGAATGTTGGAACCCTGCTTTCATTCAAAAAATCATGGCATTTTATCTTAAAAATATGAACATTTAAATTATGTTGTTTTTTGTTTGATTGTTTTTTCTCTTTTCTCCCTTTGTCAGGGAGTTCTTTAAGTTCTTTTTCATTAATTGTTTTTTCTTTTTTTTTTTTTTTTTCTTTTTCTGACCAGTCCAACCAAGCAATGTAGAAAATAAGTAAAACAAGTTAGTACTTGTTTTTGTCAATATGCATTTTCTGGGAAAGGACTATAGCCATAAATGTCATTTTTCTGTCGGGCCAGAAAGCATTATGTGCTACCCACTTCTAATTTGCGTGATAAATGAGATTCACCAATGACATGCAACTGTTGTGAAATTACCAAGAACTCTCAGTCTTGCAGAAAACTCTGTTTTTCATTCTTTCAGGGTAATCTTGTACTAAACTAAGAAAGAAATGTTGGGCTCTGCTATCTCCTTGGGGGATTCCAGGCATAGAAAAGTTTTTCTCTGAAGTGTCACCTCCATCTCCCATGCACCTATGTGAATTGTGGGACCTACTACAGCTTCACAACACCAAGAAGCCTGTAAAACCTAAGTGAACAAGTTATTGAATGCTGTAATCAGCTAGTGTTTTTAATGGTTGGAAAACCTCCATCTCTGAATGAGCTCTTATCTGAAATATGTCATTCAAGAGACTTTTACTATCCAATCCTGAAGTTATGCAGAAAGATATTGAAAATGCATAAAATATTATTTTACATAATAATGTTTATGTTTTAAGTGCAGCATATATTCTAAGGTATTTGCTCTGCAAAGACATATGTGAAAATGCAAGTCGACCTTAGTAACATTCCCCTTTTTTATTATTTTAATTTGCAGTGTATACGATTGTTGAAGAGACAGTGCTTTCCTATCTATGACAGTCTGGCATTTGAGAGCCAGTACAGGAACTGAAGACTCATATAATGGGGAATGAATGTATCTGTCAGCTTCTCATTTCTTTCTGGCATATTAATAAAGTTCACAGGGTGAGATCCTCAATTGCTACCTCGCTGAAGATTGGGCCCTGTGTGTTTCCTCTGCATGGCATACTGTGAAGTCCAATAGTTGTAATACAACAACAAAGCAAACCCACTAAGCCTGGAGCAACGACAATGTTTCGTAACTCAGAATATGAACACTGTGGTGGTGCCAGGGCTGTCAAAAGAGCTGTGCAGGATCCCCTCCCTCTCACCCCCCCAGAGTTTGAGGTTGCACCTCAATCAATGGAGGTAAGGCCTTTGTGAATGTCAGCATTTGTGCTAATTAGAATAACTGAGATGCTTGTCTGCCTTTTCTTTTCATCTCTATCATCCATGGATACGTGTGTTCAAGCTAAGAGCATTCCTTTGAGTAGGAGGCCCATAGTGCTTTTTATTTTCTCCGCATTGTCCGGCAGGACCAGCTCCCTGGACACAGTGGAGGAGGATTTTCAGAGGGTCGCTCAAAGTCTTTTCTTGGCTTGGCTTGTGTACAGCCCCAGGAAACAAACACAGAGGAGGGCATGGAAAAGCAGCAGACATTGAAAGTACTATCACATGCTCCTTTTACGTTCTCAGAAACCCTGGTAGCGTGCACTGCCTGTTCTCTGCAAGGAAGCAGTCATGGGGGAGAGGGCAGGGGAAGGTCTTTGAGCGCACTCAGGAAATAATTTCTCTCTTCTTTCTTCTCCATGTAGGAATGGGAACACTCTGAGGAGATCTGAAGGGACACATAGTTCCAGAGGGATGTATTGTTGGTAAAATATGCTGCCTTGCACAACTGAAGACACATAGCAGGCACATGCATTAAATTATGACCATTGATGGACAGGACATTTCTGCGCTGGGTAAAATAATCTCTTAGGTTTTGTGGATTTACTCGTGGAAAGGCCTGAGTATTCTGGTATGAGTGGCATTACGGAGGTGGGGAATGTATACACCTGACTTAGGCTGGACAGGTGTTGGAGGGCAGCGTGGCAATGTGGTTGGCACATCAGTGGTAGAACTAGTGACAGTGACCGGGCCAGTAGTCGAGCAGAGGGTACAGAAAATAGTTGCAGAGAGGCAGTTTCTACTAGTGTAAGCTTTTGCAGTTTTACAGGAAAGTACCATGACATAAAATTGCTCAAGGTACAGCTTTGGCATGTTGTTTTCACCCTGGCTGAGGGAGACCATGCCTGACAGCGTGTTGTGCAACGATTGTTTTCTTGATTTCATGGGTACCATTGTGCAGAATGAAGCCCTGTGCCTGTAAGCAGGACCTGTGGCACTGTAATGTGTATGCTGGATATCTCTGGGGACTGTGGCCTCTCACCTCTCAGTGTGTCTGAAGTCTTGACGTGTTTTAGCAAAATACTTCTTCCATAAGAATAAGGGGAAGAAGTGTGTGGGTGAGGGAGGCATGAAGGACAGTAAGAAAGCAGCCAAGGTGCAGTGTGCAAATAACAAATCACTGGACATTTCAGCCTGTACAGCACAGCACCCAGCCATACTACTACACCATGCATTTTTTATTAGCTGCAACAAAATAAACAGAATTCACTGACAATTAATGTGCAATTAAAAAAAAAAAAAAAAAAAAAAAAGAAATAAAAAAGAAGACCCAGGCAGAGAGGCACACCCATGTGAAGCACAGGGAAGACAAGCAAGCATGATTTTGGCAACTGCTATGCCACCCCCTCCTCCTAACCCCTGAAACAAGTGGGACTCAGCAGAGGCATCCCCAGCCACTATGGATAGCAGCCAGTGCTGGGGTGGGGGAAGTTAATAACCCCCTCTCCCCACTCTCCCGACTGGTTTCCATCTGTATGAAGAACGCCCTGAATACCATAAGCAACCACCCCCACTCCTGGCCCCAACCCTTCTCAACTGCATGGATTCACTCTTTTTGTGGTGCTAACCCATCCACAAACTTCCCTACAGCCAGAAGTGATTTTCTGTCTTTGTTGCTGTTGATGTTTTGCTCATTTGGGTTTTGTTTTTGTTTTATGGTACACTATGTCTGCTCCATGCCTACTCGGCCCCCCAGAGTACTGGACAGACAGCTGGGTCCTCTCCTTCCTACCCTGCATGACCAAAGCCCACTCCAACAGCACCCTTAGTGCTGCCAGCAAGCGTCACGTGTGGAAGCACACGGCACGGCACAATACACAGCACCTTTTGCTCCTTCCACTGGTGACATGAGCTCAGAGCAGTGGTTTGATGGAAGCTGGTGGCTCTGATACATTTGGATCTCAGTCAAGGAAAGGGTGGGACTGCAGGGCCTTAAACACTGGGGGCAGCCTGGAAGGCCATCAGGGTTATTCCAGGCTCTGAAGTAAGCCCGAGTGTATCTGGATCACCCCTGGCAGCCTGCTGGCTCCCAGGCGTGTTGGACCAGCTCCTCATTTCAGTGCTCGAATCCTCTCAGCGCTCCCCAGCATATCCGCCCCGTGCCAGCAAGCTCGTGAATTTCAGCATTTAATATTGTTCTGCCGAGCATTTATGGCGGAACTCTTTTTCTAGCCTAAACAAATTATTCCTTCAGCTTTTCCTCATAAATCATGTGTGTCAGTCCCTTGCGGTTCCTCTCGCCCCTCCTCGGTGCGCGCTCCCCTGCGAGGCCTGGTGCCAAGCCCTGGGCGCAGTGCGGCTGCTTCGGCCCCGTCGATGCTGAGCAGAGCGGAGCGATTGTTTACAGGGCCGGCTGATATGTCCCAGAATGACATTTGCCTTTTTTACAACAGTATCACATTGTTGATTCATACTCGCTCCCTGGTTTGCTCCAAGCCCCAGATCGCTTTGCACAGCAGCGCTGTCTGTCTTGCCAGCTTGTCCGTCTGACGTGTATCAGCGCTCTCCTTCCCAAATGTTGTGCTCAACGTGCCTCTCACTGAGTCTCATCCTCTTGATTTCAGGTCAGTTTTTTTAATTTAATCAATTTTATTTGAACTCCAGCACACAGTAAGCATGGTGTCACGGGAAGAAAGGCTGCTGCAAATAAACCAAAATCTGCTGTTTAACTACAGGAGCTGAATTTGTCCACCAGCAGGAGGATCTCCGGACACTGATTCAGAAGGGAACGATGCCTGTCCTGGCCAGAAGGACTGCTGTCTCTTGCCATGTTTGTGAGACATGTCATAGGGAGCTAGCTCCTCCAAAATATAAAAACCACACAGTGCAGCCTCCTCCTCTTCACCTCTCCTAAAATGTCTTCTGGTGGAATTCTCCCAAGTCCCCTTGAGATTCTCTGCTGAGTTTTCAGAATTTGGGAATGACGTAATTTCCTTGATCTTTGCCTGGTCCCCCAGACACCTAATCCAGGGCTACTTGCACCTACCCACCTGACTTAAAGTCCCGTGCAATACCTTTTACAGCTGCCTTCTTTAAAGATAAACATATGTTATAATAATAGTAAAATAGCACATTACTCTTGCAGGCCTTCACACTTGCTAACACTCATCTGATCTATGCAACCTCGTTTTTATGTCTATAATTTTATTTCCATAAATTTTAAATCCATACCTAGGCTTTGGGGTTTACTCACGGGTAACTAATGCCTTTCTTTATGAATCTTACTGTCAGTGCACTTAACTGTAGAGCATAGTACAAAGCACAAGAGAAAATCTCTTTTCTGGGGACCGTATGTTAAACGAATAAAGTCCTGACTTAATGTCTTCGCCTTGCTGAGTAGCACAGTCAACACAGTGCTGTTAGATTATGGGATAAATACCCACAAGTTCCAGAGCATTGTTTGAGCCAGTTGCTATAGTAATTTGAAAATCTGTTCTATCAGCGACATAAAAAAAGGGATGAAACAACATGTTGTTACTTCCTTCTTCTCAAATTTGCTGTGTTAGCAACACTCAAAACAGAATCATCTACTTTTCAAAGAGAAGTGCAGCATGGGCACCTCTGGGCCAAGTTGCTCTGCGCATGCTTCCACCCTGGGCATTGTTTTTTCATACTGATAGAGAAGAGCAGGCTGCTTGCTGCTTGCTCATATGATGCTTTAAGCTTCCCAGCTCGAAGCTAGATCACGCTGCCTATTTTTGGAGCCACATAACTTTATAATTTCATTTGAAGGATAAGTGCTTTAATGGGTAGTCACAGAAGGGCACGGGGTCATGTATCGAGCTTTCCTGAGCAGTGAACGCTGAGGCTCTTAGGCACAGCGCAGGAAGGAATATATCATCCATAATGGATGGACTACCCCTGAGCAGACTTTTTGCAGTGTGGAAAGATGGTGTGAGTGCATCAGGGACCAGCAGAGATGAAGGTCAGGAACCTGGGCAAGCCTGAGGGGGCTAGATAAATTGTAGGATGTGACAAGGGATCTGGCATCGACTCTTATCCATGTTACTTCTTAATAGCTGAAGTGACTGTGTGAGGCTCATGCTCCTTATCAGGACCCAACCAACTGACCAGTGAGAATGTTCCTTTTTTTCTTGTGCATTTCTTTCCATACTCTTAATAAACTACAATACAATCTTCTGAGACTGCACCAGTCCCCTCCTGCTTGCATAAAGTTGCTACAAAACATTCACAATTTGAGAAAATGTTTCTTTTGCATTTTCTCTGAAGTAAACATTTTCTGCCCTTGTGTTTTCCACTGTTTCCTTTATGTTTTCGTCATTGCACCAGTTAGAGGTATCCTGCCAGGTAGTTTCTTAGTATATGACAGATAATCTTTCTTAACATAAAGCATTAGTTTAACACCTGGCATTTTGTAAAGGTAAGGCTCTGGAAGGAAAAGAAGAGGGCTTTTCAGGCCATGGTACACGCATTGTGGTGGTCTGTGAGGCAGAAGACGGGTGGTCTGTGAACGGATTAAAGAAAGAAGCAGATCAAAGCATGCCCATACACATCCCAGAAACAAACAAACTAGCAGGGGAAAACACAAAAATTAACATCTAAAGTTCAGCACCACTTGCATTTAGTTGCTGAGGAAAAACAAACTGGCAGCACTACACAGGCTGGCTCTTAAATTTTTTTTTAACATGATACATTGCTTTTGACTTAAGTAATGTTGGACAGTGTTGGCCATACTGTCGCGTAAGAATTAGGGAGACCGCAATGCTGCCATATGAGTTTTGGTAGGTGCTTTGTTTAAATGCCTGGGAATAGTGCAGTTTCTCTTGTGTCTTTCATTTGGCACCACTCTGCAAATTATTAAATTGGTGCCTGCCTGCTATGAAGTTACTGGATAAAGACTTGAGCTGGCAAAGGCTAATAAATGTGAGCTTCATCAACTCCTGCATGCCAGGCTTTGTCAGCTGGGTGAGCTTTGCTCTTTCCCTGGATGTACTCTCTGTCCCTACAGTTCCCTGCAGGAGAAACCCTGGAAGGGTTAAATCTCCCTGTCCACTCTGGATTCACTCTTCAGGCCCAGCCTTTCCCCAGGGAGCAGCCTTTACCCATCTCAGCATCCAGGAACCAGGGGGCTGGCGCCCTGCCCATGGCTTCTCTCTCACAAACTGGGATCCTTTCTTTTCTGAGCTAGTCAGCTGCAGAGCAGCGAGTGTGCCTGGCCTGGCAATGCCCAGCACGACTGGGGCTGCTCAGAAAAGGTTTCTCACAGCTCTGTGACTCACTGCTTGTACAGTGACAGCTTTCAAGATCCACTTTTTTTTCTTTTTTCTTTTTTTTTTTTTTTTTCTCCTTGAAGTCCTAGCAGGTACAAATCTTCTACTTACGGCTCATTAAGCAAACTTTTTCCTGAGAAAGAGTTTCATCCCCTCCTCCGTGCTGGTCTTGACATGCAGCATCCAGAAATTAAGATGGTCTGGTTGACGGGGCGGAAGGGAATGGGAGCAAACTCTCTGCTACTGTGCTGAGCCTGCTCGTCTTCTGCGACTGCCACCACTGTCTCCCAGGGCTGCCCCATATCTGAATTTCACCTAAGGCAGATAATGAGAAATTCAAACTTTCTTATATGCACCTGCAACTCATTTTGAAAATGCCCAGCTACAGGTGCTACTGAAAAGTTCAGGACCAGTTTTTTTAATAATTTACCCTGAAGCACCATTTCTTGGGCTGCTGTCAAAATTGCTAGCTCGGTAGTGGGACCAACAAATGCTTTTGCACACTTGTTAAGCTGCATATTTGCAGGGCTCCACACTTAGCACTCATCTGGGTCATGACACACGGAGTTTATAAATATTCAGAAGGTGACAGTCTCGTTATTTTTGCATGAGTAACATGTCTGGGCAGTAGTGAAATGTAGCTGCTGCCCCAGCCTGGAAACTGAGGCACTTTGTGTCCCCTCGCCTGCCTTTTCCACAGGAAACAATGGCAGACAATTTCATTCAGCAATGCCCATAATGACCTGCCCTGAGCACTGTCAAACACCTCCTGTGCAAAAAGCATTGGGGGAGTTTTCTCAGAGCTCCATGCTGTGATGTGCAAATCTGTCTGTGAGCCTGCACGGTGCAGCTGTCCTGTGGCTTTCAGAGGTTGCAGGGGAGGTGGGTCTTAGTCCTTCTCAGAAATGCCCAAGCAACCCATCAACAGCTAGTTTTAAGAGCTGCCTGTGATTTTTACAATTACCTGCACTGTCTGGGTTGAACCCTCTGTTGGCATAAACCAAAAGAGTGTCAAGGACCCAATTAACCAAAACTAGTTATACGTGTGGAGGGACTAAACGATACTGAAGATTGTTATGAGCTTGCTTTTGCTCAGTAGAAGTTGGACAGAGTTTCTTCTACTTTAATCTACTGGATGAAGCTGTCTTCTTCAAGGCTTATAGCTTGTCTTTGCTGTCAGGAGAAATCTATTAGGTTCAGAATTACAGTATACATTGCAGTGTACATTATACAATAAAACTTGTTAGTATTTTCTGATGACAAGACCGAAGAGAAAGATCCTCACCATGGATCCATGAGCCCACCATCCTCCCTTGCATGGGCTGGCAAGAAAACCGCTTTGGACATCCCCACTTCCCCAGGTGTGAGAACTGGACTCTTCCCTTAGGGCCAACAAGAGTTTTTACAGATGCGGAAGCCCAGGAAATAGCACGACTGCAAGTTTTGGGTGGAGCAAGAGGCCCCTTAAAAATCAACACCATTGTATTCAATAAAAACCATGGGCTGAACTCCAGAGCAGCACCATTCTGCAGATGCCACCAGTAGCAGCCATGAGAATTAGTGGCTTGGAAATTTCCAGTAGCTTGGAAATTTAGCAAAAATGATGTGCTAAAGCAATGCTAAGTTGTGTTATTATGGCTGAGAACAGACAACTCAAAGAAAGTATGAATGAAAGCTCTACAAAAATAGTTCACCGAAATCCCACAGAGAAAAAAAAAAAGCTGGGCACCCTTAGTTAACTAGGGCACCCAAGGAAGTCTTGCAGGAGTTTATAATGCAAGTATTACGATACATATTATTTTTTTAAATGTGACCTTTTATGTTTGAATTACTTCTTTATGATGCAAGAATGGTTTCTGAAGTACATTTGTAGGGAACTGTAGCTCTATATATGGTATTTGTGAGTTTAGGGAGGGAATGTGAACAGGCAGATGTAAGCATCCTCTACAGAAAAGGCTCTTGAAAAGTGGAGGGTGACCCTGTAAAGCTAAGATGCTCTCTAATAACTAGAAGCAGTTGGCAGGACTGAGCATTGGACAGGGCTAGAGGCAGGTATGCATATGCAAACACGAAAACAGATATCATAACAGATAACATTTACTTTACTTAATCTTTGGTAAAGGCACATTCCTGAAAGTAACTAGAGCACCACGTCTCACGTGCATTTCAGGAAAGCTGCTACTGCAGCCAAGACCATCCCTAGGGGCAGCAAGCATGCCCTCGGCTATGCAGAATTACCATCTTCCTGGCACGAGCTTGGGGCTGGTGCTGGTGCACTTAGAGTGCAGCATAGAGCAACAGAGCATAGAAGCTTCAAAATGGGGTCAGGCATTGGTGGGGCAAGAAGCTGCTGTTCATGTGCTGCTCACTGAATGCACCGAGAAATGGAAGATTTCCAGTGAGTCCAGGACACAAGGTGGACCTTAACTCTTTTCCTCATGGCCCAGCGCAATGCACATGCGGCACGTTCCTCCCATAGTGTGCAGAACACCAGAGCAATGCACACCGTGACAGGTCACGGTGTGAAGGGCTCAAGGCACATGCAAGGTTTGCAAGGCACATGCAAGGTTTGTGAGACACCATGATTCAGTGAGATAGAAGGAAGATGAAAATAGACCTTAAAAAGAGTGTCTCTTTTAAGTCCTTAACTTTATTTATTTATTTATTTATTTATTTATTTATTTATTTATTTATTTATTACAGAAGAGTTGTCCCCGGATGGTAGCAGGGCTGCTTGAGGAGCAGATGTGGCAGTGGCTTTGGAGGTGGGCTCACAGGTTTTCTGCTTGTTGCTTTCTGTCAGGGGTAGGCTCAGGTTGTTTTACTTCTGACTGTGAGTTCTTTGAGGCTGGGAGTTATTTAAAAGTTAGGGAGTCAGTTGCTGGGCAAGGTTTCTTTCAAAACACACGGTCTTTGAATGCTGGTTGTGGTTGCTCGCTTATTTTCCATGTGGATGTCATTAGAGCTTAGTATGTGAAAACTGAAGGGTAGAGTCAGTTGATTGTTTTTTGTTTTGTTTTGTTTTGTTTTATTATTATTATTATTTATTTATTTATTTATTTATTTATTTTTTGCATTAAGGTAAGCTGCTGGTTGCTCACTCAAGGTAAGGCAAGATTAGTTTCCCTGATAAGCAAAGCCTGGTTTCATGTTAATGAACCAAGTGTCATGAGCACTCTCCTCCAAGTGACCAGAAGGATCTGAGAGCCTGCTGCAAGGCCCAGCAACCAGTAAGGTTTTGAGTGCTTGCCAGCTCGGCAGAGATAACAAGGGCTGATCTGCAGGCATGTCTGTACATGGGAGACTCAGCGTGTCACTGCCGGGATGATACTGCCCGTGAAGCTGCTAGGGGTGTGAGAATATTTCAAAGACAGCTTGATGGCATTGCTGATTACTGGATTTGTGATGGGAATTGGTAACAGAGTACAGGCTTCCACTCCAGATGGTGAACATGTGATTTCCCAATGTTGGGTAAAGCACAGGCTTGGAGACATGGTTATACGAAGAGAAAAATCTCCTGTGAAATTGGTTATGAAGCAGTTGGTGTAGTTTAGGGTAAACTAGGTTCCTATGGCCTGAACAGGAGTGAAATGGGTGACTTTGGTGGTATATTTGGGTTGGGAATCCACATTTTATATTGTAGGTTTTTAAGACAGGCTGCAATGCTCTTGCTGGGGGTGTTGCTGTGCATGCGGTACCCGACTGTAGTAGCACAAATGGTGCCAATTTGGGGTATTTTAAGTTACACAGCCCATGGAAAAATCCCTTGGTTTTCTGTGTGAGGAAGGGCTGAGAATAGTTTCTCTGCTTTGTGATAGTTCTCCAGGCAAGTTGGAAGCAGCAGATCTGCCAAAGTTTGGGGTTGGTGTTTATTTGGTTGGCTCTGGGGAGCAAAGGCACTGAATTGTGTCAGTGCGGGCTTTATGAGCCACAGGGCTCCTCAAACTTCACAACAGGGCAGACCAGCAGACCAGCCTCTTGCAGGAGCCAGGCTCTGGGCTGTGGGTGCTACACATGCAAACAGCAGCATCCTCAGTGTCTGCCTGGCCTTCTGTATTTCCCCCTCCTTTTGCTCCAGCTGTCCTGTGGAGGAAGAACCAGTTGCTGTAGGGCTGAGGAGCTGCACAGACAGGGAGCTAGGGGAAAGCGTGGAGATTTTTCAGGCACAATCTCCTGACTCAGGAAGCTGTTTGCCCTCCTTCAGTATTCCAGGCAGCAAGTCTGAAAAGAAGGCCTTATCCTGTAATACAGGCCAGTCGTGCTCACAAAGGTCTCTTTGTTAGGCCCGTGTCTGCTGCATCGTTCCTCTCTGACAAAACTCCTCTGCCAAAGCCCCGGCGTGCTTGGCTCTGAAAGTGCCAGGCTGGCAGCAGAGGGGGCGAATTCCTGCCCGCTCCTCCTGCCCCTCAGCTTCCCTGGGTCCCCCTGCCCCACCACTTCTCTATTTCTCTGCTACGATGGGTGGGATGAATGCAGGCAAGATGTTGCAGTGCATGCTCCTTGCAGCTCATATTTTTCACCAGCCTATATTTTTCACCAACAATACCTTATTGGGCAGGCAAAAGACTTGCCCTCCAGACAGGTTTGGGTAAGTTTGCCTAGTGTCAGATCTAGCATCTGGCCTCTTAGGTGAAGCAAATGGGCTTTCAAAAGCAGGGCTAGCTGATCTGCCTGTGGGGAGCCAAAGCACTAAGCTCTTTGTGATACAGGCAGGTTTTTAGTACATGCTGCATGCACTGGGAGGCTCCTGCTTTCTCACTGAGGCCTTAGGGGCAACTTGGAGAACAGCAACATACACTAAAAAAAAAAAAAAAATAGAGCATACAGAGTGTGAAGCAAAAGGAGAGCAGCTAGAGAAGGAAGCACTGGGGGGCTATGTGTACTTACCATGTGGAGGGCTCCTTGGGGTGTGTATGAATCGTATTGCCAGGCCCCAGGGAGTGTTTGGCAGCTTTTTGGCCCCATTCTGGCCCTTGGGGCAGGAGACTGGGTCAGGACAGCTGACTGCAATCCCAGGGCAGCCACAGGCTGTGCTTTGAACTCCTGTTGCTGGCAGCTTTACCTGAATTACCATACAATAATGTCCATTCTCTCTCTATTTATTTTTATTTTTATTTTTATTTTTATTTTTATTTTTATTTTTATTTTTATTTTATTTTTATTTTTCTCCTAGTTGAGTTGCCCTGTCTGGGTATATTCACTACATTCACTACTGCACTTTTCAGTACCTAAGAGGAAAATCAGGAGAGCTTTCCATCCAGTATTTCTGTTCAACTTGACTGGCGTTTCATAAGAGGAGGCTTAATGGGGAGGTAACAGCAGTAGGGAACAGACCCACTCCCTTTCCTCCTTTTTGGCTCTGCATCTCGGCTCTGAGAGGTCCGTCTAAGGCGTCCATCTGCTCCTGGCAAGCACCACTCCAACACCTGTGAGCCAGATGTAAACAGCTGCATGGTAGGTGTCATTTGTGATCCAGCCTTAATGCAAACCATGCTTAGGAATGATTACAAATGGCTCCATAAAAAAGACAAAATGTATAGCACAGGTAAGTAGCACCTCTTTTTTTATTTCATCTTTCCTTTTATCTTATATGCTTTCATATCTACGGTATAGAGCACACTTTTGTGCTGCAGGATGAATAGCAGTCGAATTTCATTAATCTGGTCTCAGTGTATTAAATCGTTTAAGTGAATGCTGAAGTTGTATGCTCAATCTAAATATTTGTTTAACTGCTTTCCTGGATAGGGATACCTTAGTACAGTTAGCTATCTTCACTAACTCTAATGGCTAGCCTAGCAGGCTGGCTAGTTCTCTCTTTGACATTTAACTTTGTACATATGACATTGCCTAATCTGATAGCAGTTTCTGATAGCACATTCCTTTAAATACTGCAGTCTCTACATACCACAGATTTTGCAAGGTCATGGTTACACAGGAAAGTACCTCCTGAAAACCCCTCTGTTTAAGGGTAAGTTGTCTTTGCCTTTGAGGCATCATTGTAAGAGGCTACAGTTGCCTTTGTTTACCCCCCCCACCCCAAGCTGGCTTTTCACTACTTGCTTCCCATTACATTTTCCATTTTTGGAATACTTTGGATTGACATCAGAAGACTTTTTTTTTTTTTTTTTAATGTTTATTTTTATTTTAAACTTGCAACTTCTTTCCTTGTCCAAAGGCTGCTGTTAGCAACTGCATGGAATGCACTGAGCATTTTCCAATAGTCCATATGGCTTTGCTGACAACTTCAACAAATATATTGAATTTTAATTTGGATCTTGATATTTTATAATCTTGCATTTTATAATATCACATTCCAGGCAGTTACAGTTTGATTTTCCTGTCATTGTGAGCTATTTGTGTTTTCAGCAGGCTGCTGAACAGTTTATGCTGTGTCAGATCACACTGGTTTCTCTGTAGTAGTCTCATTATAAACCCCCAAGGAAACATATTCTGAAAAACAGGTTTGGATCAGACTGGATGTTAAATCAAGGTTATAAAAAAACCTTCATTTTCCTTCATGCCATTCCTCTTCTTCCTTTCTTTTTCTTTCCCTTTCTTTCTTTCTTTCTTTCTTTCTTTCTTTCTTTCTTTCTTTCTTTCTTTCTTTCTTTCTTTCTTTCTTTCTTTCTTTCTTTCTTTCTTTCTTTCTCTCTCTCTCTCTCTCTCTCTCTCTCTCTCTCTTTCTCTCTTTCTCTCTCTCTCTCTTTCTCTCTTTCTCTCTCTCTCCCTCTCTCTCTTTCTCTCTTTCTCTCTTTCTCTCTTTCTTTCTCTCTTTCTCTCTTTCTCTCTTTCTCTCTTTCTCTCTTTCTCTCTTTCTCTCTCTCTCTCTCTCTCTTTCTCTCTTTCTCTCTTTGTTTCTCTTCCTTCCTTCCATCTTCCCTCCCTCCCTCCCTCTCTCCCTCCTTTCTTCCCTCCCTCCCTTCCTTCTTCTCCCCCTACCTCCTTCCCTCCCAATCCTCCTTCCTTTGAAGCCTATCATGTGTCTATTTCCATTTGCCACCTAGGGTAGGTATTTCTAGTGAAGAGAAAGCTTTAAGGTTGATCTTACCTACCAACAAGTCATGTTGCTTAAATGAACTTATAGCCACAAGACACAGGATCAAAAGGTAAATGATAAATAAAGGCAATGTCGATATGTTACTTCTACAAGTCAGTTTTGGATACATTTCAGAAACCTTTAGAAAGTGAAGTACCTTTAAGTAGATTTTTAGTGGTTTTCGAATCAAACCCCAGTAAAGCACTATGAACTTGAAACTTACGGTCAATTGTTTCATGTTTACTTTATAAAATAAATAGCAGCCATTAAGTGATATCCTTACTTGTGTCCTTACCAAAATTTTAAGGGAGAAATAAAACACAAACATAGAGTTAAAAGGAAATGTCTATCTGCAACCACTCAGTATAGAAGAGAAGCAGGACTGGGGATGATTTCAATATCGCCTTAAATCAGGAGATCAGTTAATAACTGGTCTCTGGTATGGGTGCATGTTCCCTGCCATTTCTGCAATGCAGTTTCCATGGTATCACTTCGGCAACAGGTCCCAAAGAGGTGGGGAGAGACCAGAGTTGACTGCCTGCTGGTACTATTGCATATAAATGATTCCCTTAATCTTCAAATGTCAAAAGAAAATGTAGAACTGTCAGGCCAGGCTGGCAACACCAGTTGTAGGTTGGACACTTGAAAGTTAGAGATTCAGTAAATACATTTTTTCCCTTGTTTGCTCTTCCTATCTCCCCCCACCTCTTTTCCTACCAAACACTTCTCTCCTCCATCCAGCAGTGATGAATCATTTTTGTTCCTATTCCAGGAAGTTCTAAAAACAATTTTCAAAATTTAATATAAAGTAAGAAATGGGGCAAAGGAAATAAAACAGGTTGGGATTACTTAAAACTAAATTTTCAGAACACCATTTTGATAACTTAATTTATAAAGACATAGCAGACAAACAGAAGATGACATTTAATCACGTTTAATGTCAGAACAAACTCTTAACACAAAAAAAATTACTTTGATTCTCTTTGAAAACCAAGGAAACTTTACATTCCTTTGAGAGCCTTGTATGAAGGTTGTGTTTCACTATTGAGGGGAGAAAAAAATGAGAAAAGAACAGTAGATAGGTTGGTTTTCCCCATCAAGAAAAGATCTGAAACACAGACTCCATCTGGAAAGCAAACAAAGAAAGAGAAGAATTTGCTGAGTAACACTTGTTAACAGTTACTGGCACTGTACTTGAATCTAAATGAGAACTGTACATTGCCTTGATCTGAGTGTACAGCCTCTGCAGTTATGTGGCAAAGGAGGAAAAAAAAACCCTACTTACACCATATTTGTGTTTAATCCAAAGCACACATGAACCAAGACTTAAAAAGTCATGCAGTGATTCCCCAAAGCTTCCAACCCTACATTGACCTTTGCAGACCTATATATATGACTCAGTGTTTCAAAACCTCAAGACCCCATAGACTCCCTGAAGGCATTTGCCTTCTGGTTCCCAGCATTTGGTGCTGGGCAGGTGTCTGGATGGTGTGGGCATCTCACATGTGTTAGGAGGAGGCTCCTTCCTCACCTCCTTTCTGTAGCTGCGGGATGGGTGACCTCCTGAGAGGGTCCATCACTGCCTGCCTCAAGTTGAAGCTTCTCTGCCCAACTCCTTGCATTTTTTCCTTCTCACATGTGATTTCAGTTCCCAGATGCCAAAATAGCCCCATTGTGTTGTGAGTGGTGGTGCCCTACTGCATGTCTCTGGGAAGGCATAAAAGATGAAGCTGGGAGGTTTGTTTTTTGGGTGGCCTTGCTCCCAGATGACCTGCCGGACCCCCACTTCTTCATATAGGTGGAGCATGATGCTGGCTTCAGCCAGAGTTTCCTGCAAAGGGCTGAAGGGATTTTTTATCCCCCACCACTTTTACATGAGTTAAAGACAAGAACATAAACTTCCAAATTAGATTTACAAGCCTGGGTCCTACCTTTGGGTGTTGCAGCGAGCATGATGCCAAGTAAGGATGTGTTGTTTACCTGCAGCCTTTGCTCCCTAAACTTGTATATAAAGCAAAACAATTTGAGGGACATAGCACAGGTGACAGGGAATACCCCAAGTCACTGCAATTAATTTTTTATTTTATTTTTTTTTCCCTAAAAAGCACTGCCCTATAAATGTATTGTGTCTATAAAGGAGTAGAAGTGTAGGATCCTGATGCTCTGGATGCTGTGAGCAGTTGCACCTGGGCCAACAACTAGGGACCAGTGCTGGTTCTGCCTTGTCTCCACTGCAACCCCAAAATCTGAGCTCATCTCACAGCTTCCTCTGGCACCAACCACTGTTTTTTTGTTTGTTTGTTTTTTCTTCTTTTTTCTTGTTTTTTTTTTTTTTTTTTTTTTTTTTTTTTAATTTTCTTTTCTCTGTCCCCTTTTCACATTGGCCCCTGCTGAGAATGGCAGGATTTTCATTTTTCTCTTGGGACCCAACACCACTTGGATGGCAACTCAAGGGCATCAGGAGGCCTCTGACATGGTGATGTGAGCACCAGAGCCCATCTTCCCTGAGGATGTCCCTGCCTGTTCTGGTGTGTCTGGGGGGCACTGCTGCTGATGGAGTTCTACCAGCTGCAGGTCTGCAAATGAATTAGCTGTTGACTGGTGGGTTTCTCTCTTATTTGTAGGTTTCCGGTCTGATGTACACATCAGAATTACCAGATGGGTTTTATCAGATCTTCTGTTTTTTTTTTTAATATTTCTGATTTGGTAGCATTAGTGTGTTGACTGCAGACAATCCTTCCATGTAAGGCCATAGAAATTAAGTCATTGCACAGCTCCTGGGAGGAGTTGTATATCTGGAAGAAAAACTACATTATTAGCTGTCTGACATAAATGCGATGTAGTTATGCCTGCTGTGAAACAGTTACAAAGCTTTTTTTTTTTTTTTTTTTTTTTTTTTTTTTTTTTTTTTCCTGTGCTGCTCCTGTGCCAGAGAAGATGGTAATCTGCATAAATTAAAAATTATATAGTCTTCCAAACTTCAAAGCAGGTGGTGTTTCATCTATGCCATGGATGGAATACTTTGGGATCACAGCATGTCTCCCTGCACAGGAGGATGCCAACAAACTCTCTCCTTCAAGACATGTAATAAATGATTTTAGCATTTTAGCAAGGTGTCTGCCTTCACCTGGAAAATCAGAATTGGCAATGGTACTTACAGAAAATGCTTATATAGAGATGTCAGTGCTTGAGTATTATGAGCAGTCTGAGACTGCTGTGCTGAACAAAGATGTTCTTCACTTCCTTACAAACTAGACGTAGAGCTAGCCTCTCAAGCTTGGTAAACTAGTCAATTGAAGTAAATTGATTTGATTTACCACTACAGAGAATCTGCATTGTAATTTTAGTATTATAAAATTCCAGAAGACATCATTTCTGTTGTCTATCAATGTCATTTTCTCCAGGAAATTGCAGAATAAATGTAAATAGAATGTTCTGTGAAAATGTAACCATCAAAAAAAACAACCAACCAAACAAACAAACAAAAAAACCCACAACCCAAAAACCCAAATACCCAGACAGACAACATCAACAACCCATGATATTGCTTTTATTAATCAGAGATTTGATTTTAATAATTTTGAAAGGTTTTCTTTTGGAAAAGCAAAACCATCTGGATTTCCTAATTCGATTCATGTAGTTCAGTAAACTGTTGTGCCATGCCATGTCATGCTGTACCATATCATGCTATGTCGATCATAAAACCCTAAGAATGGCAGCACCGCACCAGGCAGAGATCCACATCAGCCAGCATCCTGGCTCCAACAGCAGCAGCAATGGATCACTTTTCATTCCTGTGGGAGATATGGAAACTAATTCACCCCTGGTGTTAACAGTGTAGGGATTTGGATGTGGTAAAGATGGGTATTTCTCCTGTTGTGTTACCTAACTATGCTGTAAGCATCTTTAGAAGACATAGTGCCAAAAAGCCAACGTTTTGTCTACAGTACAGGTCCTCCAGACAGTTGCATGGGCTTGACCTACTTCCAGGGTGGCCCTGCAGCATTACTTCATGTCTTAGAAATACCAGAATAGTGAGCTTGCATGACTATTTCCAGATTATGAACCCAGGGACAGGCAGTTCAGGCATGTATGGTGAGTGAAGAGATAACAGAGGCTGCAGTGCCACAGTGCCTTCATGGTACACATCAGTATGTTCTGCTGCTACTGCATCGATATCATATGGTGTTGTGCACTGTTCAGCGTCACTAAAACAATCAGTCTTGCTGGCTATGACTACCTCTCTTTTCAATATTTAAACCTGAAGGCCTTCTGTTTTGAGCCAGAACAACAACAACAGAAAAACCAAAACACAAAATAACAAAATGATAATTCCTGGAGACTGACCATCCCTTTTCTACATTCAACAACACGATAATAAACTATAAATATTGCATCCACAATCTCCAGAGCTTTTTAGAAAGCCTAGAGCACAGCTATGATCCCCTCCCAAATTCACCATGAGAAATTAAAATCCTACAGTGTTTTAAGTATTGAAACAATAAAGCTGTTCCATCCCATTCATTGGATTTATTAGATCAATATGTACTGAAAATAACAAATAAGATACTATCGCAGTACAGCCAGAAGGGTAAATTTACACCAGCTGCAAAATTAGGAAATCCTCCCTGATTGCGTAAGTGCAAGCAGGTTTAACCATGAAACCGGCCCCCACTTTTTGCAAGCTGGAGTTACAGTCTTGCCACCTTACTTTCCAGAGCGGTCCTTTGAAATTGCAGGGGTGAGCTAGCAGGATGAGGCACTCTGGTTACAAAGCATCTCCTACAATCATTGGAATTTACAGGCTGGAAGCAGATTGCAACATGAATTTGATCTTACATAGGTTGAAGTTTCGCAGTGTCTCAATTCAGCAAAGGGAACACAGTAAAAGAGGGAGTGGGTAACTGGAGCTTTTATTATCTTTGGATGTGTGTATGGAGCTCAGAGTTCAGACCTCATGGCCAGGAAACCTGACGAAGGTCTGTATCATTCATTCATTCATGCATTCATGCATTTGTTCGTGGCTGAGTTGTAAGTAGTCATCACAGCACAGCAAGAAACTCTACAACTCACAACCATAACTGCAGCTAGGTCTTTCAAGAACCTCCAAAATTAGCTTCCTGTTTCTTTCCTACCAGGCTAAACACAACAACCATAACAAGGAGCAAACTACAACATGAAAGTTAATAGCACATAGGCAATGTACTAATTATTTCACAGTTGAGTGAAGATGCTGGCCTCACCTGAGGTATTTGCACTGGTGCTGTTAGGAAGCAGCAAACCCACCTGTGCTCTGGAGCACAGTTCCCAGTTTGCTGTGCTGAGACAGATTGGGCAGGGGCTTACCAGCACCAGTGGCTGCATTTCCACACCCCAGGGTCTGACAGGTGCCCACAAGGCTGTGTCCTTGTCAGATGTTCTTATGTCAGGTGCACTAGAACTTTCTGCCCATTCTCCAGGGTTTTTCAGTTCCTCAGTCACCATCCGTGTGGATGCATTTGAGTCCCAGCTCCAAAGCCACAGGCCCACATAGCATCGGTAAGATTGAATTCCTTCTCTGTGAGATTTCGCTTGGACGCAGCTGAGTGGGGTGGTTTAGAAGAGAGCCAAGGAGTGGGCAAGAGTAACACAGCATGGACCAGCAGGGAACCACACTTGAGCTTGGTGCCTCAGCCTCTTCTACATAGAAACATAACCAGACCTTTCCTGCCCTTCCTGTGTCCTTTAACATTCAAAGACTTCTTAAAATTTTCCCTTCAGTGTTTGATAGGGAGTGGGAAAACCAGGTGCCTTCACCGTGGCCAACAGCTTGAGCCACTGTCTGTGGGGCAGAAGCCTGGGCAGCATCTGTGGCAGTCACTGACCAAGCTCCCAGGTCTGTACATATTCTTCCCTTCTGACAGTAAGACTGCATACGGACACCAGGAAGCTTTATGCAGTCCAAAGGTGGATTTTCATGGCAGGTTTCTTGAAAAACACCTTCAGCTTCAGTCACTGCAGAGTGAGGCAAGAACATCTCCTAAATGCTGGAGGCACGCTCAGTTTTAAGAAGGGCTCCTGCCCAAGGGTGGCGTGTCAAGTATAGCGTATAACATGAGCCATGTCCTAAAAGCCACTGCCCTCTGGGAGATGAGGAAAACATTCTCTCTTCACATTCTGATCCCATTTTCCTCATCTGCTCAGTAAGCGATGTTCCCTCCTGTGGGTGGGTGTGGGCTCCCCACGGGTTGCCTTTCTCCCTGGACCACTGCTTCCCAGCCCTGGGCTTGCTGCCCATGCCCCTGGCCAGGGTGGGGATGGAGAGGGAGAGGTGCTGCTGTGCTCTGCTCTGCAGCTTGCGGGGAGCATCTCTTTTCCCTGGAGCTCCTCTGCCTTTTCCACTATTGTTTTTTTTTTTTTTTTTGTTCCAGAGCATTCACCCTTCAGATGAGATCAAGGATGTAACATTTTAAAAATCCTTGACACTGTTATGAACTCTCTTTCATTTACACATGCCTTTATCTCCTTCAGTGGAAAACAACCCATTCTGAGCCCTTTCTTTTCTTATGTTATGCTGTCTGTAGCTTTTCTTTCAGTGCTCGTAACCCTGTCAGACCCCTTATCAGCTTGTGCAGCTCTGTCCAGCCGAAAATTGATTATTTCCATTTGCCTAGGGGCTGATTGTCCATTTATCTTGTGCAACAACATTTTTCATTGCTCTTGTGAGTAAGCCCCTTCCCTCTACTGGTGCTGCTGCCATCCTCCTCACCCATGCTGTTCACCATAATTTCATGTTTATTCTTTCACAGACCACATAATCTGCAGCAATTCTTGCATCTTTTTTTCCCAAATGCTGGGCATTAGCTGCAGCTTGAGAAGACGTCGCTATCGTATATACTCTTCCAGCAACTCCCAGTGCAGGCTTGGCTTGCCTTTCCTCCTCAGGGCTTTTTCCTGAGGTGTCTCACAGTCTCTGCTTGACCTTTTATCAGCTTGTCTGTCCTAGCTGACTTCCTGCACTTGGCAAATCCCAATTCCTTTCCCTGGAGTTAATTCTGCTTCCTTCAGGGAAGGCTCTGAAGCTTTAGCTCTGCCGCATGAGGGCAAACTTTCCTTTGTCTGTCCTCTACTTGAAAACAGTCAGCTCAGGCCCGGGAGATCTTAAGCAGCCACGGCCCAGCATCTTCAGTCCCCTGGGCCTGCAGAGGACTTCGCCTTGGAGAGAGGAATCCAGATCTCTCCTTTTTAGTGGTAATAGGGTGGCAGTGGTTTACAGTGCTTTTCTCAAGTTCAAAGATGCTTGAATTTATAACCGTGTGAGTCTCTTCTCTCTTTCTGTGCCTGAAGTCTGCCTCTGATTTACATGTATGCTTGCAGCTTGAGGCATATTCTCTATCAGAAGGAAAGATGTTCTTACTTTCATGTGAAAAAAAAAAAAAAGCTTATAAAAATTGCATAACTTGCCAAAATTTCACTCATATCAAAATCCATAACAAGATCTATTTAATTCCTTATTCTAAGCTTACAGGACGGTGGAGTAATTAAGTTCACATGTTCATTTGGACTGGATAAACTGCAGCACTCCAAGGAAGCTCGGTGGGCTCCTCTGCTGTGGAGACCAGGAGGTAGAGCAGCTGGCTGCCGAGGTGGACATCAGCCTGGTACCAAGTTAACACATACTGCAGGGTCACAGGCTGCCCCAAAGGCCTCAGAGCCTTGTTGGCTCCCGTTAGGTGAGGATCTGGCCCTTGGGCAGTCTCTGAATTTCCACAAGCTGCCTTCTGCAATTTTGGTGTCTGCCCACACACGGTGCATCAAAGCTGGGGCCTGCACACTGCTGGGTACAGACATGTCCTTGGGGCCCTGTTTCCAGCCGCTGTGGCCCGAGGAGTTCGTCTGAGTGCAGAGGGACATGTGAAACCAAAGGCTAGCACAAATTTGGGCGCAGTTAGGAAGATGCCCACAGGGAGAGCTTGAATGATCTCTAGCTGTTTTTAAAACTGCTGGGAGTTTGTACTGGGGACATTTGCGAGGCTGAAATTTCAGTGGGTTGGCCAAAATGAGCATGTCTGAAGAGCTACCTGAAAAGAGGTATTTAAATGCACAGGTTTTGCAACTGAGGGCACAATCTGAGCATCCGACCATTCCACCATAATGACTTTTGTCCTAATAATAACTTAAATGGTTTCCTAAACATTAACTTGAACTTGCTCAAGGGAATGGCCTTTCTTTGGTTATAATAATTTCACATGAAGTACAGCATGCACATTGGAGGGTAACTAGAGTTAATGTCAATTATGAATCACAAATTTCCTGCTCTAAATAGCATTTCTTCTCAGCAACTTCACATATGGCAAGCTGCCCTCCAATTTTAACCCAAATTGTACAGCTGGGGCTGATTTTCACTTACTGCTTCCTTTTTACATGTGAGGTTTTGTACAGGGAGTGACCACACAAAGTTGGGTAGTAAACAAATTAATTGTATTTAATTTCAGATAATAAGCAGCGTGGAAAAACATCTCCACTTTGGTTATTGCAATTTTACTGCAAGAAAATCATGTCATGTAGGTATTGGCAGGGGGCTATAACAAAATAAGGTTGCTATTATTAGAATCTGGTTGTATCTTGCCAGGTCATTTTTGCTGCTATAAGTGAAACTACGGAAGAGTTCTTGTCATTACAGAAATGTTGTGCAAATCACACTCCTACACCTGATATGCTGAGGAAGGCAAAAAAGCTCTTTTCAAGTAAGTGGAGTGACTCCTGCCACCTGAGTTGTGTTTTTTTTTTTTTTTTTTTTTTTTTTTTTTTTCCCTCTTTGTTGTGCAAACCGTATTGGAGATGAAGCTACAGTTTGACCCTCAGAAACTTTTGGGATGGTAAGGCATAAACCAACTCTGATACCCAAGGTGCATCATGTATCACCTGCACGGGGAGGCAGAGATGTAAATAAATGCTGGAGATGCATGGGAGAAATTCCTTGGGAGAAGAAACACCACAGGTAGGCTGTATTCCAAGGTCTCAAACTCCACAAGAGAAACCCATAAGGGGCATGATTAAGACTCCTTCACACAAGAGATTAGGGTTAATAGAGCCTACTTTTAGATGTGGTTTGGAGATCCCACAGGACACATCATAACTGCTCTTTGATATTCAGATAAGCATTTGACAGGTTACAAATCTCTGCAGTGTATTTCTTCCTCCCTCCAACAGATGGAAGAAATACACTGCAAACTCTACACTGCACATCAAGTGTTATTATCCCACACTGTTTGACACAAAACTTTCCTGCAGCCTCAGGAAAAAAAAGCAAAATACTTAGCATTGACCTATGCACAACTATGGATATCTGGCATATTATGTATACACGGCATATGGTTATACGATAATTTCAAGCAACCTTTAAGGTGGAATTCATGTGCCATAGCCAAGGCATCCAACAGCTGGATTAGTAAACCAGAACTCTTGGCATCTTGGCCAACACTCTTGTCTTCCTTTGTTATTAATGGAAAGAAACAGATACTGACAAGAGGCAGTTCAGCCTAGCATCATCAAATAAAGAGCCCTATGAGCAGCACCTATTTGTAGTTTCCACCAACAATAAGAGGAACCAAGAGCGACTAGCTGAGTCTGAGATTTCTAGCTTCAGAAAGGGCAGAGAAATCCCACAAGTATCTGCAGAACTGTTGATCCATATCACTGAGATTCACAGAAGCACAGCAGCTTTCCTCTTTCTTCATTAGATACAAAGAAGTGGCAATGGCAGGCAGAGTGTGGTAGAAATGCTGGCCAGCATTTTGTCATTGCAGTACCCTAAGATTTGACTCCTAAACAAGAATTTAGGAACAAACATTAGCACCAGATCTTCAGACTAATGGTTAAAATGATCTGGGGAGGTAGGATGATGTGTTTGCAGCCCCATGAAGTAGTCAGGCCTGTGCTGTTTATACATGATTTACCCTTTGCCTGGGCATCCAGAGTGGTGCATCCAGTCACTCCAAAGGAGATGGGGATAGGGATTATGGTGGCCACAGTCTCTTTGAGGACAAAGATACACTATCTTCTAAAATGTGAAGGTAGAAAAAAGACATCTTTATTCTCACGTTCATGATTTTCTTATAGGATTGAGCTGCCTTTCTGTCCACCACCCCTCACCATAGTCTTTCTCAATGGCTTTACAGCCAGCCAACTAATTTCAATCAATTTTACAGCAAGGCGGAGGTCTCAGAGAAAACTAAGTTTCTTGATAAATTTTTGGACATGTAAGGAGGCATGGTCCCTAGGCAAGAGTGCTGCATGCTGTTGATATCTGGCAGAAGGGAACTGAAGCACATACAGTTCAGCAGTCTGAGGTGAGGAGCTGCAACACTACAGATGATGAGCATGTTCATGCTCACCAGTGAGGGCACAATGCCCCTTGCTCAGTATTCTGGTAGGAGCTTTAAAAAGAAGTAGAAATTTCTGTGGGTGCAAAAGGCACTACTGAGGCATGGTGGGACACCACATCCTCAGGAGATGAAGGGGCCGGGGAGTTGAAGGTAATGAAAACCTGAGTGGGCAACTATGAGGGACATAGGCTTAAAAATGCGTAGGAATCCAGGCTTCTTCACTTCTCCAATACAACCCATTTTCAAGGCTCTGTGCTGAGTGCAGGGGAGCCTGAGTGGCATTAATGGTAAGCAGCCTTTTTCTAGGAGGGCAGAGCAGTGACTCAGATCACTTTAACCTTCCCCATCCGAATCACCACCTACCCTCCTTCCACAGACACGTCCAAGCCATGTTCATCCAAGATCTCTCCCTGGTACATTGTTTTCCCAGCCAGGCTCCTAAGCCTGGCTTTTTTAAGCACTGGTACTCCACCATCATTTGCCTCCTGTAGGCAGCATACCCCAGGGGAGACCTACACGACTGGCTCCCACTGCTTTGCTGAAGAAAACAAGAGGACACCAACGCTGGGGGCACACCAACTTCTGGTCATGGTACAGATGCAGTTTCACAGCATTTTAAAAAAATAGGCGTTTCATCTGTAGGTAATATGTCTGTCTGAATTCTGTGGTAAAACGTCTAAGCACATAGTCCAGACCCAATTTTCGCAGTATTCTTTATAGCAGCCTTAGACCCTAAATAAAGGGTGCTTTGCTCTAGTAATGACATATGTGTAAGCCACTGAATAAACACTTCCAGATACCATCTCTTAACAATACCCATTCATGTATTCAAAGAAATACTAAAAGAAGAGGCCTGTTTAGATTATGGAAGAATATACGCAGGCAGGTGTTTAAATAACCTTGCAAAATGCATCTCAGGGAATGCATGGCAGGATAAAATAAGGTGTGAAAAGCATCTGTTGGCTGGAAAGACATTTGTGGCACCTGATCCTAGGTTAATGTACATGGGTGTGTAATTTTACATGTTGGGTTTATTATTTACCTAGTATTTATTTGGATTATTAAAAGAGATAGAAAATAGCTCCTCTTAGGATTCTGGGTATCTTTTGTCTGTACAAAATATATGCTCTTTATATAAACATTATGTTACTTGTTACTATAGACCCTTCCCCATCGTTACAATTCTTTCAGTTCCCACTACATTCCCAGCTGTAAAAAAAATACCAATAGCCAAGTCCCTAATATAGTCCACCCTTTACCAATTCAATAATCGAACAAAGCATCATCCTTCCATGAGCTGTATTCCTATGCATCCTGCCCACTCTAAATGCTTGCAGAAATAGCATGCATGTCTGTGTCTGTGCGTGAGTATATATCTAAATTTAAAAAGTGTCCTTGCAAATTTATTCTATTCATGGCCTTCACAGGTGCAACCAGCACATATACCAAGTTGTGCCTCTTCTGACAGTACATTTGATGGTATTGAGGTCTGTTACCCATCATCTCAGAAAGCAAAAATTGCACAACAAAGACTATGAACTTGCAGCACTGGAAAATCCTTCAAAGTGAAACTTGAGGCTTATCTTGCTGCAGAAATCAGAATGCATTTCACAACAAGCGCACTATGTGGAGGTGAAATCCTGCTCTTTTGAGGAGGCAATGCGAAATTGACGATGCTAATGAGGCAAAGAATTCAGTTCTACTAAGTTGCAGGTAATGGTAGTACAATGTTTTTCTGAGAACAAATATTGCGTCTTGTAGGGCATATTGAGGTGGAACAGGGAAGCAAGTAAATTAGGGCTGCAGGGCTACAATGCGTTTCATGAGGATAGAGCCATGAATGTTGGTAGAACTCCATTCAGAAGTGGTTCTCTATCTCTTCAAAACTACTGCTTCAGTACTTCTGGGTGGTATTTATCCTGCTTAGTTTTACCTATCTAAAAAATTGGTATTTAGTCCTACTAATTTAGCAAATTTTCCTTTTTTGTTCATGAGGAGAAAGATTGTTATTGATGACTACCTTAAACTGGCCTGAAATGAATGCAATTTGGAATGGAAACTCTCAATTTCCTGTTGGGAGAGCCTAAACTTAGTTTTCTGGTGACTCCTGTGCAAGGTAAGATAAATTCCCCTGAAGAGAACTCAGATTAAAACTGGGATGGCAGCAGGATCTTTAGATCTTCTGGAAATCGTACCAAACATCTGTGGTCTTCTCAAATGTCTAATCATCTTTGAAAACCTAGCTCTGATCCATTCTTTCTGCTTTTATTTGTTTATTTAAAATACTGTTTTTATGGGAAGGATTAAGTGACAGTGGTTAAGAGAAGATGAAGATTTATGAACAACTATGAAAAAGTTATAGGTCATCACTTTTGGGGAGTTTGGGAGGAGGGGAAAGGCTATATTTTATACTTTAGCTTTTGTGCTTGCAATCTTGTGTAAGTTCATTCAGACCACAAATGAGGGTGTCAGTTTATAAGTTGCCAGCCTGTGAGGTTAATTAACTGCTGATTAACTCCTACTTACTGCTAAAGATGGACTTGAAGCTGAAGATCAAAAATTGAAAGCAATTTTTAATTTAAAAAATAAAAATTAGTCCAATGTCTGCAGATTTTCCTGTATTAGGAATCTGTAAAGCTGTAGTTGTGGTAGAAAACAACTGAGTACTACTTCTCAAAAATACCTTTTTGACATGTAACTGATAATTAATGAGCATTTAAAGTAAGCCTGGCACCCAACAAGTAACTAATATGGATATTGTCTCCTATAAATGACACAAAGAAAACAAACATATGCTGCACTAGTAAGAACTTAAGGAACATAATTTGCAATAAGGATGGCAAATGAGTTATCTACTATCTCCTGGCAAATTTCACCCAGGAGCTACTTAGCCTGGCTTTTGTCTTGGACATGGCAGTTCCTAAGTGTGAGCAACCAGGTACGTGAACCACACCCTTCCCATGGAAAAATAATATCCGTGTTTTTTCCATGGAAAATAAATAACAAGAGACAAATGGATATGGCAGCTGAATGACCAAAGGGCCAATGACTTCAGTTCAAAAAGCAGGAGTTGGCTAAATTCAAAACTATTGTTCCGGGTAGTCTATTTGTTTAATAAAAGTGCAATGTCAGAACGCTGGTGGCATTTCAGCCTGCAACTCCAACAAGGCAAAGATGCTGTTGAGCTGTGCCATTGTCCACCCTGGGTGAATGTGGCAAGGGAGGCAGAGCGCCATGACACATATAGTCTGTGAGAGAAACCCACATCTGACTTAATCATAGAATTGCAGAATAATAGAATGGCTTGGGTTGGAAGGGCCATTAAAGATCATCCAGTTCCAACCCTGCCATAGGCAGGGACATCTCCCACCAGATGGTGGGATGGCCAAGGCCCCACCCAGCCTGGCCTTGAACACCTCCAGGGATGGGGCATCTACAGCTTCTCTGGGCAACCTGTTCCGATGCCTCACCACCCTCTGAATGAAGAATTTCTTCCTAACCTCTAATCTAAATCTCCCCTCTTTTAGTTTAAAACCATTCTGCCTTGACCTATCATTATCTGCCCAAGCAAAAAATTGCTGTCTGTCTTTTTTATAAGCCCCCCCTTAAGTATTGAAAAGCTGCAATGAGGACTCTCCAGAGTCCTCTTCTCCAGGCTGAAGATCTCCCTCAGCCTTTCTTCATAGGAGAAAGGTGCTCTGGCCCTCTGAGCATCTTTGTGGCCCTCCTCTGGACCCACTCTAATGGTCCTACACCCTTTTGGTGCTGGGGTCCCCAGACCTGGACACAGCACTCCAAGTGAGACCTCACAAGGGCAGAGCAGAGGGGGACAATCACCTCCCTCAACCTGCTGGCCATTCCTCTCTTTAAGAGTCCAAACAAAGTAAACACTGAATATGAGGGGAAAAATGTGCAGCAAAACTCACATCCTAAGGATCTGGGTCCTAAGTGGATCATTTGCTTATCCCACCAGCCAAACCTGGCTCTGCAGCAAGGCAAGCCAAAGAATGTCTCCTTTATTGTTTCCATGATGCTTACTCATCTACAAGCCATTCCCCTTTTAGATTATTCTATTTTTAAGGCATAATTTCCATCTGCTCTTTGATCTTATACCACATAAGACATTTAGCTAATAACATCATCCATCAAATACCAACTTTCCTTTAGAGTTCAAACACAATCGACACAGGACCCCATCCATCTGCTGGCCAGTGCCTCTGAACAGATCCAGCTTGTGAATGGCCAGCTATGTCGCCTATTTTTTAATTAACTGGCTAAGGTCTGCTCTTCCTTGGGCTCCTGTACTGCTTCAGGACGACTAGGGGGCACTCCAAAAGGAAGGGAAACGTCCTCCTCTTGGGGAACAGAGGAAAAAGGAGGTTCGGTGCATCCAGAGCTACGCATATCCAAACATGTTTGGGATGCGCTCGTTGTAAGTGCATTTCTCCACTGGATGGAGTCTGCCTTCAGCCCCCCAGGGCATTCATTTTTACATAAAAGGCACAACAGTTACGTAAAAGGTTTGAAGGAGGAGCGTTTTCAAACTTGGCATTCTTTGGAGGAAGGTGGGTAAAGCAGAAAGACAATGTCGGTTTGAAATCTTAAATAACCCAGCTTCTGTGAGAATAAAGGGTTTATTTGAGAGAAGTTTCTGAATTTGGGGTGAGACTGTTTGAAGCATCTGAACTGCAGATTTGCCCACAAATATTAGTACAGAAAATGCTTGCCTGCTTACCCAGCTGGAAAGCCTGGGAGAGTCAGATGATTTAGGTGACCAATTGCAGTAAAGCAGAACAGCTTGAATTTAGGATATCTGAGATCAATCACGTAAAAATATACTTTAAAAAAATCATCAGAAAAAAAAAAAAAAAAAAAAAAAAAACAAAAAAAGGATATTAATGAGTAATCCAGGGAAAGGGCAGTTTCCCTATGGATTTTTTCCAAGTGCAAACACATAGCAAATTTTTAAATTGTTATTTTGAGATTATTCACTTTGCTCCAATTACTCCACTTCACAGTGGTTTGCTTTATCTTGCACACAGTGCATTTATTTAGAAAGGAATTTTATTCAGGACTTATATTCCACTGTCTCATATGTGCCCTCGCATACATATCTCCAGATCTGAAACAATAACAACATCAACAGAAAAACTACATTTCCTTCTATTTCCCAGCTTGCCACTAATAAGTCCCTGCAGAGGGGAGCTTGGCTGGTGGTGTTTTGTGATTTCTCAGATAACAAGAGCTTCGCATTTCTGTGGAATTCCCATTTGCCAGCGAGCTGCTGCTGCCGCTGCCCTGATTGATATATGACTGCAATGGCACTTTTCCATTTGACATTCTCTCTCCCTCTCTCTCCCTCTCTCTCTTAAATAACAGCCCTAACTTTTGTGTGTTGCAAATATAAAAGGCAAGCCATGTGACAGAGGGACAGAAGAACAAAGCATTTGGAAGTAACAGGACCTCTTTTTAGCTCTCTGAAGAGTTGGAGGGAAGGAAGGAGCAGAGCATTTGCCGAAGGTAAGCAAGCAAATAAGAGGTTCCTCCAGATTTTGAGTGTTTCATGGACTTAAATCGAGACCTTAGCCTGTTTATCTGACAAATACATGTTCCCTGTGTGCCAGTTTTTAACTGGATTGCAATAATGTAGACTGGACACGGCTCTAGTACCTGTGCCTCCTTCTTATTATCGTATCTTTAATTCTGTCTTCTGCCTGAAGGATGCCTGTAAGCAAGTGGAGAGGTAGCACAGTGTACTTTTGAGCAACTTGCTTAAACTTCTGTTTTTGTGAGCATTGTGGGCTCATGTGTGCAATTCTGTGCTGGCTGTCACTGTATGGCTTTGGAGTGAATGGATGAGCTGGGTGCTGCCCTGAGCTTATAGCGAGAGCGCCGGTACCGCCAGCACTGCCTTTGTCCCATTACAATAGGGCTCTATGAACACAGGCAAGCCTGCTAGTTTAAAGCTGAACTGTTTACTTTTATTACTACTTATGCATGCTGTTCTCTTGCCAGTCATCTGCTGGAGTGCTCAGAATAATTTGAAACAACAGGCAATATTTATTTCTAGCTTTGTGTGTCATGCTTTGCAGGAGCACTTTTAATTTGCACGTTATTATTTATCCAAACTTCTGGGAAGCTTTACTACGGACTGGACAGCACTGGCTATTGATTAGACTAGATTTAATACACATCCTTGATTGGCTGAAGCCTAGGAGGAAAGCCGCGGTGTTTGCCTGTGCTGTAGCCCCGAGGGGTATATTTAGTAGGTAGCCTACCCCCTCGGCACGACAGATCGTGCGGCTTGGCCGTGCAGGCAGTCAGTGGCGTGGGAGGATGCTGCACAGGACCCCCTGGCCGCCCACTGCAGGACAGGGGGAGGCTTTCAGCACTCTGAAATCCCAGCTTACCGGGGCAATTCTTCACTCTGCCTCGGTGTCAGGGGCGCGAGTGTAGCTGTTCTCTGCCTCTCTGGGGGAAAAGAGGAGTTTCGCTGTTATGAGCCAAGTGATAAAGTACCAGAGGAGTGTGAGTGCAATCCCCCAGTGTGGATACTGCTCCGAGAGAGCCCTGCTGTGGAAGAAAGCCCCATCTCCCTGCTGAGATTCAGGTGAGTGAACTCATCCTATAAAAGTTCAAATTAATGGGTCCAGTAGCAAAAAATAATAGTAATAAAAAAAGAGCAACAAAGACAAACCACGTGAAGGGCAATCTCAGTTGTTTGAGTTGTTTGTGCTATGCTAGCAAAACGTCCTAGTGACAGCAGAGCAACTCACAACAAATGTGTGTTGGGGGGGATAATTTTCTCGAGGCAAATATGAATTTGCAAGGCAGCGTGTGTGGACTGACCCCTGTGGGACTGTCAAGCAGATTTCTTATCCTACCTTTTAAGCTGATTTAAGTCTCTCTCTTAGTTTCCCTGTAATAAATCTTATTTGTTTCTACCTTGGACTAGCATTCTTGACAAGTAACTTGCTAAAGTTCCTGCTGTTCTTTAAAGATGAAAAAACATTTCCTAAATGCTAACTGTCACAGTTTCTACAGCTTTGTGACTCTGTCCTAGTTGCTGAGAGGTGAGGACACTGCATACTGGAAGAGAACAGTCGAATGATTATTTAAAACCACCAGTGGGTACAAACTCACTTCAAACCAGTTCCTCACTGTAAAATTATTTCCTATTGGAAGCAGCCCATATGCCTGGTGGGGGGTCAATGAATTGGATATAATAATCGCAGTGTTGTTATTTGTCCTTCCTCCACCTACATTTTAGGGCCTCTATTCTTTTCTTTTGAATTGCTAATGATGTTCACTTTTGCCCAGGCTGTGGGACCTTACTCATATCTGTGAGCAGTTATGCACATGAATAATTCCCTTGACTTAAATACAACTATTTGGTGAGTAATTACTTACCAGCTTGAATCAGGGGTTACCAATGTGACTTGTACCTTGACATTATTCATGCTGGAACAATGCAGTGTTATTTGTAATACTGGTATTATAAGAAGATGTTTTAAGATTTTCCATTTAAAAGCAAAAGGGAAAGGAATAGAAGACGTTTCAGGCTTACAAAATAGAATGTGATTTGATTTAGTTAAGGCATATAATTAGGGGCTACTGCTGATTATTCCAATTACAAACTCAGATCACTACATGAATGTGTCCTGTGTAAGTTTCGTGGTTTTGTTCAGCACTTTTTCTTGAGCAGATGCATGTATGCTGATGATTCCTCCTTGCAGAGCAGGACTCTTGTTATGGACAGTCTTGTGTACAGGTATCAGTAGCAATACCCCAGGTAGCCACAAAAGCATGGCTGATGTTGGCAATAGCCATCCACACCACCAGAACAACCCCTCATGTGTCATAGGGGACAACTCCTAACGTGCCATAGGGAACAATCCCTAATGTGCCACGTGTATATTCTTGCTTGCTTGAGTTGCCAGCATTGCAGTGTTTTTTGCCAGGGTGGGAGGGAAGCGAACCACCTCCTTGGAGGTCTGGCACCAATGCCCCTGTGACTCATTTGACAGGGAATCCTCATGGAGTGACTTCATTCCCCATTTCCTGCAGCTGATCCTATCTCCTCCCCAGCCCTCTGCTCCTAGATGCTCTTGGAAGTGACCAAGGCTGTCCTTGGATCTTGAAAGGAGCTGAAGACCTAGGGTGCAAAGTTTGCGTGAAGCCACTGAGACATTTGTTTTTGCAAAAAGTCTGGCAGTTTATTTATTTAATTGACAGTATAATTTATTTATTTATTTTCCAAATACTACTGTTGTAAATGCAATTACAACTATCAGGCAGTTATATTACAAACAGGACAAGTTCCTTTGCCTCTAATGTCCCCCTGAGTACCGGGACAGACTTGCTGCTCTGCGGCTTAGGAAAGTTTTGCTACATGAGCCCGCACCACAGCCCCCTGTTATTTGAGTAATCCACCTCTTGAGCGTGGCTGGAAGCGGCCACATCAAAGCAAGACACAGAGACCCCGGGGCAGGCAGCTACAGGGGAACTTGCTGCTGTGAAGGATTTTCCCCTAACCCCATCAACTGAGCTCTCAGAGTCCCAAGAGTTTACAACCCTTCCCCAAACTCTTTAAAAATAAAACCCTTACGGCTGCAACCCTCTCATACATATCAAGTCCTTTTGCTGCGCCCTGCTAAACTTTTGCCCTCTGCAATATCTTGTTCCATTGGATTGCTGTGGGTTGTGTAAACACGTGTTTCTTTTCATCATGTTAAGCGTTCAGCCTCTCCGCTCCCCTGCCCTTCTACACACCCTGGTATCTTGGGATGGGGTCAGTAGCCGTGCCTGCTTCACCTTTTTTCCATCTCTCTTTCGTTGCTTCCCATTCAACAGCCCTTTCGCCAAAGGCCAGCTTGGTGGCAGGAGAAAAGTGGTGCTGCTGCCAGGTCAGCTCGGTTGGCCATCTCTCTGACCAAAAGCACCCCTCTTTGCCCATTCTTCTGTGCAGGCATATGAAGAGATGCTTCAGGCTCTGCTGGCTATGATCAGCTGTTATTTCCTTTTTATATGTGTCAGCGTGGAACATATTAAAATTTCTCTGCAGTGGTATGCGTGGAATCCCTCTGATGCCCCACCTCTAACTTAGCTGAACAATAAAAGCAAGGTTGTTGTAAGCCTTTGAGCAGCTGGTGGTCTATATATTCCTTCTTTTTTCACATAATCTAATTCAGACCTTTATCCGGGCAGCAGTGGCACTACCACTTCCAGACACCATCAGCTCTTGTCCCATTTACTGGAATTTCGCTGTGTAGTGTGGTGATCCTTTCTACCACGGGCAAATCCAGCCTTTCTCCTGGTGTCCCAGCACTTGGCTGCTGATGCCATGGAGACACCGCTCCCAGGAATTCCACTGCATCAGTGTTTTTTAGCTGCTCTTTGTTATTTTTTCTATCTGCATCAATCATTGTTAGGGCTTACGCTTGTCACATTTTCATGCTTATTGTTACGGGCCTGTAGAGGCAGCACAGGTTATGTTGCCCTTTAAGACATGTGAGTTGAAGATCTGACTTAATGCCTCAGCTCTGGTTTGGCAAAGGTTAAGCATACCATGGCAGTGACAATCGCATTACTGTCATAGCAGCACGGCTCAAAGAGAGTGGGACCTAGGGGAACGCTGTTCCCCTTGTTAGAAGACAAAATTGCTGCCATGAGCCAAATGTTTAGGTTCCCTAATTAACCGAGGTGTACGGATGGTGGCTGGAATTTTTGCTGTGTGTAAAAGAAGAGAGGACTCTGTCCCTATGGCCAGAAAAGAGGAAACATCCCCTTCGGCTGTTGGTTGTCTCTAGCATGCATAGCTCTCTACTGGTCCTGGTGGCAGGGATGTCTTCATATTAAAGAGTAAGAAACTCATTCCTGCTCCCGCATCTATTGATAACTATGGTTCTTTAGGCTCTCTAGTCAGTGCCTCAAAGCAGCCTCTAGTCATCAGGCATGCAGAATAATAAAAGCCAGAGAACCAGAAATGCCCACTGGTTTGCAGCACACTCCAACAGGTAGAGGACACATGCCCGAATGCCCTAGACCTCTCAGCAACTTGTAATTTGGCCAAGAGTCATTCTGCCTTATGTTGGGTCATAAGACCAAAGCAGAGGTAATTACTGAAGCAAATCCTATAGCTAATGCTCGGCTGGGAGTATTTGCATTTACCCAGCAGCCACCACCCTGCCAGTCACCTCCTGAGAGCTTGGCTCTGCACCAGGTGCTTCTCCAAAGGGTGATGCCATCCAGCACCCGCTGGATGAGCAAGTGCAAAACTGTCTTCCTCTCGATTCCTGTCCCAGACTCGGGATCAGGACTGTTCTCCTATTCAGCAAGAATAAAGAAAGAATCCGAGGCTGGCATCACCTTGCCATTAAGCGGCGCGCTTCAGAGCTCATTAGAGATGGATCCTATGCATGCCTCTAATCAGTCTATTTAAAGTTTCCTGGAGGCAGGAAAAGGAAAGAACAAAAATACAAGCGCTCTTTTGTCCACCAGAAGCTATTCTTTGCGAGTGTATTAAAAACCTTTCTGGATTTTTTGTCCCTGTCTGTCTGCTGGCCGGGCGCCAGCCTGCAGCACCCACTAGACTTTGTTATTTCAACCCAGCAGAAACCTACCGGTGGCTCTCCCCCCTCTCGTAGCTACCTGGAGGACTGCAAGTACGCTTGGAAACTTCAAGAGGGGGAGCCAAGCTCAGGCTGCTCGAGTACCTAATGTGTTCCACCCTACGTGCCAGGTCCCCCATCTTGCCCCCACTCGTGGGGTCTTGCGCAGAGGCCACATGGGAGCGAGCCCCATGCCTGCAGCACTGCATTCTTCCTTTGCACATGCTGCAACTACTGTCTCATTGTTTCCTTTGCTTTAATTACCATGGTCTTTTTTTCTTTTTCTTTTATTTGTTTATTATTTTTTTCCAGTCTGCTTACCAGCACAGTATTTATCTCCAGAAATATTAACATACTAGCAAAGCCTCAACAAAGAAGATGAAGTGTAGGCATTTCTCTGGGCTGCCACCAGTGTGCCTGACATTTCTGGCTGCCCAGAGGCAGTGCCCATTTTCTCTTCTTGGTTTTCAAGGGTCAAGGCTGTAGGACAGAGTAGTCTCAGTAGGATCAGAAGATGTGCTTCCCTTCTGTGGGCATCCAGATGGAGAGGCTCCAACCCCTTCTTTTGAGCCTGTTTTCCTTTTCATTGTTTCCTTCCTTTCTCCTTCCTGTTGCCTACAAGCTGGTACCGGCTCCCGTCAGGCCAAAAAAAAAGCCTTGAGGCTTTTTTCTATTTTTTTTTTTTCCTCCCTGCGCAGAGCTGCACTGCTTTTATGCTGTGGGCCTGCAAAGCCCTGTGCTGTGTCTGAGGCTCAGCACCCACTGCCCCTGTGGGCCCACTCCCCAGCCCCATGCCCCGATGGCCACCCCATGGCCCCTCTGCCACAGCTGAGGCAGAAGGGAGGAGAAGAAAACCATCTGAGTGCTGTGTGGAGACATCTCCCCCCCAAACTCAAGTTCACCTGCTGCCATGTGACAGCTCAGTGTCTTGATCAGGTGTTTTGAAAGGTGGCTGTGGAGCAGAGCAAGGCTTTCAAATGCAAGTAGAGGCCAGCAGCTACTTCATTGCTGTACCAGAAACAGACCCAACGAGAAGAAAAACACATTTATTTGCATAGCACAGGTTGCCCATCCCCACCTCTCCAGCCCAGCCCCTTTTGTGTCCCTTCTCATGGCAATGGAGAACTTAACCCTGCAGAACAAATCCTGTAACACTGGAACACAGTTTGACCAACACAGTCCTTTCTGTTCCAGTCCAGATCTTGGTAGAGCGCACGTCCCCCTAATCCTAACCTTTATGATTCAAACTTTTCCAGGTATGACAAAGTTCTGGAGAAATCCATTTTGCCCTCCTAAAGATCGTTGTGGCATTTCTGTCCAAACAGCAGTGGTGATCTATACACACACACACACAGAGTTTCATATGTGGATAGTGACACTTTTTTTAGGGCTGGAGTTGGAGAAACTGAGTAGTCTTGTAACTTTTGTGTTTACATAACAAATTCAGAATGAGGGAACCACATGGCAGGATCCAAGTAATTGTGTTTACTAAATATGCACAACATGCAAGGCCAGGCTTAGTTATATATACACACTGCTGCTCCAACTGGATTTTGGCAGCCTCTGAAACATAAAAGACATTGAGTGAATTGAACTGCACCATTGTCGTCAAGCAGGAGTCTCAAGCATGGAAAATACATGGCAAGTGAAGGCCAAGCTGAACATACGTGCATGCCTAATTCACAGGGCTCATGAGCAGGGAACAGCTTAATAGAAGTACACCAGAAATGAGCTTTTCCACTGCTCCCTTCCTATCTTCCAGAGTAAAAGCTGTGCAGATCCAATAGACCTTCAGAGAATTCCTCAGTTCCTGTTTTTTTCCAAGATACATAGCGAAAGGGAATTTCTGTTTACGTTCTCTCAAAGCAACTGGCTAAATAATTCCAGATGATGGAATTTCTCCACTGTCCTTAAAGAAAACAAAAACCTCCTTAACCTTCACTACTCTTTGAATTATATTAAGACAATGGTGAAAAATCTTTATTTCAGCATTCAAAAAAACAGTTAATGACAATTAAAAGTTGGGAAAGTAACCTTAACTCTGCCCTGATGTTCATGTGCAATACAACCTTGGGTTACGTGTTTGTATGGTCTTGCTTTGGGATGGCTTCTATTTTTCCCTGCAGTTTTTAGGTAACAGCTGTAGCAGTTTTGGATAACAGCTGTAAGTTAGCATGCTATGTCCATATGAATTCCCCAAAAGTACTTATAGGGGAAGTGCGTTGTAAGCCTTTTATTAACAACGTGTAATGCCCGTATCAGTGAATTCTGAAAGAACGGGGAGGAGTGGTTTTCATCCACTGTTGGGCCAAATATTTTTGGAGCCAATTTTCAGCCTAGGAAGATGAAGTCACCGTTGCATCTTTTTCTTTATTGGATGCTGTAAAGCAGAAGTGTTTTAGCTTCCTCTTTGGTAGCTTGGCAGGTTGATTGTTTACCACAAATTTTCACATGAAAAGAAACCAGAAAAAAGGCAGCTCAGATAAAATAAAAATTTTCTGTGTGATATTCTTGATTTTGATAAAATGAAAAGAACACAAAATGTCATCTTAGGAACATACATATTGATTAATGATTACATATGTACTTCTGCTTTTGGATAGAAAGATAGACAGGAAGCTACAGATGCCACTCCTGATATCATGTACTGTGTAGGATTTTATAATTTCAGACAACATTTCAAAAGGATTACAACTTTTTTTTCTTTTAAAGAAATAAATTTTGAATGCTAATTTAAAGTGAAATGCCAGTGCATAATTTCGGCTGGAAATGGAAATGTCATGTCAAAATACTCACTATGGTGATGTACCTGAGGGAAAATATTTAGACCCTTTTTACCCAACCATTTTTTTTTTCTGCTGCTCCAAATGCATACTGACTTCTGTATGTTTAAATATACCTGTGAGATTTTTATTTATTTATTTATTTTTTTCTGTATAGCTTAATTATATGTGGTATTTGTACTTGAGAAATGTATATGTATGCCTCATATAAGTATGGCAGTAGATACTGGATGTGCAAACATCCCAGTATTGCTCGCAGACCTGCTTCCAATGCAGACAAAGTCATATTGCCAATATGCCCATCAACAGCAGAACCCAGCTTTTTCACAAAAGATGAGTCACAAAAGACACCTCTCTTTTTACTAACAAGTAATGTGATAGCACCATTCTCTTCTTCTTTTGGAGTTTTATTATCAGATCTCACTACACGCCTTTGCCAGGAAAGTATCACAGAGATTTCAAAAGATTGTGAGAGCGCTAATACTTTTTGTACAGATTTTGTGCTGTACTTATCCTAAAGAAGGTACACACATTTTCCTTTTCTCACATTTTTCCCTGCTCCTTTCCAGCTTTCTCACAGTATTTTCATGAGGCAGACTCTGTGTCATCCAATTATTTCCTGAAGAAAACTAGAAAGATAAGCCTTTGAAAGCTGAGCCAGGAGTCCAGATTTCTCTCACTGTATTAGATCACACTGATCAAAACCATAGGAAGATAGAGAAATAAACAACATGATAGTGGGACAGAGAGAGTGGGAAATGGGGATCCCTGGACATAGTGGTAAATGGGATGAAACCATCCAATATCAAGTAAATTTACTTGGACAGAGAGGGAGTTACTGGGTGTGTAATACTGGTTAGCTATGCTGGAGAGAAACCTTGCCAAGCCGAGTGTTTTGGTCAGCCTCTTTATAAAGAATAGGAAAGTAGGTAAAAGGTTAAACACAAAAAAGTGCATCACTCGTCCTGTTAGCTAATGCTTGGACAGCGTCTCCATGAACCACAGTTGTACATCTCGCTTCTGTGGAGGCTCTGTCCCAGCTCCCATGACCGGGAGGTTTCTGTCTTGCCTTGCTAAAATGTTTGGAGGAATATTTGTTGAGATGAAGGAGATTGTGCACAGATGTATCCCAAATCTTGAGTGTTTAATGTTGCTTAAACTCCATATACTGTGAAGATACGGTATTTTTTTCAGTGCCATATCCGCTGAAAAACATTTGCTTAAGGAAATACAGCAGGTCATAGGTAACAGTCTGGAAAAAAATATATATTGTCAGTTAGATGCAGTCACATAATTTTTCCTTTTCTATTTAGGCACTTGGACAATAGTTTGAAACCCAAAAAAGGCTTTTAAAACTGTCTAACACACAGAGTATCCCTAATTACATTTCTTCACAGCGTGAGACTTTGTATGTCACTTCAGCCCGACAAGTCCCGACTCCCAGCTTGGACGAGCTCTGGAAGTGTTTACCACTGCTATGCACTCCTCTTGCAAAAGTGTTGGAGTGAGCCATCAAGCAGTACACAAATCATTAAGCACTCTGGTGGGGAGGCCTCGCAGTTTCAGACTGTTTGGGAGATGAGTATCAGTCGTTTTAGAGCATCGCCAGCAAAGCAGAGAGCAGTTTTGAAAGAGCTTGTGTAAGGCAATAAAGGCACACAGCATCTCTTTAAATAGGCAAGGCACTCGGGAAGAACGTCTCTGCATGCGCGGTGAACTTTTTTACCCCGATTTTCTTCAGAAAGTCCTCACACTTTTAGCTGTACTGACAGCTGCTCTTTGCTCGGTCAGGTTATGTTTGGGTGGGAGATTCACAGCTCTTTCAAGACATAGCTGTCTGTAGTAAAAGCAAAAGTAAATCGCCCATTTAAGACTACCAGCTTTGGAATAATTCCCCAGGGCCTGTGGTGGAGCAGCCCAGGGAGATTCCCACCTGGGGAGCTTCTCAGGGTTGTCCTGTGCCTGTTTTGAGGGGATGGTCTCCAACATGCATCAGAAACTAGATGACCAAGTGGCAATCTGTGTGACCCCACCTGCATATCTATTTTTCCCCAATCAATAGCTTATTTTGATGTACTTTGATCTTAGGGAATATAATGTGATTTTTAAGATCCTGCTCTAACTAACAGGCACTGCTCTGCTCATGCCTGGGCTGGGACTCAGTGCATCCCTTGTCCCTGCAGGAGAGCGGCACACGGCCGTGGAGCATCCTGTTTACTGCCTGGGAAATTCCCCCTAGGGCTGCAGGAGGCAGCCTGGCTGTGCCCACCCCCCCCCCCCAGCTCCCCAAGCATCTTTGACGTTTTGAGAGAATAAGCTCTCCTTGCCATTTGCAACATGCTCTGATGTGTTACTGATCACCAGCTTTGAGGGGATCCCATCAGGGACATCACCAAGTTGAAAAGATGGGTGTTGCAGCACTGATGATATTACAAGTTAAAAGGTTCTCCCTAGTAGAAAGACAGAGCAGGGCTTAAAGGAACAAGGCCTTGACATCTCATTCCTAATGTTGCATGCTGTACCTACTGTGGGAATGATGCTTGCTCAGAGAGTGTATTTTGGCAAGCAAAAATCCTATGAGCCTTATTATTATTTATGTCAGTTTTTCTCCAGAGCTTTTTTTGGTTAGGTTTGTGATTTATGGTGTTTTTATTCCAGCTACTCGGGAGATTCTCTGATGGATTACAATCTCAGTAAACTCTAACTCCAGAAGAATGACAGCTAAGAGACTTAAACCAGACTTTTTGCTATCCTGGAGAGGAACTGGGTCCCACGACTTGGAGTTTTTTTAATACTCTACCTCCCTCTGCTGTTATCACCGCGAAGTTCCTCAACAATGGGAAATCATGTACTTGCGGCTTCTATTTCTATGCTCTCGCTCCTGGCAATGATGGGAGATGCGGACAGTAAAACAGACAGTTCCTTCATGATCGACGCTGACCCCAGTCGCTGCATGAGGCATCACTATGTGGACTCCATCAGCCACCCCCTGTACAAGTGCAGCTCGAAGGTAAGGGCTCCTCTCACCCCCCTCACTGCAGGGGAGTTGTTAAAATGAGCCATTTTGTGTGAGTCCCTCTGCATCAATTCCTTGTGACCAAAATGCAAATGCAGAGATAGAGACACCTGAGCATACATGTCAGGTGGAGAGGAAGTCTCCTGGGTCTTTTCTTCTTCACCTTTTCAAAACGAGAAGCACACAGTGATGGGTCAAACTAACACGCACTAAGTGAATCAAGTCAAAGGAGCAAGTTCGGGGCTCAGCTGCCAGCACCAAGGAGATGGGCAAGTTTGGAAGAGTAGATCATCCCAGTCAGACCTCTCCTGCAAGTGAGTCTTTAATCCAGAGCATGTAAACTTACAGCTTGTGAGACTGAGCCCTGAGATAAAGAATCAAGCTATAAAGTGGTAATGAAAAAAGAATGTGAAAAACACTGCTGATTTTTTTCCCCCATTTAGTTTCAAAGCCTTTGTTTTCGTGAAGAATGCCAATTGGATGTTTACTTTAGGGCTTCACAGAGAGAAATAAAAGCTTGCCTTTCCTTTGAGATTTCAAGCCTGAAAAATCTTGTGTCGAAACGGTCAGTATATGTAGCCCACAGTCATTTATTTCATTGTGCGGAGAAAAAGAATAGGGAGAAACAATGGGAAAATCCTTGCTGGTCCCCTTTGTCTTGTCCTCATTTGTTCCAAATGAACTAAACCAGTGTGTATGCTGTCTCCACATTGGCCGTCCTTCTGTCCCTCAGAAAGGGATTTGCCTCACACACCCAGCTCCCTGGGTTGGCAGAAGGGAGCAGCAGCACTTTTGCTGGCTCTGGGACACGTAGGAGAGCAATCGAAGATGAGTGCATGGTGGGTTTTAGGGCAGGAAGGCTAGCTGTGGTGTTGCCTAGGAGCAAAGCCCAGCAGCATCAAGCCTGGGAGATTTGAGAAGGGAGGAGTCATGCTGGCTGCAGAGACCCCTCTTCCTTCACCTGAGTCCCTCTGCATGCAGAATATTTGTTTCTTGGGCTCAACGTGTGCATGAGGCAATACCACTGGCAGCAGAAGGCCATAACGTGTAGAATAAAGCACAGAGAGAAGCATCAACAGAAAATCGTCCCAGCCCAGTGCCCAAGCACCAGGAGGTGCCTGTGGCAGTGGCTGGGCACCATCAGTGGGGCTAGGGGGCCTGGCAGCCTCCAAACTGGGCACGTGGGAAGGCCAAGCTTGGGGCTCCCTTACACCCATCTCACAGCCTGCTGGGCTGTGTGGAGAATGGGCTCCCATGTCCCAGTCTGTCCTCTCCTGTGAGCTGGCACCCCTCCGATCCCTGGCTGCAGTGAGCTCCCACAGCACGGCTTTGCCTCTGCTTCTTGCCTCTTCAGCAGCCTCTCCTGTCCCCAGGACTGGTGCCTCTGTGCTAAACACACTCCTGCATCCCTCAAAACAGCCCCCGCAGCACCCCATCTGTGGTTTTCTTATTTGTTCAGGGCATTGCTTCCTGCACAACTCATGGGCTGGGCGTCCTTGTGGCTTTTAGGGTAACTGTGTTAGGTAACAGCCAATTCCTTGGCTGGGCGTCCCAGTGGCTTTTAGGGTAACTGTGTTAGGTGGAGCCTGTGTTCCTGTGACCAGGAGTTGTGACTGCACCTCTCCAGCATGCTGTCATTTGTTTTGCACCATGGCTGAGATGTGCATGCTCCTGATCACCCGAACAAAGCCCTTTTACTGTGTTCCTGCCTTCCTTGCTCTGTTTCCTCTCCTAGTTTTTCTTAAAATCCCAGCTGGTGCAGGCATCAGATAGGGCACTGGTTTTGTGAAGGAAACACGAACACTTCCTTCTCTTTGAGAAACAAGGAAGGAAGGAAGGAAGGAATCCCATCACCAACTCAATTTCTTATCATCCCTATGACAGAGAAAAGCAATCAAGCTTGTAGGAGTAAGACTGATGGAAATAAGAACAAGGAAGACAATCTAATGAAAAACATATTATTTTAAAACAGGGCTTTGAGAAAAAAAAAAAGAAAAAAAAAAAGCTGTTGACATAAACATGGTGTAACTCTAACTGCGAGAATGTCCGTGACATTTTTTTGAAATCAAACCTTTAATGGAAATCATGTTTGAAAATATTATCACATCTTTTGTCTTCCCAAATTCCACAACAGTTTTAAGAAATGTGTTTTAACAATACTGTAAGTTGTATGGATTTTCTCATGAAGTGGAAAATGAAAACAGTTGAAAAGTTTCCATACAAAGCAGAACAATTTTGACTTTTCCTAGAAACCTTCTTTCTGCTTGTTAAGTCAAGCTTTTTTTTTTTTTTTTAAGGTCTCAGGAATCTGAATCATTCTGCTAGACATATGGCTTCTGTTCTGGATTTAGCATATAAACACAGATCGATATTAGACTTGCTAATGAAAATTAGACACAATGCCTGCTCCTATATATATATATATTGTGATAAAATATAAACAAGCCAAAAAAAGGCAAGTTCTGCTGGCATAGCTGTGGGAATTGTGGTACCTCTTGTTTCCACTGAGTTTCTATTGTGGAGCTTGGACAGACAATTTCTGTCAAGCAGAGACTTTGCCCATTTTTGGCATGACACATTGGTTCCACCAAGCCGTCCCTTTTCACTCTGTATGTTTTCCCTTTTAGTGCAGCGTAGAATTACAGAAGTTAAAAATGGCTTCAGAAATTGCAAGATGCATTGCATTTGCTGCCTGTCTTGGTTAAAAAAGGATTGTGTCCGCCATAACTCTCTGTGGAGGCTGCCAATTGTACCCACATGGGAAGTAGTTGGGTTACATTTGGAAATGTCCAGCTAATGTAATTTAGCCATTGAAATCCCTCTTGCTTGTGACTTCGAGCAGATGTTGAAAACAGGTTTCCAAAGCCTTCGGAAATGTAGTCCATTATAGTAACAAAATGTATAGAAGATGCAAAGGAGGGATGAAAGAAAGTAATTTGTTCCTGAAAAACCGTGTTTTCCTTTGACTTCAAGGAAATATGTGTGTCAGCCTATGAATACTGCCTTTCCGGACCATAATGGTTTCTGCCTGACCTCTGTCACTGATCTTAAATGTGCTGGATCATCTCACCAGTGCAATCAGATCCTCGTAAATTACAGTATTGGCTGTCACAAGTGCTTCCTCCAGATGTGCTGGAGTGCTACTATTGACAGCCTAGGAGCAAAGAATCCAGGCCAGAGAGACATGCCAGATGAAGAAAGATTTAGGAAATGGATGAAGACGTTTGCTCAAGAGGTGGCTTGTGAGCTTTGCAGCTATTCCTGTTTGTGGCTAGGCTGTGTGCAAGTCAAGCCTTTGCTTGTGCATTTCAGCACATCTGTTCTCTAGGCCTCGGTGTGCTGCTGAAGGGTGTGGAGTAGAGGACTACAGACACCCACTGTAACAAACCAGTTCTAAATTTCCAGCACATGGTTGCTCTACAGCCATCAGATGCTTATGAGCTTGCTGACTTTAAGTGTGAAAATATATTTTTCTAGCTGCCAAACAAGCATGCAAAATCCCTGCTGCTCTTGTCTTGCATCACACTGCACTCCCGTGAATAGCACCGCAAGGTGACATGCACAGGCTACTATGTGCGGGGGAGCAGGGGAGCCGAGAGGCACAGATATCAGGTTATAAAGTACCCACACATTTTTACTATATATACACTTACTGTATTACTGTGCTATGCCATCAGATCATTACTAATTATTCAGGCGATAATCTCTATTGCGCTATGCTATACGCTGCAATAAACAGCTGGTGCAATTGATTAAATGGCAAAGCAAAGCTTTTAAAGTACATGCTATTTCCAGCTCATTTGCACACCTGCTAAAATCTGCTGGTGCTGTTTGGGATCTATGAGGAGGAGGTTAAATTATGCCGAGGGCTTCAGGTTAGTCCAGAAGTTTAGAAAGGCATCAAAATGGGAAATCTGAACAGATTTTCTCCTGCAAGCTTGACTAGAGGGCCATGGAGTAATGCCTTTTGTAAAAATTTACACTGTAATCCAAAAATAAGGTGTAAAACCAACACTGTGCAATTTTATGTGATTAATTCTAACCATCCTCTTCTGAGGTATGGTAAAACTAGGTAGCCAGAAAAATCTGAGGTTGAAATTAGAGTCTCCAAAGAATGAAACATGTTTTAAAAGGCAAAGCTCACTAAGCAATTATAAATGCAGTGGTGTATTGAAGAAATATTGATTGGTTTTGCACTAGAAACGCTGAGATAGATATTGATATTATTAGATTTTTTTTTTTTTCCCCTGGTGCTTCTGATAGTACCTGCCAATACAGGAGCAGATGCATGCTATAACCTCCTTAGGATAAAAGTGCCAGAAGTGACTAATTGTTCCGGCTCCAGAGGCATCAAACATTAGAAGTCATGACCATCATACAGAAATGTGTGCTGTCACGTTCAGTCCGAAATCACAGAATCATAGAAATGTTGGTTGGAGGGGACTCTGGAGGTCCCCTAAACCTTCCAAAAAGCAGCTGGTGGCCATTTTATGTCCCCTATTGCCACTCCTGAAGACCATTTGTCTGTGTTGTCTTTATAACTCTCCTTTGAGTGGTTGCAGGCTGCAGCCAGATTGCTTCTCGGTCTCCTCATCGGCCAGAAGCTGGGGAAGAGACTGCTCATGTTCTGATGACCTGCTCAGAGTGGGGGGCCTAAGGAGGGCTGTCAAGATGCAGGGAAGGAAACTGATTGTCTTAAATGTCCTAATCTGCTGTCTTTCCTTTGCAATGCACACAAGGTTAGACACCCATGTCGCTCTTCACCAGCTGCCTGACTCACTATGGGAAGGGAGTTTTGTTTGCCAGGGGATAAAAGTGGATGTTCATCTGTCAGTAACGGGGTGCTAGGACTGTAGTAACTGTCCCTTGCCCTCTTCTCATACACACTAAATACACTGGTATGATGGAACCTGATGTTGATGATACATCCAAAGCTTACATGTGACTCAATATTATACAGGAATTTCATTCCCATACCTGTATTGCTAGCAGTTGAAGTGAATTTTCTTATGAATAGGCAGAATTAAAGAAAGGGGACAATAAGTTCATACTAAGAATCAAGAAAGATGGCAAGTTTATTGGAGAGCAACAAGAACCTCTTTCTTAATTAAACTGAGGAAGAAGGTGGTAGGTACCAAGCCAGCACATCAGCTCATGAAGGCAACTTCCTTGTGATCAGCCCATGTTGACTGAAGTGTAATTGTTAATATATTAGTGCATTTCCAAGTAACCATTTTAGCATGCAACTATGCTTGGAAGAGACATTTTAAAGTACTGTACAAAGTGTGTTCATTATGGATGATAAGTGCCTTTCCCGAGGACACCGGCAGTGATGGTATATTGTACTTGGTGTTTTGTAGCCAGTCAAGTATGAGCAGTGAAAGAATTTCAGAGGTGTTTAACATTGTAAAATATTTGCTATCATATCTGTAGTTGTCCTTTTGGATTGTCTAGAGAAGTCATGAGATGTGTGCAACAGAGTTAAAATGCAATTATCTTCTTTGGTTATAGGATAGAGTTACTACTCTATTAGTGGATATTTTATAACCTTTGCTACATTTTTACCTTGCTTGGATGTTACAAAAAGTTGATATTGAACTTCGTATTCGTTAGCCAGAATTAGCTGATTTGGACTTAAATAATATTTAATTCCCCAAAAAGGTATGAGAGGTTGTTTATAGCTCTACAAAACTTAGCTCTGCAAGGTGATACCAGTTGTTTCTAGCCACATGATCACCTGATCATGAAGACATCATTTCCACATTTTATATAGAGCTTGGGAGACTGTAGCTATCTCACCTGCTCAATGAGGGATTTTTGGGAAGGGAAGCAGGTGACTTCCCATGGGATTTCATTCCTTAGCACCTCCCATTGTACAGGTTATCCTATCCTGGTTACAGTTCACTTGGTGCACCCAGGAGAAGATCCATGGAGCTTGTACTGCTTTTGAAAATCTCACTGGTGAACCCTCACACTTAGCAAGGAGTTCATATCTCTTTACATTTTCACTGCCTTATGCTATGCAGTGCATTTTATACAGACACAACTGATATAATTATATATAACATACACACACACAATTGCAAATACATCTTCCAGGTGATCTTTGCAGACAACAGAGCTAGAAACTTACTGCTTTAGAAGCCATAAACTAAGCTGCTTCTTTATATTGCTAATTTATATGTTTATATATCTAAGCATTTGAGAGATTTACTGGCCCTGAGGACCAGTTCTGCTGATCACTACTATATGAACTCAAAACATTGGAAAATATCCAGCTGAAGCATCGGTTTGGCTGATGATTTAAGGGCTTGGCTGCCCCAACCCCAGGATTAACAAGCCATGCCTGCAGTCACTGTGCCTGGAAAATGGGGCCGGCTGCAACTGTTTGGAGTCCTCAGGTCAGCTTTCAGAAAGCCAGGCACTGTATTTCTTATCAGTAATGGTGTCTGGGTGCCCAGAAGGACCTTTTCCTTTTTCCTCCCGTCCACGTTATCTCCTCAGCTCACTCGGGCATAGCTCCAGGGCAGTGTATGCATGGGGCCGGGTTCCACCACCCCGGCAGGGAGATGCAGGAGGTGAAGGAAGGTCAGCCAGACTGGAAGGACCTGCCCTATCTGCAGGTGCTAGAATGTGCTCTCACAGCCACTGAGGCATGTTTCCTAACCCGTTATCTCTTCCTTCACAGATGGTGCTGCTGGCTCGCTGCGAAGGACGCTGCAGCCAGACGTCGCGCTCGGAGCCGATGGTGTCTTTCAGCACCGTCCTAAAGCAGCCTTTCCGCTCCACCTGCCACTGCTGCCGGCCCCAGACCTCCAAGCTGAAAGCCATGCGGCTGCGCTGCTCAGGTGGCATGCGGCTCACCGCGACCTACCGCTACATCCTCTCCTGCCACTGCGAGGAGTGCAACTCCTAGGGGCCTGCCCGCCACAGCAGGATGCTGCTGCTGGGGAAGGCTCCTGAGAAGTAACCCTGGGTGAGGCCAGTGCTCCCAGCATGGGGTTGCAGGAAGGACACGACTAACCAAGCTGGGCTGGAGCCAAGAGCTAACGCAGAAAACCTCCTGGGGCCCTGGATGCTGCCAGTACCAATGCACAGTCTGTGACAAAGGCAAAAGCACGTGGACTTGTTTTTGAGAAACCTTTTTTTTTTTTTTTTTTTTTCCTGAAAGGATATTTTTGCCAGTTTCTTCTTTTTCAGGCCCAGCCCTGATGACAGAGGGGTGCCTTCTCTATAGGCCCAGGGCAGCAAGGGAACAGGGAGGAAGGTCAGCTGGATGGCAGTGCTGCTCTCTGGAAGTCGGCGTTTGGGCAGAGGGTGGGCATCAGTCCCACACACCACCTCTTAACCTGTCAGTGTATTCTCAGTCTCCTCATAATATTGGTTTTCAGACAAACTGTGTCATTGGCAAGGGTTACCTGTTACCGATCTAGCAGACAACTGCTGGATAACTTTAACTGTGGTTTAGCAGAAATTGCAAACATATAATTGAAAAGTGAACCCGGTATGAAATGTAGCACTGGGATTACCCAGTGCCAGCTAAAATGATTATTTGTGGTACACAGCACCACAGTTCAGTGGCTGAGGAACTCTTTAGAAATGAAAGGTCATGAGACTCATTTTCCCCCTCTAAAAACCTGGAAATGTGACACATGGCAATGGTCACAAAAGCCATTACTCGAACACTAGAAAATAAACAAAAATTAAAATGATACATAATAAGTGGAGTATTTTCTTAACTTGGGTAGAACTCTTGATGTGCAGAGCCACTAAAGTAATGACCAAACCTAGAGTTTATTTTCATCTATAGACCACTGAGCATCACTTTTGCTTGGTGTGCCCATAGGAGTTTTAAAGCCAAGTTTGAACCCCAGTGTTATCCACTGGATCACAAGGGCTGTGTTTTGATTTACCTAATGATCTGCTACCTGGGGCGCTGGTGGATTCACCATCCAGCTTGGCAGCTGCTGGATGGGCTGTAGGCCCACAATGACCTAGATAAGCCATTATTTGGGTAGAAATGAAGATGCCAGAGACATCTCTATCAGGTAAGGACTCAGGTTCAGTGCAGTTTCTGTTCTTTGGTAGGATCAGCATGCACTGTCCCACAGTTAATCTCTCAGACAGGCTGGAGCAGCTCTCCTGCTCAGCAGTGTCTGACGCACTGTGGTGAGGACGGAAAGTCCTACCCAAGCCCAGCGTTTGGTCCACCTGTTCAGCTCCATCCCGTCTGTCTGTAGCAAATGCCACATGCAGCAGCTCAGAGACACACACTGATGTAGCAGGAGGTCCCCGAGGTCTGCCAGGGATGGCAGCTGTCCTGTGGTCTACACAGGAGTAACTGAGACTGCTAGGGCAAAGCCAAACTCCTCTGCGACTAACTCCTTGTGGCGAATAGGCTTGGGATGTGAAGGCAGGTGGGTGACAGACATGGACCTCACAAGCCAAATCCTTGAGCAGTATGGCAATCAGTCCTAAGTGGAAAATTAGAGGGGACAAATACACCTGCAGACATTGGTTAGGGAGGAGTTTGTGTTGCCTGAGATGAACTCTCTTTGTCATCATGAGATGGCTTGGAGGTGGCCAGTTCTTAACATCACAGTACTGCATGCAAACAAACAGGTGAATCAAACTGTTAGAAGCTGGGGGGCTCGGATTAAAATGTCAAAACCATGTGTAACAAGCCCCAGTGAGCTCATTAGACACCATGCATTGTTTCCACGCTGTCAACCATTCTTCTCACCTCTGAAGAATGGTTTGAACATCAAAGGGTGAAGGCTGGGAGCATGAGCTGGGCATTATCAGCAGACTGCTTTATATAGAAGATCATATGGGCATCCCTTTTTGACTCTTTCAACCTCCAGCAGCTAAAAACCCCATCATCCAAAAAAGCACCAACCTCTACTGTTCATAGATAGAGAAATTTCCTGTCGTTATCCAAAACATCAACAATAACCAAGTAACTGCACTGCAAAATATGTGAAACCTCAAAGCACACAAGCAGTCCTAAGCAGCTGTCTGAGGAATGGGAAATGTTTTAAGGGTAGCTGCTATATCTAGCCACCACTGGCCTCCTCTGCCAGTGCAAATGGGAGGCCACAGGGCTGTGACACAAGGTGTAGGTGACAATTAGCCTCCTGGTAGCTCTGCTGGCTGGGTGGGCAGCATGGCACCCTGTGACAGTCCTGAAATGGGGTCAGAAGAGGGCTTTGAGAAGAGACCCCCCCCCCTCCTGGGCCAATTTAGAAAATAAAAAAATAAAAAAATATTTATAGTAAGAGAAGAGTTTGGCTAGTATTTATTTCCACATCCCTTCACTGTCACAGTGTAAGAGCTATAATTGCTCAAACAGGTCGCACAGAAGTTATTTGTGTATTGGTGTTTCAACCAAAGATATTTATTTTTTTTCCCCTCTCACACCCCACATTCCTTCCCCTTTTGCTTGATTCCTCTAGTGAAATCATCACCTTGTGATCATAAAGTCTGTTGCTGGGCGTAAAGGTGAAGTGAATTCCACATCATCTAATTTAACTGCTGAGTCAAATAAATGCACAGAAGCAATAAAAACAGAAATTAGGCATCATGAGGCAAAACATGCTTGTAAATAGCTAGAAATGGATATTAAATAACAAATCAAACTTCCAAATTCTTCTTTTAGCTTTGTCAGGCAATCTTTACATTAACATTAACAAAAGGTGGAGCTATTCTGCCAAAAGACTCTCATAAAACTATATTTTGGTACATTTTCATAAGAATATTAGGCAAGTGAGTGCTGAATGAAGCACACAAGGTTACTCATGGTAAAAATCAATTTTTGATTCAAAAATCATTTTGAAACAAAGGAAAATGAGGCTTCAGGTAAAAACTACAGGGTTTGGCTCAAGAGAAGGCGTCTAAATGGTGTTTGGAGATGAAGCAGTTTCCTAATTTCTTTGCTTTACCCCACTCTATGTACTTAAGCTCTGTTTTTCAAGTGTGATTACTGCGTATGTGCTTCTTAAATTGGGTTGGTTTTGAACAACAAATGGAGGGAGAGGTTTACTTGTCCAGATAATACTGTAGAGCTTTTTCTTTGCTAAAGCATCTTCTCCCTGAGACTCCAATGACACAGCTTTCTCTTTTCCCTCCCCTGGTTGTGCCTCACTCTTCAGGCACAGAAAGGCTGGTTCAACTGTGGTGGTCCTGCAGTTTGTTCAAGATGTGATATGCAGATTTTTAACTCCCGTGCCCTCTATTTTCTCAATTAAGTTTCTGAGTCCAGCTTGGTTTGCTTTTGAAAGCCACCCATCCCAGCAGTGGGGGTGTTACATTTCAGATGCATTGAGTGCACTCATGGAGACCACAGGAAACACTAAAACGTTGCTGACCTCCTTTGCTTGCAGGAAAAAACTTATAGTGCCACTGCCTTTTGTGTTTATCAGAAATAATCTGTGATTTGACAAAGAACCCACGATCTTGCATATTGTAAGTATTCTGCCCCTTCTCTGTAACAGTGTGTGTTGGGTCAAACATTCTGTTTGTGTGTAGGAAGGTCTGAAATCAAAGTCTCTACCAGCTTGTGTGAGTATGCATTGTAGGCTTTGCAAAAGAGAGGCAGCACAATCATTGACACAGTTGTCACTAAATGCAGTGCAGTCTGAGTAAGCTAAGAATATCCTGGACATTGGCAGAAAATTCAGTCTTCTCTTTGGGCTTCAGTGTTCTGTGTGCCAAGTGACCTCATGCAGATGCAAGTTCCTGGGTAGTCCCTGAAGAAAAGGCAGAGGTAACCTCTGCTGGTCAGAGAGGCTTCTGTCCAAAAGGCTGAGGGCCGAGAATATCTCAGGCAGGTGTCTGAGTATATTAGAAATTCTGGTTGCAAAATTCACACGAATCGTATTGAAAATGCATTGGAAGTATTTCAAGTACTGAAATTGCTGACTGACCTCTTTGCTCTTTGAAAATGAAATAAATATGCTCTTGCAGAAGTTAAACATTAATAAGGGTGATCAGCCCCACAGATTTATCAAGGACGAATCTGGTGCTATTAAAATTAAGAACTCTTGATCTTTTTGTTATATCAATGTGTAAATGCAGATGTATATATACGCATAAAACAGCTCTATTTCACAGCCATGTCTCTTCAACCTCACAGCCTTCTACCCCTCCTTGAGAGGCTGCTAGTTAGAGAGGACCAAGCACATCTCCTAGCTCCTCTCTACTGTTCTTGGAAAGCAGCTACTTTTCACAACCAATGGCATGGACAAAATTTAGCAAGCAGGTGGCCTGAATCTCTCTCATAGATCTCCACAAGTGAGACCTCAGAGTAGGAACCCAAGGCCACCAAAATCCATCAGCTGACTCTCAAATACAGCTCTCTGTGGTCACGTTAGGGGACGTTTGCTGTAGCCAAATAAATATTCCAGGCACAAAGCCCTGTTGCTGCCTTTATAAAGGGGATCAGGGTCATCCCATATGAAGCTGCATGTCTACATTTACTCTTTTCACCTGTACATTTTATTTAAATTAAGATTAATATAAATTGCAGATTTTCCCAACTTTAGCTTTGATCCATTTGGGATATGGACAGAGAGAATTATTAGCACAATTAGTTTTTAGAAAGGTGTTTAGAAATTGTGTTATTTCTCATTTCTGGAATTGTTTAAAATTTTAGTTATTTTCTACAGAATGTAACTGCAGATGAGAATGAAGCAAAGCAGAGGAAGTCTGGGGGAACAAAGATGCCATATTATGTACTTTGCTAAAACTACAGTAGGGCCGGGGGGAAGTGAGGGAAAAAGGATCTAGCTCTGTAATGCACGTGCTCAGGATGTTGTCAGCCTTCAGCATCAGATATTCATAAATCAGCTGCCCTTAACTAAGGGAAATTCAGAGTTTTGCTCATTAAAGTTTCTTCATTCCTTTCCCCTGCCCTGCTTCCATTGAACCTCTAACCCAAGGGAACAATCGTGATGCTGGGATCTAGGCGCTAATATTAGAGACATCTCCACGGTGTCACACAGAGGGCTCATCCAAACACGCAGTAACTGGACATGGAGGGTGGCAGAAGAAACCTGTGACCTGCTGCAGCAATACAGTGCAGACTTTAAAGCCGCACATTTTAGTATTTAGCCATGATTTTAATAATCATAGCTTTGTAGGAAATGGTTTGTCTTACACTCTTTCAACTAGGTGTAAAAGAGAAAAATACAGAGACACACAGATCTACCTTTATATATTCATAAATGCATTTGTATGCATTTAAACCTTAATAGTACCATTGCTGCCAGACAAAATTGCTGCGTGAATGACCTTGAACTGCTTAGATACCGAGAACACAATAAAATCAAAAGCCATAAATACAAAATGACGCTGGATCAGCAGCATGCCCAGTGCGAGGGAGGCAAAGGGCATTACTGACTCTGCTCCTGCGTTTTGCAGAGTCATGCACGTTTTCCCCTCGCACATCGTCAGGTCCCTGCGGTTTCCCCTCCTTTCCTGGGCGGCAGCTGGGGCTGGGGCTGAGCCTTTAGGTGGAGCTCACGTACTGCAGCTCCTGCTGGCCACAGCCCTGCGAGGAAAGAGCCAGGCAGCAGTGCTGGTCTCCTGATTTTCACAGTTTGTGTTAACTGCTGAGCTCCTCGCCAGCTGAAAAAAAAAAAAAAAAAGGTTTCTGGAAGCTGTTTGCGAAGGACTTTTGTCCTGACTGGGCGCATAGGCATGCTGGTAAATTCTTTATTTAACTTGGTAAAGTTCAACGAGGCAAAGTGCAAGGTCCTGCACCCTGGGAGCTGCCACCCAGCTGGAAAGCAGCTCTGCAGAAAAGGCTGTGGGGGTCCAGGTGGACGCCACGCTAAACATGAACCAGCAACGTGCCCTTGTGGCAAAGAGGGCTAATGGTATCCTGGGCTGCATTAAGCAAAGTATTGCCATCAGGTGGAGGGAGGTGATCCTTCGCCTCTGCTCAGCCCTGGTGAGACCACCCCTGGAGTGCTGGGTCCATCCCTGGGCTCCCCAGCATAAGACAGACATGGTCATACTGGAGAGAGTGCAATGCAGGACCACCACAAAGGTGATGGAGGGTCTGGAGCACCTCTCCTGTGAGGAGAGGCTGAGAAAGCTGGGGCTGTTCAGAGGGGGCTCAGGGGGGTCTCATCAATGTCCATAAATATCTGAAGGGAGGGTGCAAAGAGGAAGGAGCCAGGCCCTTTTCAGTGGTGCCACAAGCAAGGCCTGTGGCAGCTCAGGAGAATGAAGAATGTGGACATCCTGAACAGTATCAGGGGATAGCTTAGGACAGCAGAAGGGGATAGGAAGAGTCCTGGAACCTGCAAGACACGAAAAGGCAAAAACACTGCACTCCACTTTTCTTATTTCTCCTAAAGCTGCCAGAAACATCAATCCATACTCTCAGAAGAGCCTGACATAACCTCAAATCTTGCCTACCACAATTTTATACTCCCCAGCCTCCTGGGATGCAGCACTTTTTTTTTTTTTTTTTTTTTTTTTTTTTTTTTTTTTTTTAAGCAGCTTTATACTGAGGGCATCCTCTGGTATCTGTAGAGTGGTGAGAACCTTACATGGGCATCCAAGAGGTATCAGCAGGTGCCCTGTGTCCCATTGAAATACTGGCAGCAAATGAGGTGAGGTTTATAACAACTGACCCTAGCTTGTTGCCCCAACAAACTAAAAAGTTTGATGGCTAGAGTGAGCCTGGGCTGTGGGGTCAGCATGCAACAGACTCTTGCATTGTTTCTACAAGGGTGGTGGCATGAAATACCAGCAGTGTTTCTCTAACTCCACTGTCATTTCATATGAAGTACTGTGACTTTGAGCTCCTGCTCCCCTTCTTGCACCTAACATAAGTTGTGAGGTTTTGTTGAGCGTCAAACAAGGTTGATACCACAAGTCTCAGACAATTTCAGCTGGGATAGTCTACCTTCTAGCATCCTAGCTTTATGTAGCTGGGACAATAAAAGTGAAGCACAGCTCAGACACTCAGTTAACAGCCAAGGATTTTGAAGAGCAAATTTTGTGATCCAGCTTCATTTTCATACTTAAATGATATTTGAGCCTTTACAGGTGAGAATCACTAACAGGTAGAAGAGGATACTTAAAGTGATGCCTCCATGGAAGAATTGGGTGTAACCACATTGTAGACAAAGGAAAGTCCAGAAGGGTGAAAGGTACTTTGAAAGCAAAACAAAATAAAATACAAAAACAAATAAGACAAAGCCTAAATCCAAACTAAGTAGGCTTAATAATTCTGCATCCTACAGAGATGCTCTCCTTTCCTATTTTGGTGTTTATTTATTTCAGCTGCATTTTCATGAATTCCTGGTCTTATGCCACTTGTGCAAGAAAAAGAAAAAACAGCAACAAACAAACAAAACCTGATGGTTGTGAATAGCCATAAATATAAGCTGTTTTCTAGACAAACTTGTCAACTGAAACTACATTTGCACCATATAACCTTCTGCATTTTGTGATCTCTCCTACCAGCATCCAAACCTATTTCTCATGCATGTGGTAAGAAGTTTTAAAAGGAAATCCAGTTGTAAGGAAAACAAATTTCAACTTTAACATTTTGCTGATACATGCTTTTCATTCTGTTCTTATTACTTTATTTTCCTCCCTGATCCCCTGTTTCTTTCACAGGATAAAGCCCAATTATTACAAATGTAAACACCATTAGTAATTTAAGATGATCTCATAGGTCATGGTTAGAAAGACTTACTATCCCTTTCACATGACTACTGCTAATTACTGTTAGGGGCTACTCAGATCAGCTTAACAAAAATTCCAGTGTTGCAGCATTACCTCTGTACTGTAACTATTATCCTCCTCACTTCTTTTCTCCTGCACTCTAAAAACATGCACCAAAACATGGCTAGAATATACCAAATAGTGTATATATCCTGTGTGTTGCACAGAACTTAGCAGGTGGGATTTGGCTCACAGACCAAAATACCTTGATTTAGACCTGTGTCTTAGCCAGATGTCTGGCTTCCCACTGCAGTCAGCAGAGATCCAGCTGAGATGACCGAGTCTGGAGTCAACTCACCTGACATGGACATGACATGAAGCAGGAGGGACTGCAAATATACTGGAAGAGAGGATTGGTATTCAAAGAGATCCTGACAAACTGAAAGTGCTGCCTAAATTAGAACAGAATTGTTCAGTTGGACGTGACCTTCAGAGATCAATTGCCTGACCACTTCAGTGCTACCCAAAAGTACATTAAAAAAAAGCACATTACTAAGGGCAATAGGCATCAACCACCTCTCTAGGCAGCCTGTTCAAGTGTTTGACCATCTTCTCAGTAAAGATTTTTTTCCCAATGTCCAACCTGAATTTTTCCTAATATCCAGAACAGAGACCTGCAAGCTGCAGCAGTCATGAAAGAATAATCAGCTGCACAAATACAAGCCTTCACAGCAATTCTCCAGGAAGAGATAAAGAGCTTATGGTGGGTTACTCCAAAGCACTATTCAATAACACCATGTTGTTATGAGAAAACTACATGTGATACTTGAAGGCATTGTGAGGCATCTGAAGCAATCCTTCCAGTATACTCAGCATTAGCAAAGCTTGATCTGTTATAGAGGAGAGAAATTCCAGTAGACAAAGGGAATGAGAACAGCCTATAAGAAAGAATGCAAAGACGTGGGTTGTATGAACTAGAGAAAAGAAGGCTGAGGGAAAATCTGCTGAAAATATTAAAATATGCAAAAAGCATCTGCAGAGGGTAGATTCCTAACATCTATAACGAATAAAATAAAATAAAATAAAATAAAATAAAATAAAATAAAATAAAATAAAATAAAATAAAACCTTGCACAGAAGACAATGAGCTGGAAAAAAAATGCAGTAGGTGGTTGTGAAGAGATATCCTTGTGTGTCTTTAAGCACAGTTTAGATAAATGTCATTCTAGAGATGGTTTAAGTACTGCTGATCCTACCTTTGGATAGTGCAGTGAAGTAGATTATCTCCTTGGGCCTCTTTCAGGCTCCTGAATCCATGCCCCTGTATGTAACAGGGCAATGTGACAATTTCATCACAGTATCTCTTCTCCTGGATGAGTTCATGATACATGACTCCTGAGAAGAAGGCTAAACAAACTGTGCCACTAAATCAAGCAGGGGAGCTCAAGGCATTCTTCCTCATCATGGAGGCTCCCACAAAATAATCACGTTGACTTCGAAGTGATTCTCTGATCAGCAGGCAGAGAAGGAGAATCGCTCATAAGCTGCATTCAAAACTGAGATAAAAAGACAGCAGAGCTGCAAAGTTTTGAGAAAGTAAACATACCACAAATTTATTTCACATAATGGGGCAGCCTACAGAGGCCCGGCAACATTTGACTTGTTAAAGTGTAGGCTAAGTAGAATATTTGTTCTGACTGCTCCTTGGCAAGAGGAAATCGAATGTTAGATTGCAGCTGTGAGCATGAGCTCTCAGCACCCACTGCAGATGCCTGAAGAGCTGAAATAGACTGGATTCAAACTCTTGAACATACCTTTCTGCATCTGTTTTTACCTTTTTTTGCCCCACTTTCTCTCTCAAAGAGCGACTTAATTCTGTTTCTTCTGGTTTTCGTTTTCTATTCCCATTCTTCTTTGTACTCTGCACTTTCCAAAGTCCTTAAAACTCTTGTCACGTAGTCAGGAGGCTTCGAAACCTCTAGAGGACTGAAGTCAGGGAATTCCAATGTGTCCTTGACACAGCCAGTATCAGTGCTAATCCTTCCTTACTATGATGCTCCAGCAATAAAAAGATATGCTATTGGTCTCAAATGCACTGTCAAGGCCAACAGAAATAAGATATCTTGGTTTTGAAGACAAGTGCAGAGAGGCTCAGTCTTTACGGCCATTAAGGTATACACGGAAGGCAATAGAAAAAAGGTAGGGGGAAAAGGTGCCCTGAAACCTCAGAAAACATTCTCCCCCCAAAATATTTTGATGGCAGAAGGTACTGGTGAGGAACAGGGATATGACCTGTAACTACAATGCAAGAAAAGATGGATATGCAGGTTCTGCTGAGAATAGACATCCTGAACTACAGTGGGAATCAGGACACTACTCTGCCTGGGGTTTCCAGTAATAGCAAGGAGCCCAGGTTGAGATGTGTGAGGAATCTCCACCTTTCCCCACGTGAGTTTTGCTGTGTGTATACCTGTGGTACAGCATTGTAGCTCAGAGATCCCAGTTCAAGGGGGTTCCTGGGCAGTGTCACTGACTTCTTGTAATACAGCATCACCACTTACTATCAGTTTTCCACTAGACTTAACCAAAACATGTACTTCCACTTTGAAGAGGAGCTGTTCTATGATTTCCTCCTACTCACCGCATACCCAACTTCAGCTGAAGGGGGAATTATGTTTGCATATTCCCTGATTTCCCACCTACCTATCTATCTGTGCTCCCAAGAAATGCTTGCTTTCAACCTATGTAACATTAAAATACTCTCTCCTAAATTCAAAGACAGACTTGGAGAAAAAAAAAAAAAAGTCAGACCTTCAGTTGCCTCAGGAAGGGAATAGGCACAGTTCCTCATCTCCTGAGCTCAGCAGAACACCTCGCCATACTATAAAATGCTGTGCCACACCATGCTTTCTCATTGCTCCCCTGCTACCTTTGAGACTGAAGCAATGAGCCTCTCTGTGTTGCCTGGTGCTTAGCTCCATCCAGCTGTATTTTACAGGCTAATTGGAGGTGGGAGGCAGCACGTAAATAGGATAATCTTGGGGGGCTTTTCTCTTTTTTTGTACCAAGTATAAATCCTTCAGTCACAAAGAGATGGCAGTTACACAGTCTGCAGGGGAGCACAAATGCCCCTTACAGCTCACGAAAGTGCAGGCCCTATGGGCTCTCTTGGACAAGAACCATGATCTGGAATATGACCAATATAAACAAGGAGATAGGGTGACATTATTACACTTCCCTTGAAGATTACTTTATCAGTAATCTGCCTTGAAATCATTAGGGCTATGAACCTTACAGAGAAGTATATACCAGCCACTGGAATACTTTGCTTGTATCTCATTTAATTGCCATGGCCTTTTTAAATGCCAGCATTGAAAATTTTTCTGTACTGAGATCTAAGTACTGGATGTGTGTTCAGACTCTGAGGCTTCCGAGGAGTGCAGTAATAACCATAATATCATTTTAATTGTATTCCAAGGTTTATTTCTGATTTCACTGGATTATGAATCATCATTGAGTAGCAGGCAAAACTACCAAAGCTAGACACATGTAGGAAAAAATAATATAATTGCTGAGATTTTCCATTTTGCTGCCTCATACATTTAAAGTATGTAGTTCTATCACTTTCATTATAAAAAAAAATATCCAGCCTCTCTGTCTCCTGGCAGGCAGTGTATGAGTGTATGTGCTTCTAGCCCCCTTCCCTCTCCCTCAGGGAGTGATACTTTGATGAGAGCATGATTAGATATTGGAAAAAGAACAGAAATCTTGCTACAACAGAACCGATGTCAAAAAAAATGTAATAAAAGATCACACTGTTCACATGAAAGAAAACAAACAGGTTCTTCATAGCATAGCTGAGACACATCAACCATTTCCTTGCTTTTTCAAACAAATAGTGACAATACAATTTGTCTTACAGTGAACACAGATCAAAATGCTAACAAGATGAAATAACTAACAAATCATGAAGCCTGAAATGTAAATTGTTGCTCCTGTGATATTCCCCTTTGGTATTTATTGCTGTTACAAATATTTAGAGGGAATTTCTATTGTAGAGCATTGATAATGTTGAAATATATCTAAAATTGCAACATCTAATGAATAATATTAGCACAGAATAAGATAGCATTAATGCTAGCTGCAGAATATATGCAGCGAAAACTCTCCTTTGAAATAAGCTATCTGATTTTGCATGTGTCATGTATGGAATTCATGCTGTAGTTTGCATCTGTAAGCACTCGAAATATTCCTTCGCAATAAGACATTGAAGTCTTACACTGTTTCTAGTGGACAGAACTGAGACATGCACTTCTCATCAGCTGAAGAAAGTCAGACATATACGGACAGAAAAGCTTTCTTTTTTTAAAACGTCTAATCATAATCAAAACAATTCCTCTCAGAAAGAATGTTGTCCCATACTTAGGAATTAATGACATCATTTCAATTTTATGCTGTATCGTTAAGCTGTCCACAGACATTAATATTCATTTATATTTTATTGTCACTTTTCTTTAGCACCCAGCGGTTAAGGTCTCTGGCATTTTTGCTCACTGATTTCCAGATCTTTTCTCCTTCAGGCCCATGTCACCTTGCACAAGTTCTGTAGGCAATCACATTTTCTGTAGATAATAAAAAAAATAAATAATTCTCAATGCTGCTTACAAGGCATGAGTATTGTTTAGTTAACAAATGTTAGCACAGAGTTCTAACTGCAAATTCTGCAAATGTGTTAGCTCAGTAATCACTTGCCACAATCTCACAGAACACCATGCTCTGAAGACAAACAGTTCCTCAGAATTCATTTACAAGTTAAGGAGAGTCATTTAAAAGCTTTTAAAATTCAGAATGACATTATTTGGTGACTTATAAGCAACCCTATTACCTCTGGAATAGGTCCCTGTTCATAATGCATTTCATAGTCAGTGGAATGATAAAGGCCATCAGGCTATGAATTTTGGAAACCATTTTTTTAAAATTGCAGTTGATGCCCATGGCATCATATTATCTAACCTTTGTCATTTGGGGAAAGATTATTCTGAAGAAGTGCTTGAATGCTCAATGCCATCTTAAAATATAAACCCCAGAGCCAGACTCCAATGTCTCCAAGGTTGAAAAGCTCTCCAAATCCATCAGCAAGTGTGCCCTGGCCACAGAAGACCCACTATATGCCCACAAGGCATATATCCATAGAGGAATTATGTTCTGGGCCTGCAGAGTCTCCACAGTTATCTTTATTAGAGCATGTCCTATCCACAGGTGACATACCTGTTTCTGTGGTCAACAGTCCTTTGGAGCTCTGGATACTTTGCACAGGCTGGTATCACGAACACTTTTCAGAGGGAAGTGAAAAACAAATTACAGCTCTTCCTAATGAAGAAATCAATCAACATCAAACAGCTGTCATGTCTCTATCCCATGTCTGCATCAATTAAAAGTCATTATATTCACACCTCTTCATACCTGTGCCAATAGATGTGCTATCTTAAACTCCTGTCACCATGAAGTCCTTCACCTAAGCTTTACGTGTACTTCACTGTGTTCTGTTCATAGCCAAAGCCTTGTACATCTGTGATCTCTTCTTCAAGCACAGCAAGCCACTGTGAAATTAGGTATTACAACACTGCCGTATCATAACAAGATGAGAACTAGAAACAAAATTTCTCAACAGTTTATAAGGCATGCCTACTGTTTACTTTACAAAGGCTTATTGCAAAGGAAAACATGCCTTGGAAAATTCTCGATGTGATCTTGAGAGATGAACTTTTAAGATACAGAACAGCGCCCTGGAAGGACTCTCTGGTTTAAGACATCACTGCCATCTGCCTCCCCATTCAGAGCAGCAGGAAAGATTGTTAAGGGGAGTAACAATAATGCATATTTTCCTGAGTTCCTCTGTACCTTCTGTCTTACTAGTTCCTCACATGAAGTAGCAATGTATCAGCAGTATCAGCAGTACCAGCACCACCTGCAATAGTATCAATGTGGCCATCATCCTGCCTTACCGAGGATCATTCTGGTCCTCCATCAACACATTGGTAATGTAAAACCCGCAAGTTTATTTCTGGCCTTTTGATCAGCCCAAATAAATACAGACACTACTGGTCAGTCCAGATCTGCAACACAGTTTGCACTAGCACTGCAACCTAGAAAACCAAGGTTTTAAGGTTCTAAGCATAGTGATGCCCTAAGGGCATGAAAATGGTGCTGGCTTTCTCTGGGATACAGTTCAAGGGTAGAAGCAGAGGGTTTTAAGAATTTGATTCGAAGGTGTATAAGGAAGTGGTTACATGCTGGATTCTGCATGATCTTTCACCATGTACCGTGGGACCAAGTCTACAGAGCACAAAGCCTCACAGCTGTGGAAAGGAACGCTAATCCACATTGTGCAACACCTTCTTTAGAGGAAAACCGGCAGCTGTTTCTCAAGGAAGTGCTTACTTGTAATGCTGTAAAAGCCAGCGTTCATAGGGATGCTGGTTAAAAAGGTACAAGTGTGTCAAAGAATCTCACTTCAGAATAAATTCCACCATTAAGCAAGCCTTGTGGTTACAGTTCCAGAGTCTCCTATGAAAATGTCAGTTAATTAATCGTGGTGTGTTTACTTTGCTTATTCTCTACTATTTTTATTAATCAGTCAATCCCAGACAAGATAAAGACTATTCTAATGACCTCAGGGTATTTGAAATCACTAGCCAATATTCAAAAGTCCATTTCTTTCTGCCATTGACAATACATATCCTCCAAGTAGGAAAGTATGCAAATATACTTGGTTTATTAAAATCTTAAGTCAGTGCTAAGGCTTTTATGACCGTGAATTCATAAGACCTGACTGACATAACTGCTTCAACTGCTTCACCTGATTGACACAACAGAAAAGTCACATTTGTTTGCCATAGTAATTACCAGATGTGGTATTTCTTGTATGTCTGTCCAGGTATCTCTGGGCAGGTATCAGTTCCAGAAACCTGGCTTAAACAAAAGTCTGTCTAACTTCAGTTAATTGCTTGCACACATTCATATTATTTTAATCTAAAATAATACAAGAAGAGCAAATAATTTTATTTATTTATTTATTTAAAGCCAGGAGTTTTACAATAGCAAGAAAGACCCCAACAAAGGCTATCAGAAAATAGTCCCTGACTCCAGTATGAATCTCGCACTGACTCCAGCAGTCAGTGGAACAAGATTTCAAAATAAGTTGGTCATTAAAAAATATGACAAGCAAAAGATGTGGCAGAAGTTGCAGGTGACTAGCACCTTCATACTGCAGCCTGCAATACTAAAAAAAATGCGAACAATCAAACTTATTTTATGACCTGTCTCCAAACTAGCAGAGAGTCATAGCAGGTGAAACAACCCACACCTGAACTAGCTATATGCACAACATAAACAAAAGCAGTAAGCAGTGCTACTGTGCTCAGAACTCATACAGGAGGAGTTTTCCTGACTGCTATGCTTACACTGCAGATACACACAGGTAACAAGAATAAGACTGAGAAAGTTCAGGCTCAGTCAGCAACAATAGAGAATGCCAATGATGGGGAACCTGAAGACAATAACACAAAACAAGACAGACCAAAAGGGTGTTAGGGAAGCAGACAAGATTTCAAAAAGTGTAGAAACTCAAATCAGTGCATGGTCTGATCCCAGAGCATCATTTGGGGTTCCGATAAAATGCTTAAAATAAAAAGATGTCTGTCTGAACAGACAAAGCAGATGGAAATAGCCTTGCTGAGCACCCTACTGAGGTGGCTGCAAGTACCTGCATATGGTGAGTTACAAAGGAGAAGCCCGACACACCACCACTAGATATTAACCACCCCCAAAATGGCATGAGAGAAAGCAATGGCCATAGCACACTGAAAGGGGGCAAGCAGTGAAATCCGTGTGGTGGGCCACCACACAAGGTTTAATTACAACAGAGAAATCACAGAAGGCATGCCTTGATTTTTTATTTCCATCTGCTGTTAATTGATAATTGCCAGAAGGCGAAGCATCACTGCAGTTCTTCTCCCAGACATGCAGACAGTAGGATTAGGTATGTGAACATGACATGCTTCACCCCTCAATATCAAAAGAAACTGTTTTCACACCACAACCTATCTAGATGATATTATAAGTTAAGAATCTAGCTTATGAAGATAGAGCTGGGTCAGGAGAGGTTTTTAGGTAAAATAGTTGAACATGCTCTCCATCCTTGACAAATCCATTCAATGTATTCACCAGCAATAAGAAATTAGATTTCCTTGCACTGAGAAATAGGAATGAGTCCCCTAGTGTGGTCCAGCTGGTTTCTCACAGTGAGAACTGTGATACACCTAAATTCAAAATATTTTGAATTTATTGAAACTAGAAGAGAAGATGGGCTTTGGAGATCTATAAACATAAAGTGAAAGCATCAGGCTCATTTTGCAGAAAAAAAAATACTTATGACTGATCCTGGCTGCAATGCAGGGCAGTTTCAATAAAAACTTAATCTAAATTTGCAAACTAGACTTATTAAAATAACCAAGTGTTTCAAAAGAAGCAGGCTATAAAATTGAAGACAATAATGCAAAGACAGACCTAAATACATACACAAAAGTTAAAAAGAAGACAGCACAATAAGCCCTACTCAATCTTAGATTTAGATTCTAGATTTTAAACTATTGTACAGCTAGCAAGTGCATATTTATTTATTTAATTATTTATTCTCTGGAGGAGGTTTGTCATTTATGAAAATGTTTTAAAGGAAGCATATAAGGAAAAACTGATGAAGAGCTGGACTTGGGACTTATAAGGCAATTAAAGATTTTGAAGAAAGCCTAGGCCTGAAAAGAATAAAAACTGCATAATGATAGAAAGAAAAATAGTATGAGTATGGAAAATCTATCCAAAACCTCAGGGAATGGGATCAAGTCCTGACCCCACAGGATTTAGCACAGAAATACTTGGATTAAACTCAGCATTTTGCAGGGCTGGGATTTTGAGTGTTTAGAAAATGCAGAGTGCAAAGGGCAATTACAAGATAAAAATTTGACTCTGGTCCAGCGTACAGCTAATGCTGACTGTCTGCATCATGGGTGCTTAAAATTTTTGCTATGATGTTAGTAATTAGCAAGGCCCTTGCCTTCCTGTATAAAGGGGATCTCCATGCCTGTTTAAGAAGCTGTATCAACTTTGCCTCGGGACACCAAAGGACACTAATGAAAGGCATGGAGGGTGACCAGCACAACACAGAGCCTTTGCAGGGGTAGTCCTAAAGTTCATGGAAGTGCCAGGAGTTAATCCAATTCTGAAATCACAGCCACCTGATGCTTTTCAGGAACAATGAGATCCTATGGTCTATACAAAATAACCCAAGCAGTAAGTTTCCAGGGAAGATTTGCACTGATTTCTCCCTTTGTTCTAGGTTAGAAATATTAGTTAGCACTTCTATCACAAAGAGCTACTCTCTGAGTAGCTCTTTACTCCCAAATTACATACTTGGCGTATAACTTAGTTTACTAGTTTTAATCATCTGAAAGGTTCACTAGTCTAACTCAGTTAGGTGTCCTTGGTGGTCAATGGAGAGAGACAGGAGTCTTGGGAGGATGCTTGTCTCATCTCTCTTGATTAATTATCTTAGCATAGCACAAATAAGTCTCAAGACCTATGTATCTCTTCCATTTCATAGAGACGGTGTTTGTCAGCCAGTACAGGTGGTTAGCATAAGACAAAATGAACTCTACCTCTAAAAACTATAACATTTTAACCCTTTCCTCTTCAAATCTAGATTTTGCACTAGAAAGCTAGAAAGCACATTTCCCTAACCATTAATTATTTTCAGAGCTCTTCACTGAAGCTATTCCAATTTACACAGAGCATTCTTGGACTATGGAAATGTGTATGGAAATGTGAACAACATCACCCTAGTAGTCACAGCAGCATTACCATATAGCAGATATATGTTAATATTTCATATATACATACATAGTAGCCTCCTCAGTGATAATAACCCTCATATTGATATATATATATATTTATTTTTTTTTCTGCAGAAGAAGAACGTGAGTCTTGTTACTGATGCTGGACTATTTTACCACTGCTATAACATTTAGGGAATGAAGTGTTAGAAGATTTACTGGGGACAAGACCTAATTAGACAGCGAGGATATAGGACAATGGCTAAAAGTGTATTATTTCCTTACGTGCTCTGAGTTATGTCATTATTAATTAATGCATGTTACATAGGACATTTATGTGAAGAAATTTCACTGTTGTAATCTGCTTTGCATCTTTAGCCTTTGCCCATTTAGGTCAAGAAAACAACAACAAAAGAGCTCAGACAGAAAAAAAAAAAAGATGTTACATAGCTAAGACTGTTGATCTTTAAGTCAGAAAATATGTCTTCTGCTTTCAAAACTCTGATTATTTTGGAGCAGTATCCTTCGATTACAAAACTAAATCTGTCTCTGTCTGAAGCAGGAAGATTATTTATTTGGACTACTCTCTGCCATTCTAGGTCATGCCCTGCCTGATGGTCTCTTTAACGTCATTTAGGCTAGAGGTAAACTGGAGAGCTTGGGGCACCTCATTCAGACTGATACCAATAGCAAACATCACCACAAACTTGCCAGTGAATTTATTTTGGAGTAAAATTTTGCAAAAGACAAAAATAATAGGAAATTGGAACACCCTGAACTATAGCTAAGTCAGAAACAGATTAACATAGTGAAGGGATGATCATGTGATAATGAAAATAATTTATGTTGGAGTTTAATGTTTTTCCCTTGCTTTATATTTATTTATATTTATATTATATATGACTAAATATGCATATACATGTATCATGTATAATTGTTAATTTGTACCCCAGCTGCCCATGCCCAGGCCCCCATTTCAGCCCCAGAGATGCCAATCCCTGCCCCAGCGAGGCCACAGCAAGACCCAGCTCCAGCTCCCCACAGCCCTGCTACACCATAGGCCCTGCCCAGCAGGGCATATCCAGGCCTGTCCTTGACCAGCCCTCGGGGAGGTGCATGGTGCTGGGGTTGGGGCTGCCCCAATGACCCCAGCTGCCATGCTCCTGGTGGGGTGTTGGAATGGGCCCCGGATGCCAGGCTGTGCCCTGATCAACCCCATGGAGACCACCAGTGGTCCTGGCCCCAGGGGAGTGGCTGGCCTTGCTGTGCCTTAGTACTTGGACCCTTGTCCTGCTCTTGTGCTGTGGCTCTGTGTACTCCAGAGAAACAAGTTTATATTTGTTCATCACATTTACTAATGGGATTAATGCTATAGGTTTTATGTTTAATGATGAGTCCTACTTTGAATGGAATCTGGCTGATAAAATATTCACGTTTTGCTTATTAGCTCTAGATTAATGTCAGACTGTTGTATGTTGGATTAAAAATCTTGGCTATTAACATTTAGGCTCTTAGGTTAACATTCTGTGTTAATCAAAATACATTTTGGTCTTGGCTGATGCTGCTTTAGGGTGAAGTGATAGACCAGACAACCTCCTGAGACTCCTTGCAGCACTTTTCATTTATTGGAAAGCCTGGCATGGAGCTTATGCTCATTTAATTGCACAGCATTTCAAAAGCACTGACATGTGCTCTCACAATTTCTACACTGATCGTTGTAGAGAAATTTGAAATTATGTAACATGTATGCTTAAAGTGTATTTAAACATGCCTGTCTTCTGTAACATCAATACTGAACAGAAACAAAGGTGCTAACTGGAACAGCTGCATAACCTCACTGCAGAATAGCAAGAGGTATCAGGCAATGTTCCCCATGCCTTCAAAGGTAATGAACCATAAGAACCAAGTTTACCAGGTGCCTGGAAGCACCAAGTCTCAGTATACGCTCGTGGCTGATGGAAGATGTAGTCTCACTCTTCACAACCAATCACTTTGTTATCTTTCTCTTCAGGCAGTTTTCCTGTACATGACTGTGACTCCTTAAGACTGTGTCTAGACTTACGTGTGCTCCTAAGCCTGATCCTCTGACCTTCAGACAGCTTAAAACCTATTGGGTCCTTGTGCCCTGTCTGCAGTTATGAAGGTCTGGGAGCTGTGCCAATAGTGTCCATCTAGCCTGTGTGCTCGAGCTGCCTCCCTGTGCTGTAGAGGATGGTGGGAAAGGGTGGGAGGCAGAACAAGTGCCCAAGGCTCAGAGATATGGACCTGTTACACTGAGGGTTGACATCTGGACCCAGGGTTTTAGAAGAATTCTTGGCTCTGATCATATTGCTGGTGCTGAAGCATGCTGGTGATGCAGGTGCTAATACAGCTTGCTGATAATGGAGGAATCTATTCTGCCTCTTTGGTTAAAGGCAATGTCAGTGTGTATTACCTGCCAGCAGGACATTTCAGCAGTGAAAACTGTCTCTTCCTAAAGCAGATACTTTCCAGCTAAAGACGATGAAGAGCAACGGTAACATAAATAACAGAAGGCTGGCATATTAAAAGCACTGCTATATAAGGAGCAGAAGCTGAGAGAATGTGTAATTTAGAATGCCACACTGGGTTTTCACCAGCCACTGACCAGACGGTCATGAATCATGAGCCTAAATTCTACCTCTTAGTCTTTGCAAATTTGGAGATCTTTGGCTTTGACCTCTACTCCATCATCTTTCCACTAATTTCTCAAAATGTAGTCCAAGGCTGTCAGTACATTTTCTGCCAGACAGTATAGCTATTTATGCTATCTCATTACCACAGTGTCTAAGCGCCTAACAAAATTTATGGTAACAATACACTTTGTACACATCTCAGACGAGTTCCCTTCCAAGCTGAGAAAATGTGGAGGCTTTCAGCTGCTCTGTTTTCTCAAAAAGTTTTGCTTTGCTTGTAACATCATGTATTCAAAGGATAGTGCACCAAAATCCAGGTAGAGGATTCCTTTGTTTGTTTAATTAGTTAGAACCACATGGGATTTGAGAAGTAATAGGGCCATTAAAAAACAGAAACAGAATACTAATGTGATTAGAAGGGCTGTTTCTGTGCATAAGCAAATCTTTTTGCCATCTAAGAGGCTTCATTAGAATTACATCTCCTGTTCTGGTCATATGTGTCGAAGATAAATACACTTGGGCTAAGACAGGTGTAGAAAAAGTTTGCTAGGATCAGCAAATGTGTCTACCTCCATGGGAGGATACTAATGGGTTTGACTAGCAGCAACCTTGTGAATAGGAAAACAGAAGGGAGAATATGATCTCTGTTTAAATGCATCGTTGTGTAAACATTTTTGAAGCAGAAGAGTCGTGGATGAAAAAATGAAGCTTTGAAATGGATTTATTGCAGGAGAGAGGAGGAAAAACAACCGACCTGGCTGTAGGAGAGATTGGCTTGCTCTAGACAGAGATAGATTTATTCACTAGAAGGATTATGTGTCCTTGTTGTTAGGAAACCAGACTTAATGACCCAGATGTTCACTGTATTGTACCTCAGCAACAGCCTTTTGATGGCTTGTGCTATCAAACACCCCCATGGACCTGCACATGACTCCAGGGCATGGACCATATAACCCAACTGCAGGCAATACAGCCCTTTCTTGTTCCACATACTCACATTTAAAAAGCATTAATTATTCCTTGACGTTCCATGAGGAAGATAGAGACCAGAAGAACACCAGTCCTAAGTGCTATGTATAGTGGACATTGGGAATCTGGGGCATTTGGTATTAGGCACATAAATGTAACCATAGCTATCCCTGCTTATTGACCAAATAAAATGATCCACTTCTGCTTTTGCAATAGCCTCCCTCACATATCAGTGTTTCACATGGGACTTGAAATAATCTCTGCAACTATTATTTCTGACAACTGTTTGATAATTTTATGTCTCTCAGCATGAAGAGGTCTTGGAATTTGATTTCTCCTTGAATCAGAGAGATTCTTTTTTAATC